>NW_024412427.1:34203090-34338784 GCF_014898765.1 Herpailurus yagouaroundi
AAGAAAGAAAGAAAGAAAGAAAGAAAGAAAGAAAGAAAGAAAGAAAGGACACATGGCAGGAAGTTCTCCCAATAGAGGGCAGTATGAAAAGGGGCCTCTGTCCCAGCCCCCAGCCCCAAGAAACTATGGGGGATGGTGGCAGCCTATGGGTTCAGGTACCTCCACCCTGCTCCCCAGCAAAGCAACGACAGAACCTGTGCAGGCAGATGTCAGGGGTGACAAAATATTAGTGATGTGTGTTGTTCACAGACTCCTCTGGCTTTCTCTTCTCTCTGTTCTCTGTCCCAGTGCCCTGATGCTGCTGGAGGTGCTAATGGCCAGGTGGATGGATGGTGAAGGCTAGAAGAACAATCTCTGGATAATGGACCTGTTCTGAAGAACTGGCTCTAAAATTTTACTGAATTTTAAAATCCCCAAACATAGAGTGTAAGATCCACCTACACACAAAGGAGAATTTCTTTGCAAAGCTTTCTTTTTCCCACCCTGAGAATTGACCCTAGAAAGGACTTCAGTTTTACCCTGCCTGTAAAATCAAAAAGCACTAGAGGACTGGAGATTATGGAATCTGTTTTAGATATTTCTGATAAAACACAAATAGGAGAGCAATTGACATACAACCTCAAATCCTCTTTTGCAAGGACATAAAACCTCAGATAAATGAATAGTAGTTTAGAGGAATCTTAGATTTTCAACTTGCAGATGCTATGTGCATGAACATGAACAGCTGAAATGGAGATTTGTATTGGAGGGGAAGGACACCCCTCCTAAAACCCAACTTCAGGAAATGGTATTTAAAGCAATGATGTTCTTTATTTTGAACAAAATGTCCTCTGGTCTGTGAAGTTATCTCCACAGTACTAACCATGTATGAGAAGGCATAATAGGGAATTATCACAATTACACTGAATAATATTTGCTCAGCTATTTGAAGAACTCCATAGCTGAATCTTTGCTAATTAGATTCTCCACCTAATGGCTATTCTTAATTCATGAAAAATATTTTCAGAGGATTTAATGATCCGGATAAAACATGAGTGCAGTGTCTTATTCACATGTTTAAATGACTCCTCAAAAATTGAGGGGGTTGAGTCTGGAAGATTTATATGACCCAAAACCCATTTGGCCTATCAACATCAGAACCACATCCTCAACTTCTATATTTTTTCTCTGTTCACTAATAGGGGCTAAGCATGATAAAAAATAATTTTGGAGGGGCGCCTGGGTGGCGCAGTCGGTTAAGCGTCCGACTTCAGCCAGGTCACGATCTCGCGGTCCGTGAGTTCGAGCCCCGCGTCAGGCTCTGGGCGGATGACTCAGAGCCTGGAGCCTGTTTCCGATTCTGTGTCTCCCTCTCTCTCTGCCCCTCCCCCGTTCATGCTCTGTCTCTCTCTGTCCCAAAAATAAATAAACGTTGAAAAAAAATTAAAAAAAAATAATTTTGGAGAAAACAACAAACACTTCTATATACTATTTTATATACCAGTTATAGCAGTCTGAATTTTTAACTAGGTTTGCTGGAGCAAACCAAGGAAGGGAAGGGAATAGAGAAGAGAGATTTTTATATATAATGGTTTTATTTTGTGAAGTCAAGTTTCTTTCTTTAAAAAAGTTTTTTAATGTTTATTCATTTTTGAGAGAGAGAGAGAGAGTGAGAGCGTGTGCGTGTAGGAGAGAGGGGGGAGGGTCAGAGAGAGAGGAAGACACAGAACTCAAAGCAGGCTTTAGGCTCTGAGCTGTCAGCACAGAGACTGATGCAGGACTTGAACTCATGAACCTTGAAATCATGACCTGAGTCGAAGTCAGACGCTTAACCAACTGAGCCAACTAGGCACCCCAAGTCACGTTTTTTTTTTTTTTTTTCTTAAACTTTTAGAAACCTGCCTCTATTTGTTCTTCTGGGGTAGAATAAAGAAACTGGGGAATTTCAGACTAGGGCAAAATATTGCCACTGTGCCATAGACAATGGCCTCCCTGGGGTCAGCAGGTGTGTCTTGTAGGTTTCTGTCTCTCTAGAAGCCGCACAGAGAGCTGATGAGGAGCGGCTTAGTGCTGTGCTGCCTTGAATGGAACTTGAGTGCTCTGCAGAGGTGGCAAAGGTTGTGTGTGTAGCCAAAGAAAAATGGGCCCAGAGAAATGGGTTTCAAGTAGACAGAAAGAGCTTCTGATAGAGACAAAATTTTTCCATTTGTCAGGGCATGGAGCAATAAAATGGGCAGGTGGCTGACCTGTAATTCTTAACAACGTGCGGATTTTACAAAGGGTAAAGCCTCTTGCTCTGCCCCACTCTGCCCGTGCAGAGGTTAGGAAGGAGGCGAGATGTGTAGGGTTGTACGGGTGTGGCGTGACTGTACCTGCTTTTGTTTCTCCTGGTGTTTCCAGATTGTTTCTTTTTAGGAGGCATCTAAGAGAACATTGTGTGGCTGGCATGTGTGCTCTCTATTTCATTTCCAGAACTGATACAATTTTTCTGTCCCTTGACCTTTCAAATACCATCAGTCTTCCAACTTCTCATGCATTTATAAAATGTGTCATCCAAGGCATTTTTATGCTAATGCCTATTAACATTAATGCTAATGTTAATAGTGCTAGACAGGAAGTATTTCCTTCTCCTTCACAGACGATTTGAACCTTCCTCCAAGATAAAATGTTACCACTTAGTTACACACACTCACATATCTATATTTTACATAACATATGTGTGTGTGGCTGTGTGTGTGTGTGGTGTATGTGGGTGTTTATATATTTTCTGTATTTATGCCTCTCTATATTTTTTGATTTCTAGGATTTCTGAGTTGAGTTTACAGTTAATAGGCGGTCATTTAAAAGCCAATTGAGCCAAATATTATGATGGTCGGTTCAGTTTCCTTCCCCCTGGCTGTGAGAAATTTTGTCTTTCAACCTCTATTAGGTAGCTTAATGCCTCATTGCATTAAACTTGTCACCTAGTGACCGTAATAATAAGTTAACCACTGGTTCTAATCTTTTTATCAAACCAAAGAAACTAAGGAAACAGCATCGTTTGATGATTTGATTCAGCCACGTCAACAGGCTGACATGTCTACTAAGACATGGCTGTAGACCGAAGGTGAAGGTGGCCTGTGTGGGATCTTCTTGGTTACTAATCTGGGTGATCTTCCATGCTGTGCATTTATATCTAAATGTATGAGGATGCAGAAGAAAAATAAAGTGAAATAAATTTTTGGAGTTGCATTTTATGTGTTAATCGGGGTCCTCTGTAAGCTAAAATTCAGGAAGGCAGCTCGATGTGTTTCCAGCTCCTCTACCCACAAATCTTCACCATAATTATTTGTCCTCTTGCAGCTCTGCATGCTGGAATCGGGGCTGGCATGTTTGGGGTAAATAAAGCAGGGATGCATTTGGCAGGAGCTGGGGTGTGAATACACACTGCAGAAAGGCCAGCTGGGCCCTGCCACCTGCCACTCCTGGTTCGTTGTTTGCTTGGTTCACCCCTGACTTGTGGGGGTGACTATATTCGCCTGGAGAGAAAATGAAACCTGGAGGGTTTGTGAATTCACCTGGCTCTTTTATTTCTTTTGCGACTTCATTTGCTTTTGTGTATTTTCCCTTTCTCAAACATGCATTTTCAACCCACCATAAACACTGTAGTTATATGTACATGATTAACATTGTTGCAAAACATGCAACAAAGGGTTAGGAGTAGGTTTGGCCCATTAAAACACAGGAACCATCAATTTGGCAAATGGAGAGGCAGAAAATACTGAGTGTGATTCCTTGAACATTGCCCCTCTCTTCTGTAAAGCTTGCTCAATTTTTAACCATAGTAAGATTCAAAATGTTCAAAACTGTTTCCACAGGAATATTGTAGGTTGGAGCAGTTAAATTCTGGCTCAGTCAGTCCTAGGTCTGCACTCATGAGACCTAGGGCTGCAGGGCTGCGGAACTGTAAATGATGTGTCCATGCACAGGTCTGAAATTCTGAGCATGGAGAAACTCTCAAATGCAAATCACTTTCAATACTAAGGAAACTTCCCCTTGGAAGTTTTCATTGAATTACTTGTCTCCGATTCAGAGTCTTTGTAAACACTGTATTTATTCTTCATTTGATATTATTTTTAGGCTTTGAACACAGGGAAGAAAGCAGAGACAATTTTATATATGAGTATGTGTGATTTTTTTAAGCAAATAGTTCTATTTCCAGAGAGATTTCAGAAGAAGTTAGCAATGATATGGTTTGGAGTTTCAGGGAGGACCAAAGTAAGCACAATGAAGGTATCGTGCAGTGCAGGAGGTGAAAACTTGTATATATCAGTGTACGTTGCTATGGAAATGCATGACAGTGTACAGATTCTTACCTATAGTAAGTACCTTACAGACAGCCTAGTCAGTAACTTAGGAAACATGCCTCAGTGAAGATTAATCTGGGATAACCTATAAGCAAAATGACTGTGTGGTTTATGAAAAAATATGAAAAGACTAAAAAACAAAATAAATAGCATGCATCTGTTGACTGTTTGCTGTAGCACTCACGTGATCTCCTTGGGTCTGATACCATTGCCTTGCACATTTAGTTAGGTAAACACGATTGCAGAGGCCCAAAGACAGCTCCGGAACCAAACATTTGGCATTAAAAATCAAAGATCACATAATTACTGAAGTGACCCCCTCCAGCTCTGGTTTTATTTTTAAGCACCAGCCTATTGTTTCTTAACAGTTTCATTGGGTATCTCACAAATATTTAATCTCAACAGGTGGGTCTGTATCCACAGAGTATTTCCAGACAATGCTGTTAAAAGCACAGTCTGCCTTCCTTCTGCAGTGTTAAGTGGGCTCCCAGAAGCAGTACCAGAGATAGACACTCAGATGCTTGGCATTTATTGAGGAAGAATTCTCAGGAGAAGTTAAGCAACTAAGGAAGGGAAGGAACAAAGCAGAGGTGTGATCTCAGGTACTAAGACAAAGAATAGAGTAGGCTGAAGAGATAGAGAGCAACGTGCTAAGCGGGAGCGATTTTACATAAAGAAGGTTTGAGAAGGTGATATCGAAGCAGGGACCAGATGGTGTGAATATCTGGGCAGAAAATATTCCAGGCAGAGGACACAGCATTTAGAAAAGCCCTGAGGTGACAGCCTGTTTGGTATGTTCAAGGACCAGCAAGGAGAGCCGCAGGACTGAAATAGAATGAGCCAGAGAACAATGGGGGTGGGGATGAGACAGGACAAGTGTCCAAGGTGCATCTGGTGCAGACCTGGTTAAGTTGTGGCGGAAGCAGGGTGGAAGATGGAATTCCACCCTGAGTGGCCAGAGGCCACGCAATCGCCTGTGTGGTCCTCTACATCTCCAGGTGCTGGTCTTGTCATCTGTAAAATAAGGTAAAGGACCAGATGTTCTCCTAAGCCCTAAAGTTCTATGATTCTAGAATAATTGACCTGGTATGTCATGCCTTATTTCTTCACTTATCTACCAAGAATGAATTGCTATTACACCTGAAGAACAATTAATAAGCCCCATAAATTCTTGCAGAAGAGTCCATAACATTGTAGAAGGATAGGGGAGTTGTTTTAAGGGATTAATCCATTTAACAAGTAAGTTTGAGGTACTCAATATCTCAGGGATATTGCCCTTATCCTAGACATGCAAGGCAAGTCATAGGCATGGTTTTTATTCCTGCCTTTAATGTGAGCTGTGGCTCACATCCAGTTGTTTGATTTCATGGTTCTGTGGTAGCAGAAAGTATGAGAAGGCAGAGCATTTGGGTCTGCTTTGGGCAGGGTGTGTGGTCAAGTGAAAAGAATAGAAATAATTTATTATTGGGTTTTTAATAGTATAAGAGCATGGAAGCTGATGGAGGAATGAGTGATTAGACCCCCATGCAAAGTACACCAGGGTAGAATTTAAGAGGAAAGAAACACAAAACATCTCATATAACATTCACCTTTCAATGCAAGATTGCAGCTGAAAGTCAAGATTGGGCTATTTCAAGTTCATGAAGTGTTTTTGTAGCATGATCTTTTTTATTGAGATATAATTTATATACCATAGTTTATCCTTTTGACGTGTAAATTCAGGGGCACCTAAATTTGGTTAAGTGTCTGACTCTTGGTATTGATCAGGTCATGATCTCATGGTTTGTGGGATGGAGTCCCACAATGGGCTCCTCACTCTCAGTAGGGAGCCTGCTTGGGATTCTCTCTTTCCCTTTCTCTGCCTCTCCCCAACTTGTGCTCTCTCTCTCTCTCTCTGTCTCTCAAATAAATAAACTTAAAGAAAATAAAGTGTAAAGTCAGTGGGTTTTCATATATTCACAAGGTTGGGAGACCACTCTCTAATCCCCAAACTTTTCCATCACTCTAAAAATAAGTGTTTTATCTACTAGTAAGGCTTCTACATTCCCTCCCCTCACCCTGTGGAAACCAGGAATCTACTTTGGTTATTCTGAACATTTCATAAAAATGGAATCATACATTATGTAGTTTGTGCCTGGCTCCTTTCACTTATTTTTTTCAAGGTACATGCACATTATAGCATGTATCAGTACTCTATTCCATTTTATGGCTGACTAATATTTCATTGTATGGATGGTACAGCGTTTTGTTTATCCATTTATCAGTTAATGGGCATTTGAGTTGTATCTATCTTTTGGCTACTATGAATAATTATCCTATAAATATTTATGTACAAGTATTTGTATGGACATTATTTTAAACTCTTTTCATGTGCATATTGGACATATATTTATCATCATTAGAAAAATGTCTATTCAAATTCTTTGCCCATTTTTTTTACATCGGGTTAATTGGCTTTTTATTATTGAGTTGTAAGAGTTCTGTAGATATAAGCTCCCTATCAGAGAGATGATTTGTAAATATTTGTTCCCATTTGTGGCTGTCTTTTTACTTTCTTGATACTATTACTTCAGGTAAAAAATGTTTTAATTTTGATGAAGTACATCTATTTATGTATTATTTTCTTCTTCCTGTTATTTAGGTTTTGAGTTTAAGAAAATATTAACTAATCCAAGGTCACAAAGACTGACACCTATGTTTTGTTCTAGCATTTTTATACACTTAACATTTTCCTTTGATCCATTGAGTTCTTTGTGTGTGTGTGTGTGTCTGTATATGGTGTAAGGTAAGGATCTAGCTTCACTCTTTATGCATGTGACTCTCCTCTGGCTGTCCCATCACCACTTGTTGAAAATACTTTTTTTATTGGTGCATCTGGGTGGCTCAGTCGGTTAAGCATCTGATTTCAATTCAGGCTGTGATTTCACTGTTCATGGATTTGAGCCCTGCATGGACCTGCATCAGGCTCCATGCTGATGGTGTGAAATCTGCTAGGAATTCTCTCTCTTTCTCTCTCTCTCTGCCCTCCCCCCCTCCTCAAAATAAATAAATAAACTTAAAAAAAATAAAATACTTTTTTCTTTCCTTATTGAATAGTCTTGCATTTTTGTTGAAAATCAATCGATCATATACATAAAGGGTTTTTCCAGGACTCTCAATTCTAGTCTACGTGTTTATCCTTAAAAAAATGCCAGATGATCTTGAATACTATAGGTTTTTTAGTCAGTTTTGACATTGGGAAATAAAAGCCTTTCAATTTGTTTTTCTTTTTCAAGATTGTTTTGGCCATTCTGAATACCTTGCATTTCCATAAGAAATTTTTCAGCCTGTCAGTTTTTGAAAAAGAAGAAGAAGAAGAAGAAGAAGAAGAAGAAGAAGAAGAAGAAGAAGAAAAAGAAGAAGAAGAAGAAACACATGGAAATAAATTTAACAAAGGAGTGCAAGCCTTGTACACCAAAAACTAGAAAACAGTGTTGAAGGAAAATGGGAAGACATGCTATGTTTATGGATTGGAACTCAATATTGTTAAGCTAGCAATTCCCCCAAACTGATTTACAGATTAAGCATAATCTCCGTTAAAATTCCTTCTCTCTGAATAACTTTTTTTTTTTTCAACTTTTATTTATTTTTGGGACAGAGAGAGACAGAGCATGAACGGGGGAGGGGCAGAGAGAGAGGGAGACACAGAATCGGAAACAGGCTCCAGGCTCTGAGCCATCAGCCCAGAGCCTGACGCGGGGCTTGAACCCACGGACCGCGAGATCGTGACCTGGCTGAAGTCGGACGCTTAACCGACTGCGCCACCTAGGCGCCCCTGAATAACTTTTTAAAAAAGTAATCTCTACATTCAATACCGGGCTTGAACTAACAACCCCAGGATTAAGAGTCACATGCTCTACTGACTGAGCCAGCTAGATTGCTCCAATGTGTTTTATTTTTTTTGATGCTATTGTAAAAGGAATTTTTTTGTTAATTTTATTTTTAGATTGTTCATTGAGGTGTGTGAAAATACAATTAATTTTTGTATATTGATTTTACATCCTGCAAACTTGCTGAACTCATATATTTGTTCTGCTAGTATTTTTGTTAATTCTTTGGGATTTTAAAAAAATTTTTTATTAGTTTTCTTTATTTTTGAGAGGCAGAGAGAGAGAGCGCACATGTGGGGTAGGGGCAGAGAGAGAGGGAGACACAGAATCGGAACCGGGTACAGGCTCTGAGCTGTCAGCACAGAGCCCGATTTGGGGCCCGAACTCATGAACTGTGAGATCATGACCTGAGCCGAAGTTGGACGCTCATCCGACTGAGCCACCCAGGTGCCCCTTCCTTGGGATTTTTTTACATACAAGATCATATTATCTTCAAATAGAAGCAGTTTTATGTCCTTGTTTCCAAACTGATTGTTGTTTTTTTTTTTTTTTTTAATATATCTTTCTCTTGCCTAATCCCCTGGTCCAAACTTCCATGTATTATTCCTTAGAAGTGGTGAAAGCAGGCATCCTTGTCTTGTTGATCGTAGGAAAAAGCTTTTAGCCTTTCATCTTAAATATGATATTGTGTTTGTTTTTTGAAGATGCCCTTTATTTTGTGGAGGAAGTTCTATTCTATTCCTACTTTGTTGAATGTTTTTTTAATCATGAGAAGGTGTTTGAATTTTTCAAAAAAATTCTGTATCTATTGAGATAATCACATTATTTTGTCCTGTATTCAGTTATTAAGGTGTACTACATCGATAGAATTATTTTCTGTTGAACTATCTTTGCACTCCTACGATAAATGCCAGTTGGTCATGATATATAATTCTTTTCATATGCTACTGGATTTCATTTACTAGTGTTTTAAAAAATATTTTTGCATCTATATTCATAAGGCATGTTAGTCAGTAGTATTCTTTTCTTGTGGTATCCCTGTCTGGCTTTGGAATCAGGGTAATGATAACCTCTGGGATGAGGTAGGCAGTATTGCATTTTCATACATTTTTGGAAGAGTTTGTGAAGACTTGGTGCTAATCCTTCTTTAAACATTTGGTAGGATTTAGCAGCAAAGCACTCTGGTCCTGAGTTCATTTGTTTGCTATTTCAATATTTCTCCTTTATATAGATCTATTCAGATTTTAATTTCTTCTTGAGACATTTTTGGTAGCTTGTGTCTTTCAGGGAATTTGTCAATTTTATTTAAGTCATATAATTTATTGGCACATAACTATTCATATTATTCTCTTCTAATCCTTTTTAATTTCAGTAAGGTTTGTAGCAATCTCCCTATTTCATTCCTGATTTGGGTAATATAAGTCTTCTCTTTCCCCCTCCCCCCATGACTAGGTTGCCTAAAAATTAGTCAATTTTGTTGATCTTCTAAAATATCCAATTTTTATTTTCTTATTTTTCTCTAATGACTTTCTAGTCTTCATTTCATTTATTTCTGCTTTAACATTTCTTTCTTTCTGCTTGCTTTGAGTTTAATTTGCCCAACTTTTTCTGTATTCTTAAGGTAGAAGGTTGTTGACCTGAGAACTTTCTTCTTTTTTAATGTAGATGTTTATAGCTATAAATTTTCCTTTAAGAACTGTTTTAACATAATCCTATAAGTTTTAGTTTGTTGTGTTTTTGCTTCCTTTATCCCAAGAAATTTTCCACTTTCCCTTGTGATTATTTTTCTCTTATGCCATTTGTTATTTAAAAATGCATTGTTTAATTTCCACATATTTGTGGATTTCCCAAGTTTTCTTCTATTATTGATTTCTAAATTCAGATTTTGGTCAGATAATATACTTTGTACTCCTTCAGTCTCTTTAAATTATTGAGAATTATTTTATGGCTCAATATGTTGTCTATCTTAGAGAATGTTTCATGTGCACTTAAGAAGAATGTGATTTCTGTTGTTGAACATAGTGATCTAAATATGTCTATTAGATATAGTTGGTTTACAGTGTTGTTCAAGTTTTCTATTTCCCTAATCTTCTAATTATAGTTTTAATTATGCTGTATTATTAAAAATGAAGTATTGATGTCTCAAAATATTATTTTTGAATTGTCTGTTCTTGAGTTCTGTTGATTTCTGCCTCACATGCTTGTTAAGTAAATATACATTTATAATTCTTAGATATTCTTGAATGATTGACCTTTTTATCATCATAAAATGTCCTTTGTATTTATTAATAATTTTGTCATAAATCCTATTCCATTTGATATTGATGTAGTTGCTTCATCTGTCTTTTGGTTATATCTTTTTCCATCCATTTAATTTTTTAAGTGTATTTATTTATTTGAGAGAGAGAGAGAGAGAGAGAGAGAGAGAAAGAGAGAGAGAAGTGGGAGGAGGGGCAGAGAGAGAATCCCAAGCAGGCTCTGTACTACCAGCTCAGAGCCCAACATGGGGCTTGATCTCATGAACAATGAGATTATGAACTGAGCCAAGAGTTAGAGTCAAAGGCTTAATTGACTGAGTCACCCAGGTGCCCCACCATCCATTTACTTTTAAAAGGTTTTTGTTTGTTTGTTTGTTTGTTTGTTTAAGTAATCTCTACACCCAACATGGGGCTCTAACTTACAACCCAGAGATCAAGAGTCTCATGCTCTACCAACTGGGCCAGCCAGGCACCCCTCAATCCCTTTATTTTTAATTCATTTGTGTCTTTGAATACAAAATTTGTTTCTTTTAGAGAGCACATTATTAGATCAATTTTATCCATTCTTCCAATATCTGCCTTTCTGAAAGGATTAATTCATTCACATTTAATGCTATTATTGATGTAATTGGATTTACATCTGCCATTTTTTTTTTTTGTCCCATGCCTGTTTTGTTTCTCTCTTCTTCCATTACTTCCATCTTTCATGTAAAACAAATATTTTCTGGTAAACCAATTTAGCTCTCATACCATTTCTTTTGCTGTATTATTTTGAGTTGTTTTCTTAGTGGCTGCCCTGAGGATTACAACTTATAACTTAACTCATAAAGATTTTGTTCAAATTAATATTAACTTAGTTTCAATATTATACAAAACTTTGTCCCTTTATAGCTCCATTCTCCCCCTTCTCCTTTATGCTATTTTTGTCATAAATTTGGATCTTTATATATTTTGCATGCCCCTCAAAACAGATTTATAATTAGTGCCTACTTTAGTTGCTTTTTAAAATAGATAGGAGAGAGGGGCGCCTGGGTGACTCAGTCAGTTAAGCATCCGACCTCAGCTCAGGTCATGATCTCATTGCTCATGAGTTCAAGCCCCACGTCAGGCTCTGTGCTGAAAGCTCAGAGCCTGGAGCCTGCTTCCAGTTCTGTGTCTCTCTCTCTCTCTCTGCCCCTCTCCCACTCATGCTCTGTTTCTTTCTTTCAAAAATAAAGGTTAAAAAAAATTAAAGTAGATAGGAGAGAAAAACACTACAACAAAAAATGTTTGTACTGTCTTTTGTATTTACCTACACAATTACCTTTTCTGGTGCTCTTTGTTTAGTTATGCAGATTTGTTTATTCATTTGGATTTGATGTGTCCTTTTATACCAGCCTTGAGGACTCCCTTGTATTTCTTAAAAGGCTAGAAACAAATTAGGTTTTTGTTTATCTAGGAATGTCTTCATTTAGCCTTTATTTTTGAAAGATAGTTTTGCTGGATATAGAATTCTTATTTTACATTTTTTTCAACCTTTGAGTGTAATCATACTACCTTCAAGTTTCCATAGTTTCTGATAAGAAATTTGTTGTTAATATCATGAGGATTCCTTATTCACAGTGAATAGTTTCTCTTTTTCTGTTTGAAGAGTCTCTGTCTTTGGATTTTGACAGTTTAATTATGATATGTTTAGGTGTAGATCTCTGAGTTCACCATACTTGTTCATTGAGCTTCTTGGAAGTATATATTAATGTATTTCATCAAATTTTGTGAGTTTTGGCCACCATTTTTCCAAACAGTTTTTCTGGAACTTTCTTTTTTCACCTTGTGGGTTCCCAATATGCATATGTTCAACATATGTTGAACATATGTTCATGTTCAAATCTCTGAGGCTCTGTTCATTTTTACTTATTCTTTTTCTTTCTGTTTGTCTAACTAGGTAATCCCAACTGGCCTATTTTAAACTTTGTTAATTCTTTCCTCTTCCATCTCAAAATTGTCAATACCCATTTAGTAATTTTTTTCGTTTTAATTATTTTACTTTTCAACTATAGAGTTTCTGCTTGGTTCTTTTTTTTTTTTTTTCTACTTCTTTATTGATATTCTCTATTTAGTGGACAACATTTTCATACTTTCCTTCATTAAGAGACATATTTACACAGAGTTTCCTATAGTTCTTTAAACATGTTTAAAATACTTGATTTAATGTTATTTTGTTTTGTTTTGTTTTTGTTTTTTGTTTTTTGTTTTTGTTTTTGTTTTGGTGTGTGTGTGTGTGTGTGTGTGTGTGTGTGTGTGTGTGTGTGTTTGGTCTAATAAATCTAACATTAAACGTCTGGACCAATAAACTTCCCAGCCTTGTGAGGGCCTCTGTGTATGTTTTTGGGCATGCCTTCTGTGCTCAGATGGGCAATTTACAGCTGTGACTTAAACTCCATTTCCAACTTGTGCAGAGCTTCAACATCAGCCAAATGTGGGAAATTAGGCCCTTCTCAGGTTTTTCCTGGGCATGTGCTGGTCCTTAAACATGCATGTGCCTTCTGGATTCCCAAGTATATGTGAGAGTTTTCAGAGCCCTTTCTGGGCATTTCATGACCTAGTTATTACTTTAAGGTTTTTTTGGTCACGTTGTTGTTTGCCTCAACTTTTCTCATTGCCTCATTCAGCTGCAATGTTTAAAATTGTCACTAATTGTTTTTGACAAATGTCTCCAGGGAAAAGTCTTTTTCATTGGTAGACTACTGAGTCAGGGTTAATAAAGACAAGTCTGTGAGTATGCTTTTCCAGAGAACTGCCAGAAAAATCAAATAATGATGCTTTTCACGAATGGAGCTTTACAAGAGTTCCAACCCCATTCTGCTTCCTCCTGTGTCTGCTAGGCTGCTGGTATTCACTGTGATTGTGGGGCTGTTGGTTTTCAATGTTCCCACAGAGCTGGAAAGATGAGGATGGGAAAGAATCACTTAAAATGCCTCAAAGCGCTCCATTCTTACTGCAATCAGCTATTTTATCTGAATAAATGCTCCTCACATTGTTCCAAGAATTGGATTAATTTCCATAGTTCAGAATAAGTTTATTCTGATAAGTTTTGCCAGTGTTCTTGTTGCTTTTATGGAGGAAAGGATTTTCAGCAGACCTTGCTCCACCTTTCCTGCTGACATCACTCTGTAACATATTTTATTAAAAGCATGTTTTCAGACAATTATCTTTTATCCAAGCGTTTTTCATTAGTGGGGAAGCCAGTTGTAGAGGTGGGTAAAGCAGAGGCAAATAGCCCATTTTTGGAAGTCACTCAGGATCAACAAGGCTTAGGAAAGAAAAAAAAAAACAGATAACAAGTATGTGTAATCATCATGCAGAAATACCAAGTGATTTGGGGAAATAAATGCACAAAATTCCTTCAAGTAACCTAGAAGTTTCTCATTTTGAAAGAAATGAGTGTAGTAATAATACCTATCTTGTAAAATAACTAACATTTTCAAAAACCAATAGGGAACATGGATAGGACATTGGGGTAAATGTACTCAATAGATGTTAGTTTTCATTTTATAAAATGAAAAAAAATAAATAACAAATTCAATAGAAAATAGAATGACAACAAAATTGTTTCCTGATATTTGTAGTTGCATGACTATAAGCTAATGACTCAAGCTATGGGAGAAAAGTCATCTAATAGTCATGGGGTGTATTTTAAAATATGTTTCTCAGGATAGGTTGGTGGTTAGTGTACTGAATGAGTGATTCCACACAGCTTGAGATCCTGGAAGTGTTGGGGTTGCAAACTTGTTTGCATAAACATTAGTTAAAGACTGCTGAAGTACTTCCAGTAGACAAATCAGAACATCATTCGGTCATTATTAAAAGGTTGATGTGGTGAGAGGAAGGATATTTCAGGAATTCCTGGTGGGGTGTTTGGAGTGACAGGCAATGCATAGGTGATAGGGAAGAAACATTTAGAGTAAGAAGATGGGTTGGCTGCCATCTTGGTCCAATGGGATGTTAAGGTTTTGGAGTGGATCAAGCTGTCCAACAGCTGTTTCTGCCTTGATCTTGTCCATGTGTTCTAGAGTGGTTATATGACCTCCAACTGCCTAAATCTTCTCAATTATAATGTAGGGTGCTTATAATACAATTAGCACCCTGAACTGATTTTTATCAATGTGTTAGAATTAGAGGCTTTGTTTCATTGATGTTCTTTTAGTGATAAAATGTCCTAAAGTGGTTGCTTTTTATGAATTTAAAGAAATAATAGTAACTTCTATTGAAATATTTTTTATTCTTATATGTCATGCTGAGAAGCTATGGATAAATTTTTATTAATTTAACCCTTAATATATGAAGATTTACCTAAACGAACAATTGTTTGCTTACATAATTAAAATTCAAACAGGATCACTCATGTTCTGCCTTTCACAGAACATTTGGAGGAATGTTTATGATGGATAACTTGCTTTCTCTTGGCCCTCGGCTAATAAAGAGTGAAATAATAATGCTCCAATGCCCACTTTCTTTTTTTTTTTTTAATTTTTTTTTCAACGTTTATTTATTTTTGGGACAGAGAGAGACAGAGCATGAACGGGGGAGGGGCAGAGAGAGATGGAGACACAGAATCGGAAACAGGCTCCAGGCTCTGAGCCATCAGCCCAGAGCCCGACGCGGGGCTCGAACTCACGGACCGCGAGATCGTGACCTGGCTGAAGTCGGACGCTTAACCGACTGCGCCACCCAGGCGCCCCCAATGCCCACTTTCAAACGATGTGGAGTGTGTTAAATGAAAAGTAAACTGTGCCTTTCCCTTTGTTCCTCCACTGTCTTATTCTTCAGAGGAAGCCCATCCATCACCAGTTTCATAGCTGTTCAGCTTGTTTTTTCTTCACCCACGTATTACAAAGTTTGTCTTTCATACCACACAGACATAGACTCAGATGCACACTTTTACTCAAACACCACACCCTATATTTTGCTTCATAAATAAAAATATAATCATATTATACACTAACACCAGCCTCAGAGCTCTCCAGTGCTTCTACATATTACTCAGAATAAAAGCTGGAGTCCTTATAACAGCTTACAAAGCCCTATAAGATCTGCACCTCCTCCCCATCTGGTCTCATCACTGTTTCCATGCTTAATTCATCTTTATACATGGTGAACTCTGTGCTGTTCTTCAAACACATTGAACATACTCTTACCTAGGGCCTACTCTCTCAAATATAAATAAACATTTAAAAATAATTTCTAAATTAGAAAGGATGAATCAGGTTGCTATTTTTTTTTGTTTTTATTGTCCTTTTGATTGAGGTAGCCATAAACTTGACCCAATTTCCAACCAGTGCTAAACTGAGGGTGTGACAGTGACTAAACCAGAGATGAATCCATGGATATAAGGAAAAAGGATGAATCACTAAACATGAAGGCAATTGATCCACCCAGGGCTGAGGAGAAGATGCCAGGGGAAGTGCTCAAGAATGCCAGGCCCCAGAGAAAGGAGATATTAAAGGTGTCAATTAAATATTGAAATTAGTTTTAAACTGAGTACACTAGTGAAGATTTGCTGTAAGATCAGTGTTGTTTTGCCCTTAAAATATGGAATAATTCACTGGAGAAACAGTGAGGGTTTGCAGTGTTTTTACAGAAAGGTTTTTAATAATGGATGCAATTTCTTTAATGAAAACATAGGACTATTTGCATGTTCTATTTCCTTTTATATCAGTTTTTATTTTATTTTATTTTTTATTTTTTTTTCAACGTTTATTTATTTTTGGGACAGAGAGAGACAGAGCATGAAGGGGGGAGGGGCAGAGAGAGAGGGAGTCACAGAATCAGAAACAGGCTCCAGGCTCTGAGCCATCAGCCCAGAGCGTGACGCGGGGCTCGAACTCACGGACCACGAGATCATGACCTGGCTGAAGTCGGACGCTCAACCGACTGCGCCACCCAGGCGCCCCTTATATCAGTTTTTAAATATCACATTCACAAAGGAATTCAACCATTTCATCTAAATTGTCAAATGTACCAGGAAAGGTTGTTTATAATAACCCCCTATCTTGTAACTATTTATAGGGTCTGCACTCACATCCTTTTATTCATTTCTGATATTATATTGGTTTGTTCTTTTATTTTTGGTCTGTATTCCTAGGGATTGATTCCTTTTATTAATCTACTTAAAGAACTAGGTTTTGGCTTTGTCTATTTTCTTGAATTATACTTTTAAGAATCCCCAGCTCCTCAGTAGCTGACACAATGATTCTGTCATTGCAAGACTATGGAAAGCAGAAAGATTGAAGAAATGTCTCTAGAGAAGAACAAGGAGAAAAAAAAAGTTCACAAGTCAGATAAAACTATATCCACTCATCCTATTTCCTCGGAGCAGAGGCAACAGAGAGAAAGTACATCACAGATGTTTAATACATGTAACAAAAATATGATTTATATAAACATAATCCTCGTTAAATTATGAACTTACACTATTTATCTGGTTCTTTGGACCTCTTTTATGAGATTTAGATCAATGCTTCCCAAACTTTTCATAAGGGAGAACATGTGGAAGAGATGGGAATCCACAGTAGCTCCTCTCCTTTCAACATTTTTTTTTGCACTTTTATTACTGAGAGGGTTAAGAGTCTGGGCCCTGCAGTCATTTCTCCTGGGTTGGTCAGCTACTTTCTAACTGTGTGACATTGGAGGGCCAACATACTGAAGTTTAGAAACAAGTACGTGGATAGTATTTCTGGCTAAAAATTCTTCAGTTTTAGTTCAGACCATTTGAGTGTTTCAGAGATCCACAATCTTCCCTTTCCCATAGACAATACTGATATTCTTTTTAAATAAGGCTTAATATTGACATAGGCAAGGAAATTTAAGTTGGTACAGGGCCAGGAGCTCCCCTATTTATACATAGCAATCTGATCTCCTTGTGTGGAGGTGACAAGGTATAATTTCAAGTCTGATTTTAAATTTCACCTATTTCAAAGATCATAAAATAGTTGAAAGGTTGCTACTGAATAAGTCATTTATTTCACATAGAGCATTTGGCCAATGAAATGCTGTTTAACACATACCTTTAAGGTGATAGTTTTTCAAGCTGATATCAGGGAGCAGAGCACTACAAGATTTCCATGGTCAAATATGTTTCTGAAGCCCAGTTCTCAATGTCTACCTTGGATGTTCTCAAACTTTAGTGTATCTATCTCTGAAGAATTGTACAGAAAAATTAGAAAAATAGTGTAGTGACCCAGTGTAGTCTAGAGATCCAGAAATAAGGCTTCACTTGCAAGTAATTATTGGGGAGGTGATGCCATGGAGAGAGGAGAGGAAGAGACAGGGAAGGGACAGAAGATAGAACACATGCTATTGAGCATATCTCTGTTGAGGAGCTCAGTCTGGTTGGAGACCTCTGAGGAACAGTATAGACAACCTCAGTGAGTGAGGATGGTGTGCTGGCTGTCTTTCCCTCCAATACATCTTTGACCATGAGATGTTCTTGCGGCTTTTCCAGCCTGCTCTGTGCAAGCTGAGAGAGAGTCCCCAGGCAGCAGTATGTTGTAAGCCTGCACTGGACAGATGGATGCTGCAGAGATGCATGTGGGTACCACTATCTCTGTTACACTCAAGATTTCTCAAATTTGACCAAACAATGACATTTCCCTCTCCATCCCTTATGGATTTCCCCCCTTCTTTTCATAATAATGACTAGCATCATATTGAACCAAAGTTTTTTAGAATACACTGGGAAATTTTAGTTTTAGATTATGGTTTTCCCCTCCTTTCCCTATTCAGATATACATCATAAACAGGAAATGAGGGGTTAGTAACACTTGGTTTTATACAAGAATGTCTTATGGGGGAGAATTAATTTGAAATTCTGTTATCAGGCTCCCATGGCTCAGAACCTTAGTTGAAATGCTTCTCTTAGAGAATGTCTTATGCTATTGCTTGTTCCCATTACTGTGGTTGTATAACAAGTCACCCCGAAACTTGGTAGCTCAAAACAATGATATAGATTAAACTCAGTGGATCAGGGACTCAGATGGCATGGTAGAGATGACTCACCTCTGTTCCTTGGTGTTAGAGCCTCAGATGGAAAATCAAAAGTCTCTCACTCATATTTTTTATATGTCCATAATGAAGGCCTCCTCTGTGTGTCCATCTCCTACACACCTTCCAGCATGGATGTCTCAAGGTAGGCAGACTTCCTACATGGACTGTCAGGGCTTCTGAGGGGCAGGTCCTGAGAGAAAGAATCAGGTAGAATCATATAACTTTTTATTACCTTGCCTCAGAAGCCATGCCTCATCCCTTCCACCATATTCTGCCTGTCAAAATAGTTATGCAAGTGCCCAGGTGTAGAGGGAGGGAACACAGAGCTCACTTCTCACAGAGAAGTGGCAGCATTGCATTGGAAGAACAGCATGTGGAAGGAGAGGTGCAAGAAGGCAGCCATCTCTGGGAAACAACCCACCACACTGTCCCGGAATGTCAGCAGGTGGTGAGATGCACCTCTCTGTCAGGGAAACTGCTCCCACATCTGTTTCTGTGCAACCCAAAGAGAAGATTCTATGCAACCCAAAGAGCAGACATTCTTCCTCTTTGCTTCTTGAGTCCTTGGGGTGCCTCATTCATTGTTTCATCTCCAGCACCTGGGGTAATGCTGCATACAGCACATGCTAAGTAAAGTGTTTTGAATGCATGAGTGCATTGCCTCTCATTTTATTTTAACATTGTTTATTAGGAGAAGGCAGGAGAAGAAGAAACACAAATGTCACCCCATGGGACTCAGTGGGAGAGCTGATGTCACCTTTTCCCTTAGTGTTTGTCGTTCCCCATGACATCCCATGGAGCAGGTGCCATCAGTACTCCCATATGGACAGGGGCTTTTACAACTAAAAAGCTCAAACACCATGGCCAAAAGCACACAGGTGGTATGGGGTTTGGGAAGCAGGTCTTCCTACAGAAGGGTCCAAACAGTCCCATCACTTACCCATCCTTTAGGAAGATGAAGCACAGCCCTACATGCTTTTGTTTTAAACCCTAGCCCTCTGGCCTGCTCTAGATGAATGGTACAGAGGTGTCAGAGAGGCTGATTGAGTCCCTTCCACTCCCTACTGGGTGGGAAACTCCTGCCCTATGAAGCCAATTCCTGCCTTTTCTTCATATGCCATATATTGAGTCTTAACCATGCATTTTAACATTCAGGAACTTGGCTTTTAGTGTTTTGCTCAGATAGCAAGTTAATTTCCCTGGAGCTGAAGTGACTTGTTCTGCCAACGTATATTTGGTCCCCAGGAAAAGAAAGGCCACCCCTTCACTGTGTGAGTCATGGCCTGTAAACAATCATGAGACATCTGAGTTCCCCTCACAGTTTGCATCCCAGACTGAAGACTTCATCTTCCCAATGGGTACTTTTTTTTTCTTTTAAGATCGAAGGAGTTTTATGAGATTTAGGAATTTTATAGCTTTAGGCTAAGTAAGATCAAGCACTAAGAGTTCCATTTAAAGTTTTCAAGAGAATCCTTAGATGGGGCTCATAAATTCTGGAACAAGGCAGCCACAGATTCCAGCAGAACTGATCTACTCGTAACTCCCCATGAAACCTTCTCCCTGGTGAGCTTTGGAAAATATTTGCTGCCCACAGCCTGGGGTGACGGCAAACATTCCTGCGCAGGCCTGGTGTCGGGGCGCCATGGTGTGGCACAGCTGTGACCGCTCCGGTTGGTGTCCGGCTTGTGGCCTGTCACAGGGTGTTTACCTGAGAATGAATGTGAGAGCCACAGGGCCAGTCTTGCGTCTCGCGGGCAGAGGGAACTGTGCACAGCTATTTTAAAGCAGAGGGCTGTACATCTTGTCCACGGCCTGCTGCTCACAAGGACAAACAGGGCTCACCTAGCGAGGGGACATTCTCCAAACAAACCCCGTTACACTTCAAGAGTTGCTTTCAGACTGAAAAGAAAGGGGGACAAAAGGGTCTTACATGCGCCTACGGTAAAGAGAGCACACAATTCTGGAGGCAGAGGCCAGCCGCCTGCACATTCCTGTCACTGTGGGGACAGCTTCGAGACAGAATTGGGTGGTGGTGCACAAGTGCACATTCATGTACATGTGCACACACTCCGACACAGATACACACACCACTATGCAGAAGTGTTCACACTTGCATGAACACACAGAGACACTAATACACACATTCACACAAATATATGCACAAAGTCACATACATTCATGCATGTACACTGTCACACATGTGCACACAAATGTAAACACACATACATGGTAGACATGAACAGAAATAAACACACTCTCACACATGCATGCTCACACACACAGACAACTCACCAACACTGGCACACTTACATGCCTGCACTCAGCTCACAGATTTACACACATACGATCATTCTCACACACACTCACTTGCTCACTCATGCCCCACTGCACACCCACATAAACATCTGTACACACATCTCATGCAAATACACGGTCCTGCACCACGGTCTTGCAAATGTACACAGTCTCATCACACAGACACTCACACATGTACAGCTCCCACTCAAATACACAAGTGTGGTGTCTCTGGTTCCTTTGAAAGTTTTTGCCATCTGCAGTCTGGTGGGTGTCTTCACCCCTGGGGGGCCGATCTTGGGCCCAGCTGCCCTCATGTACCTGCTGATGCCTATCGGAGTTTGGGTCAAAAGAGATTTCTACTTTCTCCCTCCCGTGTCCTCAGCATGAAGGACAATGACTTCTGTGGTACTTTACAGACCAACAGAGTACCTCAGGTAGATTCTCCTTGGTTTGTTGAAACCTGATGGTCAGGTTCATGGACTCTCAGAAGTTAGTGAGCAATTTTGCATTTTCCTGTTTGATTACCTGTATTTTGTCAGCTGAAGTTTATCTTATGCAAACTGGTCACCTCTCTGCATCCTTTCCACCTTTCCAGGTGTTTTCTTGTGATGCCCACAATGACACAGTGAAATAACTCACTGAATGAGTCACCCGCTCTTCTGTAACCTCAACTTGGCTTGAAAACTGCAAGTCCAGTAACTACGGCATGAGTCTGATCCCAGACAGCACTGGTCTACCATTTATTAACATGGCTCTGGGTATGGATGGTGAGCCAGGTGACATTTCCTCTATTATCTGGAAAATGAATGTGGTTTTGGACATTTAAATTATTGTTACTACCCAGAATATTACAATCATTTTATTAAAATAAAAAAAGCATTAATACCTCTTATTTTGCCAGTCAAATAATTTTAACATTCTCATATAATTCCTTTCAGTCCTTATTCATATGGTCATATAATAATGTAAGTGAAGTTTTATGAAGAATCCACATTAGATCTCTTCTTTGAATCCCTGGTTCTAACCCTCATTCTCTAGAATAATCAGACACCCTTCTATGTCAATTCTAGTGTCATCAGAGCAGGCAGTAAATTGAAAAAATTAGAAAGGAGGACTATGCAAAAATCACACGCGTGTGTGTGTGCGTGTGTGTGTGTGTGCGTGTGTGATAAAATACAGGAATATAAATTTACCATCTTAATCACTGTTTTAATGTTTATTTTTGAGAGAGAAAGATTGTGTGCATGTGAATGGGGGAGGGGCAGAGGGTGAAGGAGAGAGAGAATCCTAAGCAGGCTCCATGCTCAGTGTCGAGCCCAACATGGGGCTCAATCCCACAAACCATGAGATCATGACCTGAGCTGAAATCAAGAGTCAAACACTTAACCCAACTGAGCCACCCAGGCACCTCTATCCTAGTCATTTTTAAAGGTACAGTTCAGAGGCATTAAGTATATTCACATTTGTGTATAACCACTCATTTCTAGAACATTTTCATGTTGCAAAACTGAAACTCTGTACCCATTAAACAATAATTCCATGTCTGTCACTTCCCCCAGCTTCTGGGAGCCATGATTGCCCTATTCTAGAAGATTTTATAAGTGGAATTATACAATATTTGTTGTTTTGTGACTGGATTATTTCAATCTCCATAATGTCTTCAGTGTCCATCCATGTTGTAGCATGTATCAGAATTTCTTTCTCTTTTAAAGCTGAGTAATATTCCTTTGCATGTGTATATCACATTTTGCTTAGCCATTCACCTATGGATGGACACTTGGGTTGTTTTCACCTTTTGGCTGTTGTGAATATGCTGCTGTGAACATTGGTGTATAGAGTCTCTTAAAAATAAAATCACCTAATAACTAGATTTATTGACAAGTTGACCCTTACTTCAGAGTCTTAGTTTCCTTATCTGTAAAGTGAGATCACCAAGGTGACATGGTGAATGAGTGGGGGGCCGTAATCTTATACCAAGTTCTGTCTAAGCATCAGGAAGAACAGTTCTACATCGGGACCCAGAAGGCACATAAGCTTATTCTTGAGCATCTCTTAGCTCTCAGCCCACCCTCAGCTGGGCAGCCTTTGGCATTCAATGGGTTTTCCAAGTGGATTCCCCGAAAGAGGCAGATCCCATGAGCTCATTCTCAGCAGGCCAACAAGTACCAGTTGGTGTGAGCTGAGTGAATGTCGAAATTCTCCAAGGAATTTCTCAGACATAGGCACAGACACAGACACACACACACACACACACACACACACACACACACACACCCCTCAACAACTGGGATACCATAGAGACAGTGGAGAAGCACTAGAATTAGATAATGTCTCACCTCTGACAAAACTCAAGAGCTGTTGACCTCATTGTCGTGGGGTGCTATTGAGTGAATGAAGTGTTTATTATGTCAAGATCCCATCATAAGTAAGAATATTTATTTCTTTTTTTGCCATGTTGATGGCTCTAACTTTACATATGTATATTCTTTTTGGAAGAAGTATTGTTTACATCTAAAGGCATGAAATTAGGGAAGGAATGCATGTAAAAAATATGAACATGCATGCAAACATGAATACTGTTTTGTTGTCCTTCAGCAAAAGGCAACAGGAAGGAAATAAATTAACCTTTGGAAAATGCAGAGGGCAAAACTCACATACCCTCCTCTGATCTCTCTTTCTAGCTCCCGCTCCTTTCTCTGAGAACCTAGGAGAAAGGAGGAAGAAGGAGAGAACTTTCCATTCTCCTAGGAATCAAAAGGCAGAATGTCAGGTCCCCACAGCTAAAACAATTGGCTCTGCCTCCCCTGCCTGGACTTCCCTCCTCTGCCCTGGAGTCCAGAGTCTGCTGGGAGAGAGAACGATTTGGGTGGGGTCCAACAAGTGTGCCTTTCATCTCTGCCCTGCTAACTCCTGCCATTGGGATTATGATTACAATGCCTGGCCTCCTCTCAGCAATTCTGATAGTTGATTTGGGGCGGGGGAAGTGGAGCCTGGACACAAACGTATTGAAGAAGCCCACACTGTGATTTTAACATGCAGCCAGTATTAAGATCCACTTACTAGATGAGAGGAAACCCAGAAGACCCACTGGGAAGGGCACCCTATACTTGTGAGGTGGGGTGGGGAGGGGTCCTTGACAAATTTTGCAAATTCAGCTCTCCTCCAACTCACAACTCGGACTCATAGCCAAATAGATACCTGTCCCCAGTGGACAAGATCTCATGAAAGGGAACCAGCCTATTTCCTATGGAAGCAAACCTATATACATTGGTGACAAAGTAATTTTAAATTCTTTGTTTTCTGTCTTTCTTTTTTTTTTTTTGAAGTGGATAACAATCAAGATCATAAAATCATCCCCTAGCATGAAAGCATTAGCCCTGACATGCATTACCATATCACATCTTCCTATGTTGTTCTGGGACCTTATTTTAAGCATCAACATGCTGGGTCCATGTGGTATCAGTGAAGTGTGTAGTGGGAGTTTGCAGTTCTGTTCTCCCCTCCACTCAGTCTCTCCACATGACTACCTATAAGATTGGGCATCAGTACTGGAGTTCATGCCCATCTGCTGGGATGAGAAATGAAGGAACTTGAGCTCTATTTACAAAAATCTTTTTTCCTCCCCCTACCTCATTCTGAAAAGTCACATTTCATACCTGGAGCTGGACAGCTGAAGACAATAAAAAATGAGTAAAAACCAACTCACACAAGGAAAGAATGCTTGAGAGATATTTAGACTCAATCATTCTTGGATGAGTTTTCTCAGCACTCAATGACTTAGAGCCATGTCTGAAGCCATGGTAGCAAAGACTGGAAGAGATTTATTGCGATAAGAGAATGTACTCTAAGGGGTACTGGGCTATGTCTTCCAGAACTTTCATGCTAGTGTTTTGGAAATCCACCCCCCCAAGGACTAATTAAAGTACTACAACAACGGCAATAGTGATAGATGATTATGTCTTGCTAACGTCTACCACTGCACTTTATTTTCATTATCTGATTTAAGATTTCAGTGAAGATAACAAGACCATGATATCGTCTCCACTTTATTGATGAGGAAATGGAAGCCGAGGGAGATTAATTCATTTGCTTAATGTAACACAGCAGCTCAATTCCAGCTGTGGATTCCAGTCCAAGTCTATATGATTTGAAGCTATGTGACTGGCAACAAGAACTGTCAATGATCAATTCTTCATTAAGGTATTTCCTACTATGCATTGGCACTGCCACTCCCCACCCAGTCTGACCGCCTTCTCCTGTAACAGTCCATTTTTCACAGTGGTATTGGATGCATTGTTCCCAAACACACATTTACCAGTACAGTCTGCAATTCAATGCCTTTCTCTGTGTCTATGGGATAAGGTCCTGGGTATATCACCCACAGCCCTCTGTAGTAATTCCCCGGGAAAAACAATCCAATCAGGTACACATTCCCGACCTTGGGCCTTTGTTTCCCTCAGCCCCTCCTGAAACCCTTGCTCCTTGTTACTTATTGAGCTACTGCTTGTCCTGCATGGGGGCTGTGTAAGATAATCACAATCCTGTACTCTGGAGTCAGCCAGACCCTGGGTCATTCATTAGCTCTTCAATGGGAGAGATGTCACAGCTGCAAAAATGTGGCTATGGGGTCATGAATGCAACATAGTAAATGTAAAGGACAGAGGATGGTTGATGTTCCATAAACTAGTGTTTTTTAAATAGTCACATCTGATTAGTGGATTGATGCCAGAATTTTTTTTTAATGTTGCCTTGGATTCTATCCCTCAAAGCCTGGCCCAAGCTCTTTCATGCTTGTCTCCATTTAAGTGTTCTCCCTTTGCCTCCCCTCCTCCCACACTTGCTCTGAAATTCCTAGAAACTTCTCGTTGGGATCTCAAGTAGAAAATCCCCTTTTCAAAATGCTTCAATTGTGGAGTGAATGAACTGTAAATCCTTGAAAACAATTTCCTGACTGTTTTCATGCTTTTTCAGACAAAGTGTTAGGTACATAGCTGGTTGTATAAGAACAGTCTGGCCAGTGATTCATCAGTTGGAATTGAAACAAGCTCTGGAAGATGACTCTGGGCAACACTGGGCTGCGTGATTAAGAGAAGGCTCAGATGCTTGGTACTAACACAACTAATGCAACACACAACAGACCGCAGAACCTTCCACGCAACAGTGAATGAGGACTACTGGCCAAATGACACATCTTGGCGTGAAAGACGGACTGTTCACTTTGTTGCATTTTATACCAAAGAAATACAAATGATAGCATCCATCAAGGTAGTAATTTCACAGCCTATGGGGTGGGGGCAGAGGATCCCTGGGGAGAAGCAGAATTATTCTCAGGAACATGGAGCATGGCTTTTGGGCTAAAGAAACAATGTGCTGCCTACCCGAGGGGCATTCCACTGAATTTAGGATAGTGTGGATTGTGATGCCCACCAGTATTTATGCACTGCTAGAAAATAAACACTGACGTTAAAGTATTAGCAAAATGACTAAGATGTTGTCAATTGTCAAGGACATGCCAATATTATAGGCACTACTGTACAGAAGAAAAAGCATGTTTTAAGACTGATGAAGTATTGTAAGCACTGTTTTTCAAGTTAACATAGACATCTTGTTAAAGCAGATTAGTAAAGTTCAAATTTATTTTAAAATGTTGCAGAACATGGGGCGCCTGGGTGGCTCAGTCTGTTGAGCATCTGACTTCGGCTCAGGTCATGATCTTGCGGTTTGTGAGTTCGAGTCCGGTATCGGGCTCTGTGCTGACAGCTCAGAGCCTGGAGCCTGATTTGGATTCTGTGTCTCCTTCTCTCTCTGCCCATCCCCCGCTTGTGCCCTCTCTCTGTCTCTCAAAAATAAATAAATAAATGTAAATTTAAAAAAATGTAGAACTCGTGATAACATTTTCTTTTTCTCCATGGTTGCTAAAAATACAACTATCCAGTGTTTTGACCTTTCAAAAGGCCTTCATTCCCAATAATATTGAAACTACTAGTTTCTCCCTGCCTCCTTTCTGGGGGTTCCTGTGAAAAATCATTAACTCCTGGGGAGCAGATAAAGGTTCTGAAGAAGGTCACAGAGGAGCTGCTAATTATACACAATTAGCAAAGGGTGGGATCTGTTAGGAAGTGTGGCTACATCAGCTCTTACTTGTTAGCCTCCAAAGGGAATGAACACATTTTCCACAAAAATCACAGAATACAACAAAATGTACTAAGAAATATCACATTTGGAGACTTGCATTGGCATAAGTTTGCAAATATTAAACTATTTCTTTAAACAAGCAGTTCTGTCAGGTTTTCTTCAAAGCACATCACTTACCATACTTAAATCTGATTAGACCAAGTCTGACCAGAATATCCATTTGGGATACTTCTGTTTCTGTGACTATTCCAGTATGCGATGGATATTCAGAAAGTGCTTTACAAAACAGGCCACCCAGAAGTCTTTGAGGTCACGTGGATGCTTTTGCAAAGCCACCCAAAACTCTTAATGAACATGGCTTGTATTTTTACAACCTAATTTTGGAGATCTGAATGGCTGAGTCTGAAATGTTGACGTAGCTGATAAATAGTGAAAGGTCAGAGCATTTACCAGTTGCAAAGTGACATGTCAGCAGTGACACAAACATGTGAAAAGATCAGTGCCAGATGGTTTGAGAGGATTTTATAGAAGTCTCGGCATCATAGATTTAGTGATGTTTAGGATGCTAGCTCATACGTTTGCATTCTAGCTCTTTAAATAAGATGGCGGGCATATCTGTTTCCTTGTTCACCTCTACATTTATACCACTGCCCTGCCTAGACACCCCTTCCTCCTTGGTCAGACAGCCTCACTGTTGTGAACCCAGAAGGCATCTGCATCTTCATGATGGCTTCTTGACTCCTTCTACGAGATCAGGGTCTCAGAACCTGGAAGATCAACTTCGTGGTTCTTATTACCAGATTTGTTCTCTTGAGTCTGCTCTGGACCAGAATGGACAAGAAGCCAAGTATTGGGAGAGGTGGCTGCTTACAATCATTGAGTATATTTGGGCAGCTCTGCATGGACCTCATCTGAAAAGGGAGCTTCAAAAGCCTGGAGGAGAAAATAATTCTATCCTTGCTTTTCTTTTCAGTCCTATTTCTCTGAAGGCTTGAATAGGCTCCACAGAAACACACACATACCCCCTTTTCAGTCTAACACCCCAGAATAATTAAGACTCCGGTCTCTTGACTTCATTGACCTCAGATTTTTACTAAATTTGTCAGAAAGACAATTTTACCTGATGTATTTTGTAACTTGCCAGAAAGATGTGGTAAATAGTTTCTTTGAACTGAAATTCTTGAAGGCAAAGAATTATTGAAGACAGGTCTGCTTCAGGATCCTTTGGCTAGAAGTCATCAGACTCAGCAACGCTAGCAGTCTGCCCCATGTGACACTCCACTGTCTGTTTCTCAGCGATTAGGGAACTGAAGTCCCCTAAAACCAAGAGAAATCTAAATGCGAACATCCATTGACTGGAGTTTGTTGAGCGTCTGCTACAAATACAGCTTGTGGTAGGCACCTGGTCCTGAGGACTAGTCCTAACTGATAGAGTCAGAATCAGCCCACTTGACCACTTAGAGCATCAGGACTGCCTCGGATGAAGGAGTGCAAGAGACTCTCATCCCACGAGATGTATTCAAAGGACCAACAAGAGGTTGCTCCCAGGGTGTGCTAATTTTGGTACTCTTTCCTTTTATTGGGGAAGCTGAATTTTAGCATTTATTTCTTGGGTTTCTAAATGATTATGGAGCTCCTGGAATGTACAAGCCAGTGTTAAAAGCAAAATGAATGCTGTCCCTGAATTGCAGCTCTGGGAATGTCCGAGGTGCCAACTGAGAAGAATGTGCGTGACACAGATGTCTGCACAACTGGAAACAGAATCCATTTTACAGTGTGACCAATGTCGGCTTGCACATGGCAGTTCCCAGATTGAGATCTAGGGTCCCCCTGATCCCACGTGGGCTCACATTGTGTGCTCCTCCCCTGACCAGCATAGTGCGGGTTGGGGGTGGGGTGGGGTGGGGTTGGGGGGTGGGAAGCAAGGAGAGTGCTGTGTTTTCAGCCCTCTGTGCAGCTGTCTGCCCAGGTCCTGACTGCCTCCTCTCTGCACATGATGTAGCACTCCCTGTGAGACACCCCATTTGCCTTGGGCAGCATCCTCACCTCCTGTCTGGTTATGGTCTCTTTCTCATGTTAACTCATAAGATGCAGTCCGTCTCTGGTGTTTGTGAATTTGTTTCGCTTTACAAAATCTGGGCGAGTGTCCTCCTTTATTCTCTGTCATTGGCCATTTCTAGATTGATGTTGAAAGGCCAAATCTTTCCTGTCACCTCTGACTACAGAGGAATTGAGCCCTGTGCAAAGTACCGGCAGTGAGAGACACACACAGTACACATTCCTGCTGCGCTCCCACATGTAGCCCTTGGGGCTCCTTGGAAAAGAGGGACATTGTTTACCACGGAAACAGTCACTGGCTTATGAACCAACTCTGGCTTTGGTGCCCAGGGCAGATCTCTAATTTGTACTATTTACGAGGCTCCAGCATGACACATCAGTGAGCCTCTGGCCACCAACAGCTCCTGGCCCTGTGGCCAGACCCAGTGGGGTTGGCCTTTACCTGCCATGCTTTAGGTGGGGCAGGCAGATCAGCAGTGGAGCCCAGAGATTCCGAGAGTCCCTACATTATCACCTCATCAGTTCCCTGGGGTCTCAGACAAACAGGGCCTTCCCAGTCAAGGAAATAATGCTCCCCTTGTGATGCAAAACCCCCTGCAGGGACCGAGGGGCACTTCCTGGCCTCACTTTGAGCGCAGCTGTCTGCAATTCCTCCTGCAAAGCACTGGCGTTTGGGTGGGCCAGGCTGGGCTCAGGTGGGCAAACAGTCATTTTGAAGGGAGACCCACGTGGCCAGGGATGTGTATTCACCCCCTCAGGAAGTGTCCAGGCTCCATGCTGCTCTGCGTGGCATGGAGATGCAGATGCCCTCTCAGCTTCCCGATTTCAAAGCCAGAACTGGTTGGAGACTATTCAGAGCCTCACACCTGGGAAGGACTCCTTCCAGAAGGAAAGATTTTCATGGACTTTTCAGGGAAGTTGGCTGAACTCTGGCTCTGAGTCTCTTCAAGGAAAGCATCATTTTGGGGGTGGGGGGGGACGGGAGGGTCTGAGGGCTTTTGAGACCCCATCTCAGCAGTGACTGCTGCTTTTGACAACTTAAGGTGTACTTCCTAATTTCCTTAGTGACCATTTGTGTTTGAGGGGTCCGTCTCTGCTCCTTCCACCTTTTACTATGTACACTAATTACGAACAAAACAAAACAGGGGTTCCTGGGTGGCTCAGTGGGTTAAGCATCCAACTTCATCTCAGATCCTGATCTCCTGATTTGTGAGTTTAAGCCCCATGTTGGGCTCTGTGCTGACAGCTCAGAGCCTGGAGCCTGCTTCAGATCCTGTGTCTCCCTCTCTTTCTGCCCCTCCCCAGCTCGTGCTCTCTTTTTCAACAATAAATTTAAAATATTAAAAAAATTAAAAATAAATAAAAACAAACAAAACACAACAAAAACTCATATCTTGCCACTGTGATCTGCAATATCCTGCTGTAGTCCCTTATTATGTAAGAACCAAATGGAAGCTGATTTCCTCAGTAACACCTACTCAGTCTGCAGGCCCAGTCCAAACAGCACTTCTTCAAGGGTCTCCCCACTGTCTGGCCCCACAAAATGTTCACTCCTCCCACTCTGCAGACACTTGTGTATCACACAGAGCAGAACCAGGTTGGGTTTGCCCGCTGCTGGTTCATGATGGCTAATTTAGCACCATACGTTGTAGGTCCTTTGTATTTGAATCTTGTTCTGCCTGTTACACATTTTTTTTTCATCATGTAGTATTATTTATTTTTTAAAATTTACATCCAAGTTAGTTAGCATATAGTGCAATGATGATTTCAGGAGTAGAATCCAGTGATTCATCCCCGATATATAACACCTAGTGCTCATCCTAAGTGCCCTCCTTAATGCCCCTTGCCCATTTAGCCCACCCCCCCACAACCCCTCCAAGCAACCTTCAGCCCTCCATTTGTTCTCTATATTTAAGAGTCTCTTATGTTTCGTCCCACTCCCTGTTATTACTTTATTTTTGCTTCCCTTCCCTTATGTTCATCTGTTTTGTATCTTAAATTCCATATATGCCTGTTACAAATTTTTTAAAGACTCTCAACAGGAATTTTTCTGCTGCCAGGCTCACACATACCCAGTGCCCTCATCCTCCTCATCAGCCCTAATGCCTCTTGACCCCTGGCCCCTGATTTCCACTCCAAAAGAGCCATATCTTAGATGTTCTTTGAAATTCAACTTGTCTTTCTCCTTGCAAACTATAACTATATAATAACTATAGACTATGTTTTTTCTATTTTATTATGTCTTTTTGTTGGTTACCATGTTGTACAAATTAGTCCAAGCATCTGGTCTAGTTTTCAATTGTCTGTATCAAACAATTTTCTACTCTCATATCTTGGCAACAAATATTAGAAAAATGTATAAATGTGCATGTACAAGAAAATAGACGCTGCATTATCTCCAATTTATTAGTGCAGATGCCAAATCTATTCAATTGAAACATAACCCCCCAGTGGGGAGAAATGGTTTATTTTTCTTTAGTGACTGTTATCTCTTAACCTTCTTTCAGGAATACATCATAAACTAATGTTTTTTTTTTTTTTTAATATGTTTGTGTGTTGGTTTTTATACAGGAAGGGACTCTAGCATGCAATCAAATTCCTTACCAAAACTCCATTTCTTTAATGTTTATTTATTTTTGAGAGAGGGAGAGAGCAGAGAAGGGGCAGAGAGAGGAAGACACCCAGCAGGCTCCAGGCTCTGAGCTGTCAGCACAGACCCAGATGCGGGGCTTGAACTCAGAAACCATGAGATCATGACCTGAATCTAAGTCAGATACCTACCCGAAAACTCCAGGTTCCCCCCAAAACTCCATATTGACTAGATGTCTTTGATTCCCTAGTCTGGATATGACACGATCTTCCCATGTGATGCTGTTAATATGCCATTATGGAGAAGAGAGCATTCATTGGTGGCAATCTATGTGAAACTACATTTCCCAGGTTCTCTTGTAGTTAGATGTGATCACATGACTGGGTTCCACAAATGAAATGCCAGCAGAATGGATGGATACCATTTTCCAGGCCTGCTGTGTAAAACTGCCTCATGTGTAATCCTTTCTCCCTTCTTCTGTTGGTTGGACGTCCATACTTAGGGTGGCCTTGGAAATTACATGCTGAAGATGACTGAGTCACGGTGTGGAGCAGAGCACTTTCCGTACCCAATTCTGTCTTTCCTCTATCACCTGTCAGGATGGCTTGGTTTGGACTTCATGTGAGAAATGACCTTCAGTTGCATTATGCCAAGATCACAGCAGTTGGTACTTGTGGTAATTAAATACATTGTGGGGACCCTGAGAGCACAGCCACTAGAGAAACCATACCCTCTTCTAGGCACGATTTGAATGTTCAAAATGTCCTTCCGTTTTACGCTATCCCATAGAAATTCTTGCCTTTTATTATCAATGGGGTGAATAGCATTTTAGGACGTCAGAACTACATTTAGGATTTTATGTTTACAAGAATTTGCTGATCATATAGTCCAATTGCTTATTTTCAGTCTTGAGATGAAGCTCTTCTGTATAATTTAGTTTGGCTATCAAAAAGGAACAAAAAGAAAAGAGAGAGAAATTTTACTTCCTTATTCAAGAGCTAAAATATTCTTACCTGTAGCTTGTGTGGTGCTATTTCTAACCATTGTCACCTCGTTCATTTGAACTATCCATTCCTCTTAGGCCCAAATTCTCTGCAGGGACTGAGGGACAGATCAGAGGGAGGAAGATGTGAGTCTGAGGGGGAGGTTCTATTTGGCCCCACAGCTGGTGTCAAATCTTATGATCTGTTCGCCGCCCCCCCCCCCCCCGCCAAATAATTTCATGGGACAGGTGTGTTTTTAGCTAGTGCTTCGGGATATAGATTGGCTTCTAAAAGAATTAAATTACTAACTGATCCTGGTAGCTCAGTGGAACCTCTAGACCAAATTGTCAATCAATGAACATGTCCCTAACACCTTGAAAAAGCAAGGCAGTTTGCTAAGTTCTGAGGGAGTTTCAGAGGCTGTCAGTCGATGTGATTTCCAGCTCAGGGACACTACAATCAGGCTTAAAGACACAAATAAGTAGCCTGGGTGCTGTATTAGATAGCTTCTGCTGTATAAGAAACCAAGTCAAATATAGAGGCTTAAAGCAACAAACATTACTTGTCAGGTTCTCTCAGTTCCTGGACAGTTTTTCCAGCCTGGACAAGCTCAGCTGGAGTTGTCTTGTCTAGGATGGTCTCACTCACATGTCTGGCTTAATGTCACCTGGGACAATAGCCATGTGTCTCTCATTCTCCAGTAGGACAACACAGTCTTTTTCCTTTGGTGGCAGAAGTATTCTGAGTATCAAAAGAGACCAAGCTGCATGAAAGGACACAATCAGCAGAGTGGAAAGGCAATGTACAGAATGGGAGGAAGTATTTAAAAGTCATGTATCTGATAAGAGATTAACAGCCAGAACATGTAGAGAACCCTGACAATTAGACAACCAAAAACAAACAACCCAACTAAAAACCAGACAAAGGACTTAAATAGACATTTCCCAGAGATAGACACATAGCCAGTAAGTATACAAAAAGATGGTCAACATCACGAATGATTAGAGAGGCACAAATGAAAACTTTGATGAAATATCACCTCATATCCATTAGGATGAATACTATCAAAAAAGAACATGGCAAATGTTGGTGAGGATGCAGAAAAATTGGAACCCCTGTATGCTTCTGGTAGAAATGTAAAATGATGTAACTGCTATGGAAAAAAGTATGGCAGTTCTTCAAAAATTAAAAATCAGGGCCCCTGGGTGGTTCAGTCAGTTAAGCGTCCAACTCTTGATTTCCACTTAGGTTATGATCTCATGGTTCATGAGTTCGAGCCCTGTGTCAGGCTCTGCACTGACAGTGAAGAGCTTACTTGGGACTCTCTCTCTCTCTCTTTCTCTCTCTCTCTGCTGCTCCCCTGCTCCATCTCTCCCACTCAAAATAAATAAATAAACAAAAAAATTAAAAATCAAATTACCACATAATCCTGCAATGTTACTTCTATGTATATGCCCAAAATAATTGAAAGCTGGACTCAAAGAGGTATGTGGACACTGATGTTCATAGCAGCATTACTCATGATAACCAAAAGATGGAAGCAACCCAAATGTCCACCAACAGGTGAACAGATGAACAAATTGTGGCATACACATACAAAGGAATTATTCAACCTTGAAAAGAAATGATATTCTGACAGCTGCTACAACTGGATGAACCTGGAAGACGTTATGTGAAATGAAATAAACCAGTTACAGAGGACAGATACTGTATGAGTCAAACTCAAAGAAACAAAAGGGTAGAAGGATTATGGCCAGGGGCTGGAGAGAGGGGAATGAAAATTACTGTTTAATGGGCACAGAATTTCGTTCTGCAAAAGGAAAGAGTTCTGGAGATTGGATGCACAACAATGAGAATGTACTTAACAGTACTGAACTGTACATTTTAAAATGGTCAAGATGGAGAGGGGGCCTGGGTGGCTCAGTTGGTTGAGTATTCAGTTCTTGATTTTGGCTCAGGTCAGGATCCCAGGGTCATGGGATTGAGCCCTGCATCAGGCTCTGTGTTGAGCGTGGAGCCGAAGATTCTCTCTTTGTCTTTCTATCTCTCTCTTCCCCTGTCCCTCTTTCCCTGTTGCATGTGTGCTCTTCCTCTGAAATAAAAATAATAATAATAATAAAATGGCCAAGATGGTTAAGTGTTATGCTGCATGTCTTTTACTACATGCAGGGAGGTTTGTGTCTGTTGAGGCTCCCGCAACTCACGACCCCTTTGGATTTCTTCTATTGTTTCTGAACACCTGCCCCAGTATCCTAGACCTTTTCCCCACAGCACATCAGTGCTCTTCTTCGGAGGACAACTCTAAGGCCGCTGGAGTTGCAGACGCCAAGGGACAGTCTGTGGGTCGTGTGTTCAGGGCAACTCTGTCATGCTAGTCTAGACCACAATCCCAGGCCTAGACAATGTTCTGAACGATGGATTTGCCACAGAAGGGGAGGGGACCTAGGACACCACCTCTCTGTGTCCTCTATAGTGTTTATAAATGGTAAAACCAGGTAAAAAAAAAAAAAGAAAAGGGTGAAAGAAGGGAGATCACCAAGAAGGCAGCATCAGCCAGTGGCAAGGAGAGAGGGTGTGGGAAGCAGTGGTGCCTGGCAGCCCACCCTGTCCTCCTGTTCATCCACTTCTGCTCAGAAAATTCACAAGAACAGTGTATCAGTTAGCTATCATTGCAGAACAAAATGCCCTAATGTCAGTGGCTCAGTAGAGAAATCACTTAGTTTTGCACATAGGTCTCCTCCACGTGTGTATCAGGTAGTTCTCTGATCTGGGCTGGGCTTTGCTGGACATTCTGCTCCAGACTGTCTTGGCTGAAGGAGTGTTGCTTCTCAGCACAGGTGTGGGTTGACAAGTGTGGCCGCCCCACATGTGTTCACTCTGGCTAAAGAGGCAGCAGCAACCCCAGTGGGGAGTAGGTGAGGGACTCCTCTCATGTCAGTGGCAGAAAAATAAGAAAGAAAGTAGAAACACAGAAGGACCCTTAGTCTTAGGCTCCACACTGGAAAACTATCCCTTCTTCTTTCAGGATCTTGGTCAAACCAAGCTGCAGGTTCAAGTGCCAAGTCAGAGTGGCAAATGTTTCCCACCCACCTCATGTAGGCAAGGGTGTGGAAATAGAAGGGACAAAGATTTAGGGCTGACAATGCAATCTGCCACAAGTGGTGAGATGGTAATAACAGCAGCAAAACAGTAGTACTCCAGGCAGTAACAGATCTTTGAAAGAACTTACCACATATCAGCTCCTGGAATTACTGGGTTAAGAAAATCGTTAATCCTCATTGTTGCCCTACAAGACAGAAATTCCTATTTCTGACTGGAAATGAGATTCCTCACAGTTCTTATACTCCCCTAAAGACACATAGTTTTTAAATGACAGGGTCTGGGATCTGAGCCCAAGATTTGAAACCTGAGGTTCGATTCCAAAGCCCCATCTAGGGTAAAATCTTACCTCCCCTTCAAAATTCTTTTTCAAATGTTGACTTCTTCATGAGCCATCTCTCTCTCTCTCTCTCTCTCTCTCTCTCTCTCTCTCTAAAGTTTATTTAAGAGAGAGAGAGAGTGAGAGAAAAAAAATGGGGCAAGGGCAGAGAGAAAGGGAGGCAGAGGATCTGAAGCAGGCTCTGTACTGACAGCAAAAAGCTCAATGTGGGGCTTGAACCCACGAACCATGAGATCATGACCTGAGCCGAAGTCAGACATTTAACCTACTGAGCCACCCAGGCATTCCACCATGAGCCATTTCTTAATCTAGCATTGTGTTATGCCTGCACATTACATTATGTGACATTGCGAATACAGATTTTCATTCTAAACTGTGCTTTCCTATTGGTGGGTGTTTTAATGGAATTTGGTCCAGTAGAATTTTGCAACAAGCAAATGGGTGACACACCAAAGACTACGCACAAAAACACAATACTGAAAGTCCAAGAGAAATGCAGTTGCTTTTCGCATCTTATGTCATTTGTCAAATGAAGAGGTCCTTTTGCACGACTGGAACGTGTCCACCATTTTCTTTGTCTCGATATTAGAGGTAAAGAGCCAAGGATAGCCGAGCATGAAGTGCTTATCTAAGGTCATTGGGAAATCATCACAAGTAGCAAATAATGCTGATGTTCAGCCAAGGGGGCTCTCCTGGACTCCTGGCCACCCCAAACAGAACATACTTTCTCACAAGTGAGAGTATTGCCGCCTTTTGTTGAAGTGAGATCTAATTCACACCCTTGGGAGAGGACTAGCACAGCCAAAATTTATTGGGCCCACCTGGTGATCCTGAACATTCTATTTGGACAAGTTGCATACTTTTTGAACTTACACTCTTGAAAAATTCTTTTAGAAATGTCAAGGTGACTGGTGTATTAAAAAAATGAGCCAGAGCAAACAAGGATGACATTCTTCTAATTCTTTTCCTGCTAGGTCATTTTCTCCTTAACATCTAGCTCTGTGTGCCATCATCTTCTATAATAGACCGCCAGCCTACTCAGAGGTCCACACTTGAGGGAAAATGTAAGGTAGGTGCGGTTTTTAATCAGTTGACCCAGGTGCCCCTTCACCTTTTCTCACCAAACCTCCAGCTGATGCTCAGACTTAATGGCTTATAAAATGAGAAAATCATGCTGGCAGCTTACCTGTGTGGCACCTTCAAAGAACAAGAGCACAAATCACTAATGATGGCCTCATACATGGGCCACTGGGGTGGGGATGCCCAGCTCCTTTTCACTACATCTCTCCAACAACTGCCAGTTTGGCTGCTCTCCGTGTCTGTGTATCACCAGATTTGCAAGGAGTTTGGTAAATAAGAAATTCCACTATGGGGCTGAAATTTGGAAGTTAGTTTTGGTGAGCTTTTTGTTTTGTTTTGTTTTGTTTTTAAGTGAAAGTGTCTATGCATCACATGGATAAAGCTGGTGATCTGAGTGTTTTGTAATCAGGTTGAATCATATATATTTGCCACTGTTCGACTGCTTTTGGTCTACAGAAATAATTATTCTGTATGGTTTCACTAATCGCTTGTTTCTGTGACTCAGAGGTTAAGAAGAAAAGAGAGAGACACAGGCATAGCTGACTTTTCAGAAAATATGTTTTCTGGAACAGTCCCCAAATCCAATTTCTGTATATTGAATGCTATTTCCCCCTCATGCATAGCAAAATCAGTCATTTCTTCAGAAAATTATTGCTCCCTAGATGTTACAAAATAAAATTTAAGAGAGAAATTAACATAAAAGAAGAATGATAGAAAATCAGAATGTGAGGGGCGCCCAGGTGGCTCAGTCGGTTAAGCATCCAACTTCAGCTCAGGTCATGATCTCACAGTTCGTGGGCTCGAGACCCACATCGGGATCTCTGTTGTCAGTGCAGATCCTGCTTCAGATCCTCTGTCTCCCTCTCTCTCTCTCTCTGCCCCTCCGCCACTTGCGTGCTCTCTCTCTCTCTCTCTCTCTCAAAAATAAAGAAAATCTTAATGCGAACTAGTCATCATTTCTCAAACCCTGAACACGAAGTCTAATTTTTAGCGGTGGCAACATTATCTAAGGAAAAACAATCATTGTTTAATTAAGAGAACCTGTTGCATGGAAACAGCACCTTCTCACATATTTATAGGATAAATTGATGTCTGGGGTTCAAGCTCAAGTTCAAATGAGAATTTACAATTTTTCCATTTCCCTTTTCCTGATAACACAGAACATGTAAGCTGGCACTTCCCCACAGTTGCAGAACTTCACTGGTCATTAAATCTCTGTCATTAAGTGTGGCCAGGCACCAGCCTAGGTTAGGGACAGCCTTATAATGAGCCAGTGAGAGAGAAATGGGTAAAACTTAACCATAATGGCTCATCAATACCAAAAGTCCGGCCAGTAGTCGAGACATATTTGTGGGGTGTTTTTTTAAATATAATAGCTTTCTCAGACTGTGTCTTTGGATGTGTCAAATTGCGACAGATCCCAAGTAGTAAGTAACACACAGACTATGAGGAAAAACTTGTCATTATACGGTTTTTTTTTTTTTTTTTGCTTTTGAGTACTTCATTCTTTCACATGTTGTTAGAATTGATTGATCCATAAAAATAATGGAACTGTAGTTAAAATAAATAAATTCCCAAAAGAAACAGAAACCTCAAAATGACAAAGACGGGGCTCCTGAGTGGCTCAGTTAAGCGTCTGACTTTGGCTCAGGTCATGATCTTACAGTTTGTGGATTCGAGCCCTGCATTGGGCTCTGTGTTGACAGCTCAGAGCCTTGAGCCTGCTTTGGATTCTGTGTCTCCCTCTCTCTGTCCCTCCTCTGCTCGTGCTGTCTGCATCTCAAAATAAATAAACATAAAAAATAATTTAAAAAAAAGAGAAAATGGCAAAGATGACATAACAAAAGATAGTCTGTCATTCTTAACAGCAAATGAGACAGAAAAGCATGCAAATACATGTTTCGATTCTTTTTTTTTTTAATTTTTTTTAACGTTTATTTATTTTTGAGACAGACAGAGACAGAGCATGAACGGGGGAGGGGCAGAGAGAGAGGGAGACACAGAATGGGAAGCAGGCTCCAGGCTCTGAGCCATCAGCCCAGAGCCCGACACGGGGCTCGAACTCACGGACCGTGAGATCGTGACCTGAGCTGAAGTTGGACGCTTAACCGACTGAGCCACCCAGGCGCCCCTCGATTCTTAAATTCAACACAGACAATTTGGTTTCACCCACAACACCATCTATCATGGTAGATTCATGTAGGTAATTCAAATTTATCTGGCTTAAAGTCTTGTTTGTAATAGATTTATGTGGCTGTCATCGTTGTTTAGAAGCTATGTTCATTACAAGTTTATTCCTATCTTACTTTCACGGGGGCATATGTGATGTAACAACACAAATTGCATGAACATTTTTTACTTTACAAAGCTTGGTGCTCTTTCCAGGTTTGGTGAACACTAGTGAAGAATGACAACTCTGAACTTAGCTCTGTTTTTCCCAGCTGGGTCCTAACACCAAAGAAATAGGTGGAATTGAAACAATTAATACATGTAGTAAGAGTATAGAGGAGGACAAGGCCAGGGCCCCTCCACCAGCAGTGACAAACAGGAGCTCTGTCTGTGCGGCCATGGGAGGCAGCAAGAAAGGGGCACGAGTAGACTTTCTGGCCTCTGCAAGGGGCAGAACAGGTTCATGGCGAGCACTGCCTTCCATGACGGACACCAACATGTGCATCTGCAGCTCCTGTAGGCTGAGTTTCGGAGAACCAAAAGGAAAGTGTATTCATGAGTCTCAGGATTCCGGAGTTGGGCAGAGGGGTGCTATCCTCCATGTAGGCACCTGTACTCTGTCCGGCATGGTCTACAGAAATGAATCCTGCATCTGGATTAACTGGGAGAGGTCAGAGGCCTTAATTTCCAGACAATCCCTCAACCCCAATGTGTTCTGACTTACACCACTTAGAAACACCTTCTTTGCAAAACTGAGAACCTTGTGTCCTTGGCTAAGTCCATGTGGAAGCCACAGTCCACATTTAGTGGGCCATGCTTTTGGCTGGACACAGCCAGGGATGTAGCCCTTTTGCAGGAAAATATGAACTGTGGAATTTCTTGGTGGGTCAGACCAAAACCTCAAGTGAAATTCTGGATAAAGTAACACATTACGTCAGGGGTTGGCAAACTGTGACCCGTGGGCCAATTCTAGTCCATTGCCTATTTTTGTAAAAATGTTTTATTGGTGGGGTGCCTGGGTGGCTCAGTAGGTTGAGCGTCCAGCTCTTGATTTTGGCTCAGGTCATGATCCCAGAGTCATGGGATTGAGCCCCATGTCGGGCTCCATGCTGAACGTGGAGACTCATTAAGATTCTTTCCCTCTGCCCTGATCACGTTTTCTCTCTCTCTAAACAAACAAGCAAAAACAAAACAGTAAGTTTTATTGGTACAGGGCCACATGGCCACCCCTATTTGTCTTCATTTTTTCTGTAGCTACCTTCCTGCTGTAATCACAAATGACTAGTCACTACAGAGACCTATGGCCTGCTTAGCCTAAATGATTTCCTTTTCAGCCCTTTACAGATGTTTTCTGGCCTCTACATTACAAGAATAAAAGGAAAATAACCCCTTTCCAGGAGACCCTGGGAAGGTCCCTGGACAATCACAGTGCTCTCATACATTCCAGTCCTGCTCTGGCTCCCAGGTCATGAGGCAAGTCAAAACCTCTTTGAACTCTCCTTGCCAAAAAATTTTAGACTTTGCAAAATGAATGGGAGCAACTGAGAGACCCCTTTTTCCTAGAGGTTATGAGGTGGTCAACTATGTGGACTACAGGGCTAGTAGGCCAAGGTCGAATGCCTCCTGCATGGGTTACTAGCTGAGGGAACCCAGGCAATCTCCAGACCCTCCTACTCTGTGCCATGGTTTCCTTCTGTGTGAGATGAGGATAAGAAAAATGCCTATCTCACCAGGTTTTTATAGGGAGGAAATAAGTTCAGAGTGAAGTACTCAGAACCTGGCCTGACACATATTCAGTGTTCAGTAGGCACAAGGGTTTCTGAGTTGGGAGGACATCAGAAGGGCACTGTTGTTACCGTCCATCAGAAGAGGAGGTTGAAGTCCAGCGAGATAAGGTGACAGGGTAACCCCCTCTGTCTGTGAGGTGAGAAGTTTCTCACTCCCATTTTACAGATGGGGGAACAGAGAAACAAAACAACCTGGAGGTTCTGGTACTCTGACTTGTCCAGCACCTTGTCCAGCTCATAGGAGGCCTGTCCAAGCCCTCCACTGCTGTTCCACAGATCTCCAAGTATGGGTCCACTTGGGAGGCATGCAGCACTCTGGGGACCTGGGACAGAGGCTTTCTGGAGGAATTCAAGTAGAAAGTGCTTCCGGCACAAATTCTCCAGCTGGATTAACTGGGAAGAGCCGCTTCTTCCCTGACTGCACCTCTTCTCTTGGGTCTGGCATTGCAATGGGTCCATCTAGTGGTCAAAGGCAAGAATTTCCAAACTTCGGGCCTCTGAAAAGCAATACAGAGAAGCCTTCTAAGTTAGTCTATGTCCAGTCTTGCTGACCGCCATCTCAGCAGGCAAAGGGACAGGCACACTGGCCAGATGCTGGCCTTAGGGTTACCTGACAGTGGACATGTTTGCGAATGTACTGCGGAAGAAGGACATTCACAGTGACCAGTGCTCCCTCCTCAGACAGGTGCTTACCATTTTGGAGCCTCTGTATCCCAGTTCAACCAGAGGCAATTTTGCCCCCAATGGGACATTTGATGATGTCTGGAGATGTGTTTGCTTGTCATGATTGAAAGATTTTACTGACATCCAGTGGGTAGAGAAGAGGGATGGTACTAATACCCTGCAGTGCACACGACGGCCCCCATGACAAAGAACAACACAGGCCCGGATGTTGATAGCATCACCTGCTGTTAAGAAACCCAGCTGTGTCCTCCTAACAAATGAGACTGGCACATGAGTAGTTTGGAGGGCCGAGTGAGGCTGTGTATGCTTGGAGTCTTTGCATATGTTATCCCTTCTGCCCAAATTTCTCTTCCATCCTCCTTACTCTCTTATCTCACATTTTCCCTTCATATCTCAGCTCAAGGGTAGGTATGCAGGGAAGCTCATCTGGTCCCCTCTGCCTCTTTGTGTCTGTCTGGTCTCCTCACAGACAGACCTGAGACAAGGATTTGGGAGATGTTTATTTAAGAGGTTATCCCAGGACACACCTGTAGGGGGTGAGGAAGAGCCAGCAACAGTGGTGGGCGGAAATGAAGGGCAGGTTAGTGAACAGTTATTGGCCAGGCAGCTGAGGCTTAATTTCTAGGGAGGGGAGTGCAGGCTCATGTCAAGAGAGCTTTGGAACCATTCCCTCCAGGAAGAGGGAGCTGGGGTATTTGTCCTCCAGTTTCCATCTCTCATGGGGCAAGGGCTAATTCTGTGCATTGCCCCACACTGGTAGCCTCCTGGCATTATCTGGTCTGCACACTAAAGGGCAGCCAAGCTTGCACACTCTCACCCTGGTCCTCAAAACCTGAGGTTCACTTAGCTCAGCTGAAGCTGATGAGCACCCAGCAGGTTGGGGAGCTGTGATATTGCCACGGAGGCAATTCTAGCTCCTTGTTCTCTGTGGCTGCATTGTTAGTGCTTTGGAAACCTAACATTGTTACATCACATCCCCAGCTAGACCGGGCTTAGTTTGCTTAGTAAGAAAAGCAATATTTTTGTTGAATTTCACATTTTCTATCAAGTAATGAATTAACCTTTGTGAAATCGCAAAGGGGATCACAGTAGGAAAATGAAGCCATAGCCTGTCCGAGCTAGTTATAGCACACAAGCCATCAGAGAGGCGGAGGGGGAAAGTGGGTAAAGAAGTGGAATGTATATATAATACAAAAGCATTCAGTACTGATTCCAAACATGGGATCACCAGGTAGGAATAAAATGGGTCAGCTCACCATCTCAATGTGGAGAGATTCTGTTGCGCACGGAATTAGTTCTGACTTAATGAGCTGGATTCTAGGAGACTTGAACCTACCCTCATCCTGTTGTTACGGGGACTCCTCTCAGCCTTTAGCTGCAGAGGACTGTTAAGTCTGTCTGTATGTGAGTGGCTAAGACAAGGTTGTCAAGAGGCTTATAGCTCTCCATCTTTAGTGACACAGACACATTTCTGACTAGGTAAATAGTAAATGACAAGGTAGGCTGGCTGAGGATGTAGAAAATCATGCTGATGTCAGGTGGGATGACTAATGTTCCTGATATCATTTGCTCAGGTTTTTCCCATTTTGTGGAAAGTGGATAATCTGATAAACATTTGTTAAACACCTAATATGGCCATCCATGCCTTGAGGGCTGAACGTCTGGACTTGAGCAGGAAGGACAGATGTCTGGTGCGTGTGCAACATCTCCCCTCCCCACCTCTCCTCTGCACTGTAGGGAACTGCATATCCCAGGGTCCCTTGCATTTCGGGTGAGTTCAACCAATGGGAGGCACTGGCAGAGACTGGCTGGCGCAGGAGGGCAAGTCTCCCTGTCTCTTCCTGCTTCCTGTGGCATCTCCCGCAGTGGACTTCTCACCCTGACTTCAATTCTTACGAAATGCAGTCTCTCTATCTGTGCTCCCTGTTGTGCCTGGCCGAGAACTTGGGCTCTGATAGCCCTATATTCTCCCTTGGCCACTCCTGTGCTGCTGTGTAGAATGGTATCAACTTCTTGGTGTTGTTAATATCTGGATTTGTTACAGTTTCTTGTGTGACTCTTCTGGCTCTTCAGTCCCTTGTGTAATAAATTGCCCATATTAAATTGAAATACCCAGTGTGGTCTCTGTTTTCTTGGAGATTCTGCCTTCTCATCTAAATGTGTCATATCTTGTCCCTCTCACTGGGTTTCAGACTCTCCAGCATCCTTGATGTTCTAAGATGCTTATTTCCTTCTTACCCCAGGGCCTTGGCACTTGCTTTCCCCCTGCGTTGTATTGTTGCTCTGGCTCTCTCAGTGGCTGGCACCTTCTCATTCTTGAGATTTCAGATAAAATGTTACCTTCTCAGTGGCCTTGACTGACAACCTTGTCTGTAGCAGTCTCTTAACTCCACCCCCACTGCAAGTTACTCAACTTTCTCTCAGGTGGCCTTGTTTATTTCTTTCAAATAATGTATCACCATCTGTAATGGTTTCATTTACTTGTTTGTACAGTTATTTATGATCTCCCTACTAGAACATAGCTTCCTATTCCCAACATTTAGCCCTGCGCCTGACACAGAGTAGACATTGGGGGAAAAAAAGTTGAATGAGTGAATACATAAATGAGTGTTTTGAAATAGTTTAAACCCAGAACAAAATTCAAAGCAAATGAGTTATAAAAATGGTGGATTTCTTTATCATTTTTGGAGATAAGTTTGGGGCAAGGGGACATAAGTGTTAGAGTTCACCTACTCACCTATTCACCTACTGACAGCGGAAAGGATCCTCACAGACACTCCTCTTGAGTTGGGCCAGGACTGTGTTTAAATGGGGAGGGCAGTGTTTCTCTGCCTTTTAGCGCATGGCTTTCTCTGGGCTAGCATCCTGGACAGGCACTGTCTGGATGGCAGTAGCTACCCTCCTGTCAATGCTTTAAGGGTTACAAGCATCTCACTGCAAAGCCACGACATGCTTCTTGTCAGTTGGGTGGTTGATCCAATCTGTATCCTATCAGCCTGCCTGAGTTCACCTTCACCAAGGAGGGACAGTGCCCAGGAAATAGGCACCTTCCCATCCTCAGCCCCTGCTCCCCTCTTCTTCTCTGCCCTGAGGCTTCTCCCCCACTGCTATAGGAGCTTGCATCATTGCCAAGGGGTTGGGTGTGAGGTGTGAGGTGTGAGGTGGGATGGGGTAGGACTGGGTGACAAAATGCTATAGCTTCAACTCTCTGGTGGGACGATGCCCAGGTGTGGCCAGCATGCTTTCTCAAACAGGATTGGGACGTCCGTGCCCAGAGTGGCCACCTGCTCACTAGTAGCCTGCTCATGCCCTTCCTCTCCTTCCCTGTCTCACTTCCCTTCTCCCTCATTTGGGCTGGGACCACATCTCAAATAACCTCCTGCACCAAATTCATTATCTCCAAAGTGAGCAGAGACCCTAATCCCCATTTTCTTAGCTCCCTGTAAGGATTCATTTCTGTGGAAATGGTGGGTAGACAGTGAGTGATTAGCTGTCCTGGCTCCCCGCTGCTTGCTATCTTCTGCACTAGGAGAAAGAATTGGCCCCTGGAGAGTTTGCCCATGTCTGGACCTCTGCAGCAGTGTTACTCAGGAGCTGGCAAGAAATGCAGAGCTCAGGCCCCATGCAGAGCTGAGAATCAGAACCTTGGGGGTGTGCTTAGCACGGGGAGCTGGCCAGCGCCCAGGGGCTCCTGTCTTGCCGCAGTCTGGAAAGCAGTGCTCTAAAGACAACTAATCAGATCTGGATGTGCAGGTCACAGGCAGATTGTTCTGCTTCTAGCTACTGGGGGAGCGTTCGGATCACTGATGAGTAGCAGTGCATGATGGTTAGGTGCCCTTGTGCATAGTGATTTCTTCTTAGCAGGTAGCTGAAGTGATTCTTGATGTCCCAGAGCAGATGCTAGGAAGAGCAAAGGCTTGGGAACCAGAGGCCCTGATGGAGTGAGTGGCAGCCCCATCAATGCTCTGAACATCCCAATGATACTTCACCAGTCTGTGCATACCACCCCCAGACGTTTCCACTTTCAACGCCAAGACCTGTGTCTCCTTTGCTGGTCTTGCTTGCCTGGGGAGCTGGGACAGCCCTCACCTTGTGATGGTTGGGTGCAAGCATGAATGAGTTGCTAGAAGGGCTCACAGGACTCGGAAAAGCCATCATATTCATAGTTAACGTTTCATCACTCAGGTGGATGCAGGGGTACAGGAGACCCCCAGGTGACTGTCCCAGTGGCACTGTATGGATGGTGCTTACTCCCCCAGTGATGATGTATGGAGGTGTTAGTGGGGTGGGTCACACAGACATGGGTGATTGCCCGGGTGGCTGACCTTAATCTCCAGCCTCCCAGAGATCAAGCTGATACTCTGGCCCAAGGCCCCCACCATAAATCACATAGACTGTCTGGTGTGGCCCAAGGACCCCGGGTGAACAAAGGCACTTTTACCAGGCAGGACATTCCAGGGCCTAAAGGTCACTTTTTAGTTGCTGAGAAAGCACCAAATCTTTCTTCAAGCAAGCTTAATCCTCTACTGCACATCAGGTACACATCCTCCCGCTTCTGTGGAAGGGGTCTTGGAGGTGTGACCATCATGACCCTGTCTCCAGAGCTTTCTTTGGGCCTGAGCCAACACTACCCGCATGGGACCCAGCTCAGCACCACCCCTGGCTCAGCTCCTTCCTTGCCCCATTTCCCTTCCCCTCGCCCTTCCCCTTTTTGAGCTCTGGGAACATTTCCTAACAGGTCCCCCATGTACAAATCCACTTCTAGGCATCCCCAAATAAGATCCCGTAAGAATCTGCTGAGTTCTAAACTTCCTAATTTTCTGTATTTCTTGATCCTTCTTGATCACCATGGCTCTGAAAGCTGAGGGCACACACTTTCTTCACACCTTACTCCTGCAGGTATAACTCAGTTGGATTGACAGTGATAACACTTTTCACCTGCTGTTGATCCCATCCTGCTCACACAGGCCACTGCTTCCTGTGATCTCCTCACACTGACATCTTTCCACAAGTCCCCCAGGGGGATTGGTCCCATGTGGTCACCAACATCCTCTGTACTGGTCATTTCTGCTGGGTGCCACTCCTGTATCCATCTGTACCTGCTGACTTGGGCCTGCAGCCTCACACTGTATTCTGCATGTTTGAAGCTGAGTCAGCCATGGAATGTCAAAGGCTGCCTCTTTTCTCTCTGGTGGGTGTCTGCCTGTTACAGGCAACCCAGTTACAGAGTCTTGCCCAGCTTGTGAACAGGCTTCTATAGTTCCTCCTTGAGTCTGGCCTTCTCCCCAGTGCCAGCCATGTGTGCCATTCAGACTCTGATGGTGGGCCCATCTCTTTTCCACCCTTCTGCCAAATACTACTTCAAAGTCCCTGGAGGGGACCAGGTATTGTCTGAAACTGAGATCTTCAAAACACAAGGTCTGCACAACTCTCTGCCCTTCTTCCTTTAAAAAAAAATGTTTATTCATTTATTTTGAGAGAGATAGAAGGAATGAGCAGGAGAGAGGCAGAGAGAGGGGGAGGGAGAGAATCCCAAGCAGGCTCTGTGCTGTCAGCACAGATCCTGATGGGGGGCCTGAACTCACCACCCGTGAGATCATGACCTGAGCCAAAGTCTGGCGCTGAACCAACTGAGCCACCCACGTGCCCCTACCTTCCTTCTTATGTCATGTTTCCCTGCCCCCCCCCCCCCCACTGGCTCCTAGCCGTGTGCTGGGCAGTGTGTATCAGACCTCTGCTTGCTCCTCCCAGCAGTGAGGTCTTCCTTGGGCAGCTTCTGCTTGCACAAGGATCTCTTGCTGTCTTCTTTTGGAATTACAACCCCACCTTGCGTGTGTGCTGCTTTAGAGTCAAATTCCCTTCAACCCCGGGAAATGCGGAGAGCAGGACCATTCTTGACTTGATGGTGAGAAGACAACCCGGGTCAGACAGGTGGGAGTCTTGCCGTAGGAGCTTCCTGGGGCTGCTGTAACAAGCACCCCGGCTGTGGGGAACCTCAAAACAGCAGAAATGTACTGACTCACAGTTCTGGAAGCTAGAAGTCCAAATTCAAGGTGTCGGCAGGGTCACTCTCCTTCCAAAACCTGTAGGGGAGAGTCTGTCTTTGCCTTTTCCAGGCTTCTGGTGGTTGCCATCAATCAGCATCTCTTGGCTTGTAAGGCATGGCTCCAGTCTCTGCCTTCATTTACACATGCTGTTCTTGCCACCTCGGTCTTCACATGGCCATCTTGTAGCAAAGACACCAGTCACCTTGGATCAGGGGCCCACTCTACTCCAATATGAGCTCCTCTTAACTAATTACTTTTGTGGTCACCTCACTTCCAAATAACCATTCTCAGGTTCTGTTGATTAGGACTTCAATATACCTTTTTCAGGGAGACACAATTCAACTGGTAACACTTGCCTAAGGTCATAAAGCTGATGGGGGGAGGTTAAGTTTCAGGGGTGAGAACATTATTGCCTGAGTCCAAAAGTATGCATCGTCTGATGCTGGGATGATGTAGGTACCAGTGGCTTGTGAGGTATGCAAACACTGAGGGGAAACCCTTCTTCATGACCAAAAATGTATCGCATTATCATATATCATATCAATTAAAGTTTGGTCAGGAAAACAGCCCACACCAGAGGGCCATGGAAGGAATTCAATACAGGGAACTAATTACAGTGTGTTGGAGTAGCCGACAGGTCAGTCAGCATCGCAGAAATCAATGGCAGCTGCTCGTCAGACTACAGCCGGAGGAGCCACGGCACAAAGTGGTGTTAGCAGAACCAGGGCCGGGGTCTTCCAGGGGCTACTGGACCAAGATGGGGCCGTTCTGGTCCCTACCAGAGGTCAGAGGTCAGAGGTTGTGAGGAGGGGAGAAATACCCCAGCTGTTCCCTTCCAGTTAGCTTATCTCTTGACAGAGTTCCCCTTGGCAAAACTTAAGTGGAAGAAACCTAAATGGCAAGAAAACCGAGAAATGTGGTTCCCAGGGAAAAACCATGGAATGAATCTGAGAACAAACATCTATATTTTGTAACCACTTGTAAAAAAAAGGGGGGGGAATTAAAAAAAAATATGAACTTAGTGGTACTTTGGATGGTTAAACACACACACACACACACACACACACACACACAGAGCTGTATACACTGACCAACCATAGTGCAAATGTGTGAGGGACGTATTATTTGTCCAGTTCACTATCAAAAGCTTGGTAGGTGTGTGATGAGGCCCTGGCATTAATTTTGGGTCCCTCTATCCTTCCCCAGGTGGGCCGCCAGCAGTTTGGTGCTTTCTGTACTGGGAGAGTAAACAGCCAGAACACCTCACCCTAACAGCTGGAGATGATGCCTAGAACAGAAAGTATAATCCCCTTATGTGTACATGGCATTGGCTGCCTTTGAAAACCTGACAAGCTCTTTTAACTATTGCGGACCCTTTTGGCACTAAGCTGGTAAATAGGGAAGTCTAATTAATTCTGTCCACATGCCTGAGAAATCGTACTCATTCTGTGGACTGTCCTTTGGCCACGGTGGCTGCGGAGCCTAGCACTGTGTAAGTGTGAGTCCGGTTGCTGTCCTGGCCTTCTACCTTTCTGCTGCCCCTTCTTGTGACTGTAACATGTCACCACCTGGGAGGAACAAGGAAGTGTGCTAGATTTTGTAAACCAGCATACAGCACAGGTGAGGAGGCAAGGACACCTTTCCCAGGCCATCCCTAGGGGGCTCTTTGGACATGGGTGTCATTTTCTCTTTGGGCTACAGTTAAACCACATACCTTCCAGGCTGTCCAGCAGCTCCGAGTTTCCAGGAACCACCTGCAGAGCTGGTGAATGGTAAATTAAAGCGCCTCACATTTTGTCTGTTTCAAATACTGTCTTATCCTCAGCCCTGGGAGACAAGCCTGGCACATGGTAGGACTGCCATATGACCTTGGGGTTGGGATAAACCTTGGTGTCTGGCCCAGGCAGTCTCATATTTGGCTCATTCCCTCATGTAGGCACAGAACTTGCAGCCAGATGGCTTGGTGGGGATGGAGTGACTGATGGACCCCCTTTCCCCCACCACCCCGACAAAATCTCCAAGACTTAAGTGCTGGTTATCTGACTGGCAGAGATAATTACAAGCTCCCAACTTTGATTTCCTGGAGTCCCACATGATCAGCCTAGAGATCCCGCACAGAGAGCTGGAAGACCGCAGAGGAAGACCTTTGTTCAGACCAGTGCTAACCTGCTTTCTTACTCTACCATGTGACTTCTTAGCACATAAATTTGCACGAGCTGCCGACCAGACCATGTGTCCTACACTTACTAACATGTCAGCAAGAGCTTCATAGAGCACGATTAGTCAAAACTGCTGCTGCCATCTCTCCACCGGATACTGACCAGGCAGGAGGTCGTGGCCCAGGTGAAAGGTACTCCTGCCTTTTGCTCCTCGTTGCTCCCGAAGCCCCAGTTTCTGGGGAGTGCCATTGAGGTTTGCTTAATGCAAGGCATTATCATTTAGGTGATCTATGCCAATAAAGCAATGCTAGCTGTGTAGAATCAGGTTGAAGATAAATAATGTTTAATAACGAATGCTTTTGTTAAGCTCCCTGCTGTTCAGCTGCCTGCACCAGCTGCAGTTAAGCACAATGAGCAGCAGAGGGCAGCATAGGACGCTGTTGTGTGGCGGTCCAGCTCCCCACACCCCCAGGCCAGAAAGCTCGCTGGAGCTTGCTTAAGCCAGTACCACCAACATATCCACTGGGTATTTAGTTGGATAGAGTCCCTGGTGACCCACAGGTCAGGCCTGATAAAGAAGTTCGCTGTGTGAACAGCCGCTAACTCCGACCGATGGGAGTGTTCCGGTACCCCACCCAATCTCGGGGCATGGAGCGCTGTCGGCGACCTTAGCTGCGGTTATGGTTGAGAGGCTTCCCTATCCCTCCTACAACTGCTGAGAGCGCCTTGGGTGCTTGTTGTTTTGAAGATGAAGAATTTCATCCGAGAATTCCTTGATCTCTGAATTGCTCACCTAGAAGGCCAATGTCCTTCCTGGACCTGCTCCCTCGGTGCCCTCTGTGATTTGAGATGGCTGGGTATGATCAGATTGACCGACCGCCTCCCTCACCCCCATCATCAGCACTGAGATAAGCACTGTGAAAATACCCCCAAGATGCAGAAAAGATGGAGTCGGGGTGCGGGTCCTTGGAAAGAAGGGTACACAGCAGCCTAGGCAGAAAGTGAGTCACATTTTGAACAACCTCCATTTGGGTTTTCCCCAGGCTTTATTGAGTTACAATTGACAAAATTTCATATACTTAACGTGTACAATGTGATGCTTTGATATACATATACATTATGAAATGATTATCATAATCAAGTTAATTACCACATCCATCATCTCATATAGTTTATCTTTTCCTTTCTTTGTAGTGGAAATGCTAATGCTTGAGATTGACTCTCTTAGCACATTTCTATTCTGTTAGCGGCCTTCAGGTACACAAGCCAGTATCGTTAACTAAAATCACAGTGTTGTACTTATTCATCTTATAACTGAAAGTCTTTACCTTCGACAAGCATCTCTCTACAATTCCCCCAAACCCCAGTCCTTGGTAACCACCCTTCCACTCCATGTTTCTGTGAAATTGGCTTTTTTTTTTTTAAAGTAATGTTTATTTATTTTGAGAAAGAGATGGAGAGAGAGAGGCAGAGACAGAGGGTGAGAGAGAATCCTTAGCAGGCTCCATGCTGTCAGCAGAGTCTGATGTGTGTCCCAAACTCACAAAGAGTGAGATCATGACCTGAGCTGAAACCAAGAGTCAGCAGCTTAACTGACTGAGCCACCCAGGTGCTCCAGGATCAGCTTTTTAAAAATAGATTTTACATATGAGTGGATCATACTGTATTTGTCTTTCTCTGCCTGGCTTACCTCACTCAGCGTAACGCTTCCAGGTTCAACTGTGTTGTTACAAGTGGCAGGATCTTCTTGCTTCATGGTTGAATACTATTCCATTATATATATATATATGTATATATACTACATCTTCATGCATTCATCTGTTGATGGACCATTAGGCTATTTCCATATCTCATCTACTGTGAATAAAGACTTCATTGTTTTTTTTCCCTTTATGTTTATTTATATATTTTTTGGTAATTTCTACATCCAACCTGGGTCTCGAATTCACGACTCAAGATCAAGAGTTTCTCGTTCTTCTGACTGAGCCAGCCAGGCACACCCATTTTTTTTTTTTTTTTTTCTGAAGATGCCACTGCCCTTGGCTTTGGGTATCAATGTTACTAATGACCTACAGAGCACACAAGTATCAATGGGACCCTGGTTCCTTACGGAAGCCCACAACTCAGCCAAGCTATTTTATTTCCCCTTCCAGACTTAATATTTTTCCATGTTGACTCCCTTTCTGCAGCTTGTCCAGGCTTCCTCTCTGACCCAAAGGAGAGCCTGCCTGGTCCCTACCTCCATGACCCTCTTTTGCTGGCTGAGCTGCCATGCAGATGCTTTCCTGTTCTTCCCAACCCTTCCCAGGCACTGTGGCCACCCTGCACCAGAGCTGCAAGATGGTGCCTCAGAAGCTCATTGGCTTAGAGTAAGATCACTCTTGATGCTGGTCTTGGAGCCAAGGAAGAGGCTTGCAGACTCATTTCCAGGGTCAGATATCCTGTCCTACACCTCAACTCCTCATCACCCTGTTCTTGCCCAGGGCCCCACCCTCACTGGTTCCATTCTGTCCAGGTCATAGGTAATGCCCCTTGTTGCTTGGCCCAGGACGTGCTCCTACTTCCCACGGTGTTCCATTTACAGAACTGATGTGGCTGCCAGCTGAGGAGGAGGGGGAAGTTTCAACTTCTCCTTTTGAGACTTCTGCTTCCTAGGAACTCACAGAATGTCTTGAGTCAAGGTCTCTGCAGCAGAGGCCGGATGGAAGGTGGGCCCCAGATCCAGGGAGAAGGACTCCAGTGGAGGCCACAGTGGGAGGTGGGGATTCTGAAGCTCCTCACTGAACACCTCTGTCTATGCTTTCTTCGCAAAGTAATTCCAAAAATCTCTAGGCCATCCTATCTTCTGTCTTCAAGCAAATAAACTCTTGAGTTAAATTGTTCAGGTTAGTTTTCCATCTTTGATCCCCTTATGTCACTTTTTGGACACAAGCTACCCTGAGACGTTACTCTGCAGGTTCTATGTTATCATGGTGCCCACGGCACAGCTTGAGCATTGTCTCAGCCCCCTCAGTAAATGCAGGAATTGTCAAATGCTCACTCCCTCCTAAACAGTGGGGAATAGCCGTGCTGGTTCAAGAGTGTACCAGAAATGCAGAGCAATTGAGATGCTTAAAGATATGAATCCCAGGAAATATTCCATTAAAAATGGCACATTCTAAGGCGGCTCAAGCTCAAAATAAATGAAAAGTTCAGTCTGGGATAATCCCACCAAGCTATTCAAGAAGAAAGCTATTTCCAGATCGACCACACCTGACCTCTGGCTTTGTTTTGCTGCAGCAGGCAGAGCTAGGCTGCAGGAAGAAAGGTGGGGGGATCTGATAGTATTTCAGCTCAAGTCCTTTGCCCACGTTATTTCTGAAGCAAGAACCGTTACCTGCTGCTGCCTTACCGCCTTCCTTCAGATCACTTCCCCTCATTTTAGGCCAGTGCTGTTTAACCGAACTTCCTGTCATAGTAGAATAATCCTGATCTGCATTGTGCAATATGGTAGCCATCTGCCACATGTGGCTATTTAGCACTTGAAATGTGGTTACCACAACTAGGGAAGTGACTTTTAAATTTTATTTAATGGTAATTAACATAAATATAAAAATAAAAATGGAAATAGCCATGCACAGCTGACTGTCGTAATGGAGGGTGCTGTTCTGGATCATTAAAGATCCTGGCATGCTATCATTGTCTCCAATATTACATCTGCATTAATCCTTGATTATTTCAATGTGCTCATATGTGACCCTTTCCTTAAGTTGGCCTTTCTGTTCTTTTCCCTGCCAGTTTTATAAGATGTAATTGACAGGTAACATTATGTAAATTCAAGGAATGCAAAGTGGTGGTTTTATACATTTATATTTTTGCAACATGATTACCACCACAGCATTACCTAACACCTCCATCCCATCACATAATTATCATTTTCTTTCTATGGTGAGAACATTTAAGATCCACTCTCTCAGCAACATTCAAGTATATAACAGTATTATTTGCTATAATCACAATGCTATACATTAGATTCCCAGCACCTATTAATGTTATAAATGAAAATTTCAGCCCATGTGTGCCCCTTTTCTGCCACACCCCAGCCCCTGGTAACCGCCTCTGTACTCTCTGTTTCTTTGAGTTTGGCTTTTATTAGATTCCACATATAAGTGAAATCATATAGTACCTGTCTTTCTGTGTCTGCTTAGCTCACTTATCCCATCAGGATCCATCCAAGTGCCACAAATGGCAGAATTTCATTATTTCCCATAGCACATCGTGTTTATCCATTCATCCTTCAGTGGGTACTTCTGTGTTTCCCATGTCAATCATGAATAATGCTACAATGAACATAGGGGTGCACATATCTCTTCGGAACCTGATTTAATTTTCTTCAGATAAGTCCGTAGACTGGATTTCCTGGATAATATAGTATTTCTATTTTTAACTTTTTGAGGAGTCTCCATACTGTTTTCCACAGTGGCTGCACCATTTACATTCCCACCAGCAGTATAAAGGGGTTCGCTTTTCTCCACATCCACACCAATACTTATTTTCTCTTACCTTTTTGATGACCTTGGCCTTTCAGTTCTTGATCCCCTGTCCCTCACTGGTCTTGTCCTCCACTTACTTTCATCAGTTTGCTCAAGACATTGTTTCATTTGCAATAACTATAGCCCTTCCATCATCTTATTTTCAAACACCCCACTTTCTGATGACCACACCCTATATTCCCAGTTTAGTCTCTCTAGAATTCCAAGCCCAGCAATCTTTCAGACCCACTGGGACATTAATTCCATTGATCCTACCACCTTGCTGGTACCTTATTTTACCTTGCTGGTTCTAAGTATTCTGGTAATTATTATACTCTTATTAAGCATTGTTCAAATACAGGTAAGTTAAGTTAGGAGAGAGCTTGTTCCCCTAGGGTCTTGCTTTTAAGTGAGGCCAGAGCAGCCTAATTTTGCCCCACTATTGAGGCAACACCCTTCCGAGCCCTTGAGTGGTGCCCTGTGTGTTATGAGGCTTTCTATTCTGGGGTGCTCTCCTCATGCTCAAGTACACTCAGCTAAAGACCTAAGGGGACCCTCTGCAGCTCTCTAGAGTTCCCTCTCTCGGCAGCAATCCTCTCCGGGGCTCTTCTCTGCGACTCCAGCTGCTGTGGTCTCCCCAGACACCCTGTACCATCTCCTCATCTCCGGGAAGATGCCAGGCTCTTCTAGGGCCCCCTTTTCTGTGCTGCCACCTGGACTCTATCCAGGCAGTAAGCTGGGCAATTATAGATGCAATCTGTTTGTTTCTCATTTCTCAGAGATTCTTGCCAGTGCTGCCTGTTTTCCAGTGTCTAAACACTATTGTTTGAGAATATATCTATATCTATATCTATATCTATATCTATATCTATATCTATATCATCTATATCTATATCTATTGGAAGGGAGGAGGTCCAATTTTTTAGTTGTTTAAGATGGGAGGGTAAATCTTGGCCAGCAGCAGAAATCCTCATTTCCCCTCTTTCTCACACCCCTCCTTACTCAGCTCAGACCTCATGCTCAATCACTATTGACAACACCCTGCTCTTTTCTTCTTCTGTTTTAACAAACCACAGTGCTGGTAAAATCCAGATCTCTGCCAACTTCTTGTCTGCTTCTGCAGATGACCATGCCTGCATAGAAACACCCATCATGGCGGCAGCTCTGTCTTAAATTCATGGCCATGGACCCCTGTGGACCATTCATGCTGCCTGACAAGCACATTGTCTGTCTCTAATCCAATCTCTAAATGACCATGCCCAGCCTTCTCCTCAAACCATGAATATTTCCACCACCATCCACTCTCTCTTAGCTTACAATTTTATTGGAAAAATGTAAGCCACCAGAGAAGTTTCAAAGACAGCCCCTGCCATCTTCACTGACCCACACTCCCCTGCACTCACTCTGCCTCTGGCCTCTCCCAAAGATGACCACACTCCCTTCACTAACCTACCTTTCCCTCTGTGAACATGGCCTCAGCCTTCTCATTTCAAAGGATTTTGTTGTGGTGGTTCTACTTTCTCTCTCCCACATCATTGGCTTTCCATTGGAATATTCTCATTACTCAATGAATGCGTCATTGTTTCCTTTATCTTAGAGGAACTCATGATCCTGCTTCTTCTCCCAGTTTCTGTATCACTTCTTTGTTCCCCATTTGAAGCAAAACTCAGTGAAAAACCTCACTCACTGTCACTAATCCATCTCTCCCCATTTTTTTCTTGATCCCGCTCTAATCAGGCTTTAGCCGCTGATATGAACCTAAAAATGCTCCCATCAAGGTCATTGTGACCTCCATGTTGCTAAAGCTAAAGGTCAATTCTCAGTTCTCATGCCACTGACCCACAAGCAGCATTGACTTCATGGGTACTCTTTTCTCTTTGTGACGTTTTCTGCCATGGCTTTCAGGACACCACATTTATCTGTTTTTTTTTTGTTGTTTGTTTTTGTTTTTTGTTTTTTGTTTTTTGTTTTTTGTTTTTGTTTTGTTTTGTTTTGTTTTGTTTTCAGTCACCTTTCTGGTTTCTCCTCTTGTCCATGACCTTGTTAGTGGAATGCCTCCGTTTCAATCCTTTATCCTCTTTCTTCTTTACCAATACTTTTCCTTTGGTGATCCTATACTGTTCTGTTTCTTTCTACACCATCCCTAGGCTGTGATACCACTCCCTCATGTATATCTTTAGCTCAGACTCTTCTTCCAAACTCAAGACTCATACATCCAACTGCCTACACCACATTTCCACTTAGATGTCTAAGGGACATCTCCAGCTCATCATGGCTGAAGTAGAATTCTTTTCCAGTCATCTAGTGTCTTCCTAACTGGTTTCCTTGCCTCTCTCCATGTTCCCTCATAATCTCTTCTCAACATGGCAGTTGGAATAAGAAACCTTTTTAAAGTTTAGATCACCAGAATTACTCCTTTGCCAACAACTTCAGTGCCTCCATTTTATTCAGAATAAGAGACAAAGTCCTTGCCATGGCCTATAGCCTGATGATTTGGGTCTGGTGACTTCTTTACTCTGGCTCCTATGCCTTCTTTTTGCTCAGTTTGTCGTGGTTGCACTTGCCTCTGTGCTCTCTGACACATGCAGTCATGCTCCCTGCCTAAGGCCTTGGCATGAGCTATTCCTGCCCATAACACTCCCCCCTGCCTCCATTTATGAGCCTGGCTCACCACCCCTTCACCTACTTCAGGTCTTTGCTTAAATGCCACCTTCTCAATGAGGTAAAACCTGACCATTTCACTGAACTCTGTAACTACCCTGCTCCTTATGCTCTGCCCCAGCTCCACTCTGCTCCCTGACATTTTCTATATAATTCACTTATTAATTATGTCTCCATTGCTTGTCTCTGATGGCTAAGATATAAGCTCAATGGGGTTACAGAATCTGGTTTTGTTCACTAATGTTTTCATGTGCACAGAACATCATTAGCACCTGCAGACACTTCAATATGTGTTAAATAAATATTGGTTGCAATTCCTAATTCCCTTTGCCCAAGTGTGTGTGTTTGTGTGTGTGTGTGTGTGTGTGCCTGCATTTCTATCATTCATAGTTTCCTGCTATTTATTTTAATATGATTTGGCCTGGACAGAAGTACTGGGGTGAAGAGAAAGAGAATTCCATTTCAATGGCTTTAGACCCTGAACCTAATTTCATTTTGAAATCATCATGCTAAAGAGGCTGGGTTTAAGAGCAGTGATGATAATGTCCCACCTTCTCTGAACCAAGATATCACTAATGCCACCTCTAAGTAGGATGGAAATAATTTGTACCGCTCTTCCCATAAAAGTGATCAGTGAGCACTGATTGTCTATCCCCCCTCCGCCCTTTGGATCGTGGTACTGTCAGTGTTTTCTCCAGTATGACTGCTACACTGTCACATCATTTGAACACCAGTCTGATTACCTCTTGGCTTTTGAATTATAAGCTCAGTCTTCTAGCTCTCTGCTCAGCTTCCACTTGACAGTTAATGGAAATGAGTTCTGTTTCCTGGTCTGGACTATACATTATGCTCTGAGTGTTTCCCATCTTTATTTAACAAAGGTGAATGTTAAAAGGCTTGGCTCTGTACTTCACAGGTGAGACCTGCGCATCCAAAGGCATCACCTCTTTTGCATTATCCCAGTTACCATGGGTGCAACTATGTATATGCACATGCACCAGCCCCATGAGGCCATGGGCAACCTTAGGACAAAATTCTTTGAGGCAAGTTTGTAGGAACTAGACCCAACACATACCTGGTCCAGCACAAGTGAGAAACGATTGCATAATGAACTGGTGGTGGCCAATTTAGCAGCGGTGGTACAGTCAATGCTTTGATATAAACTGTACACAGTTATGGAAGCAATGCCCCATGATTGGCTAGCACCTTTGCCATAATGATTTTGCTGCTTATTCTCCTTGTTAGATTTCCCTCTTTCCATCATATGAATTAGAGAATTCAGTTTATTCTCTCCTTGACAGAAGGAGTTCAGAGCCCTTCTAAACTTAAATAGCCATGTTATTTATCATGGGCAGTTTGTCTTCCAGAGTCTTTTTTTTTAATGCCAGTATAGTTAACATTCAGTGTTATATTCGTTTCAGGTGTACAATATAGTAATTCAACACTTCCATACATCACCCGTACTCATCATGACAAATGCACTCCTTTATCTCCTTCACCTATTTCACCCATCCCCCGCCTCTGGTAACCATCAGTTTGTTCTCTACAGTTAAGAGTCTGTTTTTATATACTGCAAGTTTGCTGAATTCATGTATCAGTTCTAGCAGCTTTTTGGTGGAGTCTTTCAGATTTTCCATATAGAGTATCATGTCATCTGTGAAAAGTGAAAGTTTGACTTCTTCTTTGCCAATTTGGATGCCTTTTATTTCATTTTGTTGTCTGATTGCTGAGCTTAGGACTTCCAACACTATGTTAAACAACAGTGGGGAGAGTGGACATCCCAATTGTGTTCCTAATCTCAGGGGGAAAGCTGTCAGTTTTTACCCATTGAGGATTATATTAGCTGTGGGCCTTTTCTATATGGCTTTTATGATGTTAAGGAATATTCCTTGTATCCCAACTTTCTTGAGGGTTTTTTATTAAGAAAGGATTCTGTATTTTGGTCAAATGCTTTTTCTGCATCTATGGACAGGATCATATGGTTCTTATCCTTTCTTCTATTAATGTGATGCATCACATTGATTGATTTGCAAATCCTGCAGCCCAGGAATGAATCCCACTTGATCATGGTGAATAATTCTTTTAATATACTATTGAATTTCATTTACTAGTATCTTGTTGAGAATTTTTGCATCCATGTTCATCAGGGATATTGGCCTGTAATCATGTTTTTAGTGGGGTCTTTATCTGGTTTGGGAATTAAGGTAATGCTGGCTTCATAGAATGAGTCGGGAAGCTTTCCTTCCATTTCTTTTTTTTTTTTTTTTTTTTGGAACAGCTTGAGAATAGGTATTAACTCTGCTTTAAATGTCTGCTAGAATTCCCCTAGAAATTGCTTGCATTTCTATACATCAATAATGAAGCAACAGAAAGAGAAATCAAGAAATTGATCCCATTTACAATTGCACCAAGAACCATAAAATACCTAGGAATAAACCTAATCAAAGATGTAAAAGATCTGTATGCTGAAAACTATAGAAAATTTATGAAAGAAATTGAGGAAGACACAAGGAAATGGAAAAATATTCCATCCTTATGGATTGGAAGAACAAATATTATTAAAATATCAATACTACACAAAGCAAACTACACATTCAGTGCAATCCCAATCAACATTGCACTGGCATTCTTTTCAGAGCTAGAACAAACAATCCTAAAACTTGTATGGAACTGCAAAAGACCCCAAATAGCCACAGTAGCCTTGAAAAAGAAAACCAAAGCTGGAGACATCACAATCCCAGACTTTAACCTGTACTACAAAGCTGTAATCATCAAGACAGTATAGTCTTGGCATGAAAACAGACACAAAGGCCAATGGAATAGAATAAAGAATCCGGAATTGGACCCATAAATGTATGGCCAACTAATCTTTGACAAAGCAGGAAAGAATATCCAATGGAAAACAAGACAGTCTCTTTAGCAAATGGTGCTGGGAGAACTGGACAGAAACATACAGAAGAATGAAACTGGACCAATTTTTTTTGTTGAAAAAAAATTTTTTTTTCAATTTTTTTTTCAGCATTTATTTATTTTTGGGACAGAGAGAGACAGAGCATGAACGGGGGAGGGGCAGAGAGAGAGGGAGACACAGAATCCGAAACAGGCTCCAGGCTCTGAGCCATCAGCCCAGAGCCCGACGCGGGGCTTGAACTCACGGACCGCGAGATCGTGACCTGGCTGAAGTCGGACGCTTAACCGACTGCACCACCCAGGCGCCCCTGAAAAAAATTTTTTAATGTTTTTATTTATTTTTGACAGAGAGAGAGAAAGAGCATGAGTGGGGGAGGGGCAGAGAGAGAGGGAGACACAGAATCCAAAGCAGGCTCCAGGCTCTGAGCTGTCAGCACAGAGCCCAACGTGGGGTTTGGACTCACAGACCACGAGATCATGACCTGAGCCAAAGTTGGACACTCAACCAACTGAGCCACCCAGGCACCCCTAAACTGACCACTTTCTTAAACTATACACAAAAATAAACTCATAATGGATGAAAGACCCAAATGTGAGACAGGAAACCATCAAAATCCTCAGGGAGAAAGCAGGCAAAAACCTCTTTCATTTCAACTGCAGCAACTTCTTATTCAACACATTTCCAAAGGCAAGGGAAATAAAAGCAAAAATGAACTATTGGGACCTCATTGAGATAAAAAGTTTCTGCATAGCAAAGGAAACAGTCAACAAAACTAAATAGCAACTGATGGAATGGGAGAAGATATTTGCAAATGACATATCAGATAAAGGGTTGGTATCCAAAATGTATAAAGAACTTACCAAACTCAGCACCCAAAAGACAAATAATCCAGTGAAGAAGAAAGAAGATATGAATAGACACTTCTCCAAAGAAGACATCCAAATGACCAACAGAGACGTGAAAATATGCTCAATATGATTCATCATCAGGGAAATACAAATCAAAACCACATTGGAATACCACTTCACACTGATCAGAGTGGCTAAAATTAACAACTCAGGAAATAACAGATGCTGGCAAGGATGTGGAGAAATTGGAACCCTCTTTCACTATTGGTGGGAAGCCAAACTGGTGCAGCCTCTCTGGAAAACAGTATGGAGGTTCCCCCAAAAATTAAAAATAGAACTAGTCTACAATCCAGCAATAGCACTTATAGGAATTTATACAAGAGTGCTGATTCAAAGGGGCACAAGTACCCCAATGGTTATAGCTACGCTATCAACAATAGCCAAATGTCCATCAACTGATGAATGGAGAAAGAAGATGTGGTTTATATATACAATGGAATGCTACTTGGCAATGAGAAAGAATAAAATCTTGCCATTTGCAACAATGTGGATAGAACTGGAGGGTATTATGCTAAGTGAAATAAGTCAGTCAGAGAAAAACAAATATCATGTTTTCACTCATATATGTAATTTGAGAAATTTAACAGAAGACCATGGGGAAGGGAAGGGGGAAAAAGTTTCAACCAGAGGGGGAGGCAAATCATAAGAGACTCTTAAATGTAGAGAACAAACTGAGCATTGATGGGGGGGGGGGCAGGGGAAGGGAAAATTGGGTGATGGACATTGAAGAGGGCATTTGTTGGGATGAGCACTAGGTGTTGTATGTAAGCAATGAATAATGGGAATCCTGAAACCAAGAGCACACTGTATACACTGTATGTTAGCTAACTTGACAATAAATTATATTTAGAAAAAAAATTAAATAATTAAAAGTCCATTTCTAGATTTATCTCTCTTTTTCCTTCGCTCATTTGTTTCTTTTTAATTTTTTTTAAATGTTCATTCATTTTTAAGATAGAGACAATGAGCAGGAGAAAAGCAGAGAGAGGGACAGAGGATCCAAAGTTGACTCTGTCCTGACAGCAGTGAGCCTGATGTGGGGCTCGAACTCACAAACCATGAGATCATGACCTGAGCTGAAGTCGGAGGCTCAACCTATTGAGCCACTCAGGTGTGCCTGATTTGTTTTGTTTCTTGATTTCATACGGTATTTGTTTTCCTCCGATGGACTTATTTCACTTAGCATTATACTCTCTAGCTCCAAGCATATCATTACAAATAGCAAGATTTCATTCCCTTTTTAGGGCTGCATAACATTCCAGTGTGTGTGTGAGGGGGGTTGTGGGCGTGAATGTGACATCTTCTTCATCCATTCAATTGAAGAGCACTTGGGCTGCTTCCATAATTTGGCTATTGTATATAATGCTGCTATCAACATAGAGGTGCATGTATTCCTTTGAATTAGTGTTCTTGTATTGTTTGGGTAAATACCCTGTAGTTAGATTCCTGGGTTGAAGGGTAGTTCTATTTTTAACTTTTTGAGGACCCTCCATACTGTTCTCCAGAGTGACTGTACCAGTTTTCATTCCCACCAATAGTGCATGAGTATTCCTTTTTCTCCACTTCCTTGACAACACACATTGTTTCTTGTATTGTTGATTTTAGTTATTCTGACAGCTGCGAGGTGACATAACCTTATAGTTTTGATTTGCATTTCCTTGAAGATGAGTGATTTTGAGCATCTTTTCATCTGGATGTCTTCTTTGGAGAAATGTCTGTTCATGTCTTCTGCTTTTTAAATTAGATTACTTGGCTTAGGGTTGTTGAGTTGTATGATTTCTTTATATATTTTGTCTTCCAGAGTCTTGAAGGTCAATATTCTAAATACTTTCTCTCTGTGGTGAAGATTGGACCCCAAAGTGTCTAACTAAATCAGAGTAGGAGCAGCTGCAGGGTGCAGTGGGAAAAGTGGGACCTCTGGTCCATGCAGGCACCTTTGATAGGCATATTAGTGCATGCATGTGTATGTGTGGGGATATGCATGTTGCATGCATGTGCATATGCATGCACATGTGCATGTGTGTCTGTGTGTTCAGGTATTTGAAAAGAGCAAAGGGATAATTACATCTGAGTAGCTGGGCAGGGCCCCCTTGTTTTTTTGGGAGAGACTGCCACTTGAGACCGAGTGTGTAGGGGAAGGGGTTGGTAATGTTAGCACCAGCAGCTGCTTTTAATAATGCTGCTTACCTCTGCTGATAAATATGCTTGTCAAAATAAAAGGGAAATGGAAACGCCCCCCAGCACTGGGAGTGTGACGGGATTGGCCGACCCATCCAGCCTCAGATTAATTACTATGCTCTCATCTCTTCTCTTGGGCTTCAGATACAATAGAGTGATAATGGAGGAGACATGCACACAGATCTGTCTCTCTTGCCCCTTCTATATCCAGCTGGGCCCAGAGCCAGCTGTGCTCTGCTGGCATTCAGTTCCTAAAGGGGTTGGAGCCCCATTCTTTCTCAGCCAAAACTCCCCAAAGGTGTCGGAAGTTTGCAGAAAAGCCAGGAATCTCTGTGAGCTTCATCAAGAAGGGTGCCAGAGACCAATGCAATTTTCCACCTTCAAACAAAAGCAAGTGGAACCTGGGATAGATTTGGGTTTGCTCCACCCAGAAGGAAAGTGATTGAATTAGCTCAGGGAAGAGATTGCCCACAGCCCAGAGAATGGCTGGGGCCCCAAGGAGGGGACAGTGCAGACTGAAATGGTTTGGACACTTTGGTCTGCATAGGTGAGTGTTGAATTGCACTACATTGTACATAATATGGAAATAGTTATTCTCATGGCACCCCAGAATCACCCCAGAAAGTTTCAAAGGAATTCATTTCTTTCAGCTCCAAAACCAGTTTTTGAACTTTGGGGAAGAGGTAGTTCAATGCAATGTTTTCACCAAATAAAAGCTTCCTTTTTCTCCTAGATATACACAGAGATATTATTTCTACCTCTCCTGTGGTTGGGGGCACATGACCAGTGGAATGTGGGTACAAGTGATATAACATGATCCCCAAACTTCCCGTGAGGGCTCTGTGTTCTTTCTTCCATCACTGCAGACAGTCTTGTGCAGACTCTTGAGTAGGGTAGAGCTGCAAGGTGGGAGGACTCTGGGTCCTTAAATGACTGTGGCGCAGAGCTACCCCTCCCCTGCCGGGCGCTCCATTGACCCAGACTGGGAGGCAGACAAGACCCAGTGCATGAGGCCTAAGGCAGCCATGGCAAGGTACCACAAACTGGGTTTGCCTAAAATAATAGAAATATATCCTCTCACATTTGCTCTGGGTCATGTTTATTGTCTGTGAAGTCTCTAGGGGAGGATGCTTCTTTGCCCGTTTTTGGCTTCTGGTGGTTGTGGCAATCCTTGGCATTCCTTGATTTGTAGCTGGCCGCTGGAACCTTGGTTTGTTTATCACATGATGCTCTCCTTTTGTGTCTTTCTAGGGTGTCTGAGTTTCCATCTTCTCACAGATATGAGTCATGGATTAGAACCCACCTTAGTTCAATATGACTCCATCTTAACTTGATTTATATCTGAAAGGAACTGTTTCCAAATAAGGTCATATTCATAGATACCAGGAGTTAAGGCTTAAACGTATCTTTTTGGGGGACTCAATTCAACCCACTATCTAAATCTTGGATCTTATTTGTTATAGCAGCTGGTATTATCTTCTCTGACTAATACAAGTCTGGTATTGATCCCAGCTACGAACTTTCTCCAGAAAGCCCTTTCTAACCTCTGTCCCTAAACATAGACCATCTGCTACTTTCATAGGGCACTCTCCACATTGTTTTAAACTTCCCTTATTATACCATTTATCGTGCTGAACTATAATGTCTTATTTACTTAGGTAAGTAAGCTTCTTGTCTCTTTTCACACTATTCATGTCCTAGAGGCAGAACTTTCTTGTTCTTCATTGTTTCACCTATCCTTAGTTCATAATATGTTCCTTAATAAATTATTTTCAGGTAAACAAATGGAAGATACAGGGGTATGGATACTCTGGCACAAGCAGCATTAGGTTGACTTTCTGCCTTCAGGGTTGTTTCAGTCTCTAATTGTCTCTTTGTTGCCAAATCCATTAATTTGGTATCACTTTCCTTGTCTTTTTTGTATCACAGCTGATGCCCTTGAACATCCCTACATATTAATGATGCTTTAAGAATCCGGCTTCCTTGGGTTCCTGGCTCTCAGCTTATCATCAGTTCCATCTTGAAAACTACTTCTTTTTCATTTCTATTTGTACCCCCTTGCTTATTACCTCAAACCTCACACTTTAACAGAAAGTGTTTCTTTCACTCACTCCATGGGTAGACATGGTTAGTTGAATTGAGTTGAATTGCTTATTGATACAGCTCCCAGTCCAAACCTGCTTCACAGGGGACACTTATAGTAACCAAGTGGTCCCATGTAGGCCTGAGATTTACCTGCTCCTCCCCATTTTTTCCCCAGAATTATCACATCTCAGAATGTTCGATAAGAGGGGTTCCCCACAGACCATCAGGGGCCCTCAGCGATGGCAGGAACCAAAAGATCACCATGTTCACTAAGCACTGCCTATTAAAAAAAAAAAAAAACTTAAAAAACTAGGCTTTATTTTTTAGAACAGTTTAGGTTCACAACAAAATTTAACTGAAAGTACAGAGAGTTTCCATACACCTTCTGCCCTCACATATGTACAGCATCCCCCACTGTTATGGATTTAATGGTTGTGTCTCCCCAGAATTCTTATGTTGAAACCTGATATTCCAATTTGATGGTATTAGGAAGTGGTGCCTTTGGAAGTAATTAGGATTAAATGAGGTCATGAAGGTGGAGCCCTCGCAAATGGTAATGCTTATTTTATTTTATTATTTTTTTTTATTTTTTAATATATGAGATTTAGTGTCAAATTGGTTTCCATACAACACCTAGTGCTCATCCCAAAAGATGCCCTCCTCAATACCCACCACCCCCCCTCCCACCCTCACACCCACCCTCATCAACCTTCAGTTTGTTCTCAGTTTTTAAGAGTCTCTTATGCTTTGGCTCTCTCCCACTCTAACCTCTTTTTTTTCCCCTTCCCCTCGCCCATGGTCTTCTGTTAAGTTTCTCAGGATCCACATAAGAGTTAAAACATATGGTATCTGTCTTTCTCTGTATGGCTTATTTCACTTAGCATAACACTCTCCAGTTCCATCCACGTTGCTACAAAGGGCCATATTTCATGCTTTTTCATTGCCACGTAGTACTCCATTGTGTATATAAACCACAATTTCTTTATCCATTCATCAGTTGATGGACATTTAGGCTCTTTCCATAATTTGGCTATTGTTGGGAGTGCTGCTATAAACATTGGGGTACAAGTGCCCCTATGCATCAGTACTCCTGTAACCCTTGGGTAAATTCCTAGAAGTGTTACTGCTGGGTCATAGGGTAAGTCTATTTTTAAGTTTGAGGAACCTCCACACTGTTTTCCAGAGCAGCTGCACCAGTTTTCATTCCCACCAACAGTGCAAGAGGGCTCCCGTTTCTCCACATCCTCTCCAGCATCTATAGTCTCCTGATTTGTTCATTTGGGCCACTCTGACTGGCGTGAGGTGATATCTGAGTGTGGTTTTGATTTGTATTTCCCTGATGAGGAGCAACATTGAGCATCTTTTAATGTGCCTGTTGGCCATCTGGATGTCTTCTTTAGAGAAGTGTCTATTCATGTTTTCTGCCCATTTCTTCACTGGATTATTTGTTTTTTGGGTGTGGAGTTTGGTGAGCTCTTTATAGATTTTGGATACTGGCCCTTTGTCTGATATGTCATTTGCAAATATCTTTTCCCATTCCATTGGTTGCCTTTTAGTTTTCTTGATTGTTTCCTTTCCTGTGCAGAAGCTTTTCATCTTCATGGGTCCCAATAGTTCATTTTTGCTTTTAATTCCCTTGCCATTGGTGATGTGTCAAGTAAGAAATTGCTGTGGCTGAGGTCAGAGAGGTTTTTTCCTGCTTTCTTCTCTAGGGTTTTGATGGTTTCCTGTCTCACATTCAGGTCCTTTATCCATTTTGAATTTATTTTTCTGAATGGTGTGAGAAAGTAGTCTAGTTTCAACCTTCTGCATGTTTCTGTCCAGTTCTCCCAACACCATTTATTAAAGAGACTGTCTTTTTTCCATTGGATGTTCTTTCCTGCTTTGTCAAAGATTAGTTGGCCATACCTTTGTGGGTCTAGTTCTGGGGTTTCTATTCTATTCTATTGGTCTATGTGTCTGTTTTTGTGTCAATGCCATGCTGTCTTGATGATTACAGCTTTGTAGTAGAGGCTAAAGTCTGGGATTGTGATGCCTCCTGCTTTGGTCTTCTTCAAAATTTCTTTGGCTATTCGGGGCCTTTTATGGTTCCATACAAATTTTAGGATTGATTGTTCTAGCTTCAAGAAGAATGCTGGTGCAATTTTGATTGGGATTGCATTGAATGTGTAGATAGTTTTGGGTAATATTGACATTTTGACAATATTTATTCTTCGCACCCATGAGCACGGAATGTTTTTCCATTTCTTTATATCTTCTCCAATTTCCTTCATAAGCTTTCTATAGTTTTCAGCATACAGATCTTTTACATCTTTGGTTAGATTTATTCCTAGGTGTTTTATGCTTCTTGGTGCAATTGCAAACAGGATCAGTTTCTTTATTTGTCTTCTGTTGCTTCATTATTAGTGTATAACAATGCAACTGATTTCTGTACATTGATTTTGTATCCTGCAACTTTGCTGAATTCATATATCAGTTCTAGCAGACTTTTGGTGGAGTCTATCGGATTTTCCATGTATAGTATCATGTCATCTGCAAAAAGTGAAAGTTTGACTTCATCTTTGCCAATTTTGATGCCTTTGATTTCCTTTTGTTGTCTGATTGCTGATGCTAGCACTTCCAACACTATGTTAAACAATAGCGGTGAGAGTGGACATCCCTGTCGTGTTCCTGATCTCAGGAAAAAAGCTCTCAGGTTTTCCCCATTGAGGATGATGTTAGCTGTGGGCTTTTCATAAATGGCTTTTATGATGTTAAGTATGATCCTTCTATCCCGACTTTCTCGAGGGTTTTTATTAAGAAAGGGTGCTGAATTTTGTCAAATGCTTTTTCTGCATCGAATGGCAGGATCATTTGGTTCTTATCTTTTCTTTTATTAATGTGATGTATAACGTTGATTGATTTGTGAATGTTGAACCAGCCCTGCATCCCAGGAATGAATCCCACTTGATCATGGTGAATAATTCTTTTTATATGCTCTTGAATTCGATTTGCTAATATCTTATTGAGAATTTTTGCATCCATATTCATCAGGGATATTGGCCTGTAGTTCTCTTTTTTTACTGGGTCTCTGTCCGGTTTAGGAATCAAAGTCATACTGGCTTCATAGAATGAGTCTGGAAGTTTTCCTTCCCTTTCTATTTCTTGAAATAGCTTGAGAAGGTTAGGTATTATTTCTGCTTTAAATGTCTGGTAGAACTCCCCTGGGAAGCCATCTGGTCCTGGATTCTTATTTGTTGCAAGATTTTTGATAACCGATTCACTTTCTTTGCTGGTTATGGGTCTGTTCAAGCTTTCAATTTTCTCCTGATTGAGTTTTGGAAGTGTGTGGGTGTTCAGGAATTTGTCCATTTCTTCCAGGTTGTCCAGTTTGTTGGCATATAGTTTTTCATAGTATTCCCTGATAATTGCTTGTATCTCTGAGGGATTGGTTGTAATAATTCCATTTTCACTCATGATTTTATCTCTTTGGGTCATCTCCCTTTTCTTTTTGAGAAGCCTAGCTAGAGGTTTATCAGTTTTGTTTCTTTTTTCAAAAAAACACCTCTTGGTTTCATTGATCTGCTCTACAGTTTTTTTTGTTTTTTTTGTTTGTTTGTTTGTTTGTTTGTTTGTTTTTTGTTTTTTTTTTTAGATTCTATAGTGCTTATTTCTTCTCTGATCTTTATTATTTCTCTTCTTCTTGGTTTAGGGTGTCTTTGCTGTTCTGCTTCTATTTCCTTTAGGTGTGCTGTTAGATTTTGTATTTGGGATTTTTCTTGCTTCTTGAGATAGGCCTGGATTGCAATGTATTTTCCTCTCAGGACTGCCTTCACTGCATCCCAAAGCATTTGGATTATTTTATTTTCATTTTCATTTGTTTCCATATATTTTTTAATTTCTTCTCTAATTGTCTGGTTGACCCATTCTTTCTTTAGTAGGGTGTTCTTTAACCTCCATGCTTTTGGAGGTTTTCCAGACTTTTTCCTGTGGTTGATTTCAAGCTTCATAGCATTGTGGTCTGAAAGTATGCATGGTATGATCTCAATTCTTGTATACTTATGAAGGGCTGTTTTGTGACCCAGTATGTGATCTATCTTGGAGAATGTTCCATGTGCACTTGAGAAGAAAGTATATTCTGTTGCTTTGGGATGCAGAGTTCTAAATATATCTGTCAAGTCCATCTGATCCAATGTATCATTCAGGGCCCTTGTTTCTTTATTGATTGTGTGTCTAGATGATCGATCCATTGTTGTAAGTGGGGTATTAAAATCGCCTGCAATTACCACATTCTTATCAATAAGGTTGCTTATGTTTGTGAGTAATTGTTTTATATATTTGGGGGCTCTCATATTCGGCACATAGACATTTATAATTGTTAGCTCTTCCTGATGGATAGACCCTGTAATGATTATATAATGCCCTTCTTCATCTCTTGTTACAGCCTTTAATTTGAAGTCTAGTTTGTCTGATATAAGTATGGCTACTCCAGCTTTCTTTGACTTCTAGTAACATGATAGATAGTTCTCCATCCCCTCACTTTCAATCTGAAGGTGTCCTCAGGTCTAAAATGAGATTCTTGTAGACAGCAAATAGATGGGTCTTGTTTTTTTACCCATTCTGATACCCTATATCTTTTGGTTGGCGCATTTAGTCCATTTACGTTCAGTGTTATTATAGAAAGACATGGGTTTAGAGTCATTGTGATGTCGATAGGTTTCATGCTTGTAGCGATGTCTCTGGTACTTTGTCTCGCAGGATCCCCCTTAGGATATCTTGTAGGGCTGGTTTAGTGGTGACGAATTCCTTCAGTTTTTGTTTGTTTGGGAAGACCTTTATATCTCCTTCTATTCTAAATGACAGATTTGCTGGATAAAGGATTCTCGGCTGCATATTTTATTCTGTTCATCCCATTGAAGATTTTCTGCCATTCCTTTCTGGCCTGCCAAGTTTCAGTAAAGAGATCCGTCACGAGTCTTATCAGTCTCCCTTTATATTTTAGAGCATGTTTATCTCTAGCTGCTTTCAGAATTCTCTCTTTATCCTTGTATTTTGCCAGTTTCACTATGATATGTCATGCAGAAGATCGATTCAAGTTATGTCTGAAGGGAGTTCTCTGTGCCTCTTGGATTTCAATGCCTTTTTCCTTCCCCAGATCAGGGAAGTTCTCAGCTATTATTTCTTCAAGTACACCCTCAGCACCTTTCCCTCTGTCTTCCTCCTCTGGAATACCAATTATGCGTATATTATTTCTCTTTAGTGCATCACTTAGTTCTCTAATTTTCCCCTCATATTCCTGGATTTTTTTATCTCTCTTTTTCGCAGCTTCTTCTTTTTCCTTATTTTTATCTTCTGGTTCACCTATTCTCTCCTCTGCCTTTTCAATCCAAGCTGTGGTCATCTCCATTTTATTTTACAGCTCATTAATAGCATTTTTTAGCTCCTCCTGGATGTTCCTGAGTTCCTTGAACTCTGTAGCTATAGATTCTCTGCTGTCCTTTATACTGTTTTCAAGCCCAGCGATTAATTTTATGACTATTATTCAACATCACTTTCTGTTATATTGTTTAAATCGTTTTTAATCCGTTCGTTAGCTGTCACTATTTCCTGGAGATTCATTTGAGGGGAATTCTTCTGTTTTGTCATTTTGGATAGTCTCTGGAGTGGCACAGAACTGCAGGGCTCTTCCTCTGTGCTGTCTGAAGTAGCTTGCGTTGGTGGGTGGGGCCGCAGTCAGACCAGATATCTGCCCCCAGCCCACCACTGGGGCAACAGTCAGACTGGTGTGTACCTTCTCTTCCCCTCTCCTAGGGGTGGGATTCACTGTGGTGTGGCGTGGCCCATCTGGGCTACTTGCACACTGCCCGGTTTGTGGTGCTGGGTATCTGGCGTATTAGCTGGGGTGGATTCGCAAGGTGCACAGGGGTGGGAGGGGCAGGCTCAGCTCGTATATCCTTCAGTGATCTGCTTCAGGAGGGTCCCTACAGCACCGGGAGGGAGTCAGACCCATTGCTGGAGGGATGGATCTGCAGAAGCACAGAGTTGGGTGTTTGGGCAGTGTAAGCAAGTTCCCTGACAGGAACTAGTTCCCTTTGGGATTTTGGCTGGGGGAATGGGCGAGGGAGATGGCGCTGGTGAGTGCCTTTGTTCCCTGCCAAGCTGAGCTCTGTCGTCCGGGGCTCAACAACTCTCCCTCACGTTGTCTTCCAGACCTCCCGTTCTCCAAGCAGAGCTGTTAGCTTATAACCTTCCAGATGTTCAGTCCTGCTTGCTCTCCGAACTCACTGCCTCCGGCCCCTCCGCTTTTGCAAGCCAGACTCGGGGGGCTCTGCTTTGCTGGAGGGCTGCCCCTCTGCCCCGGCTCCCTCCCACCAGTCCGTGGAACGCGCACTGCCTCTCTGCCCTTCCTACCCTCTTCCGTGAGCCTCTCGTCTACACTTGGCTCCGGAGAATCTGTTCTGCCAGTCTTATGGTGGTTTTCTGGGTTATTTAGGCAGGTGTGGGTGGAATCTAAGTGATCAGCAGGAAGCAGTCGCAAATGGTAATGCTTTTATAAGAGTCACTAGAGAGCTTGCTTCCTCTATCTGCTCCCTGCTATATGAGGATAAAGTCAGTAGTCTGCAGCCCAGAAGAGAGCTTTCATCAAAAATCAGCAATGCTGGTCCCCTGATCCTGGACTTCTGGCTTCCAGAACTGTAAGAAATAAATTGTGGGTGTTTATAAGTCACCCAGTCTATGGTTATTTTTGGTTATGGTAGCCTGAATGGACTAAGTCACTCACTATCGATCCCCCCACTAGTGTGGTCCATTTGTTAGAATGAACTTTCATTGATACATCATCATCACCCAAAATCCATAGTTTTCATTATATTGTTTCCATTCCATTCCATTCCATTCTACAGGTTTTGACAAGTGCATAGTTACATTTATCCACCATTAGAGTATCATACAGAATGTTTTCTTCCCTGCCCTAAAATTTTTCTGCCATCTACCTATTTTTCCCTCCCTCCCCTTCAACCTTGGCAATCACTGAAATTTTTACTGTCTCTATAGTGTTATCTTTTCCAGAATGTCATATAGTTGGAGTTGTATAGAATGTAGCCATTTCATGTTAGCTTCTTTCACTTAATACTGTGCATTTAGGATCTTCCATATCTTCTTATGGCTTGTAAGTTCATTATTTTTCTAGCATTGAATAGTACTCCATTGTCTAGATGTACCACAGTTTAATTATCCATTCACCTACTAAAAGATGTCTTGATTGATTAATAGTTTGGAAATTATAGGGGCGCCTGGGTGGCTCAGTCAGATAAGCATCCGACTCTTGATTTTGGCTCAGGTCATGATCTCATGGTTCATGAGATTGAGCCCCACATCAGACTCTGCCCTGACATCTTGGTGCCTGCTCAGAATTCTTTCTCCCTCCCTCTCCCACCGCTCTCTCTCTCTGCCCTTCCCCTGCTCTCTCTCTCTCTCTCAAAATAAATGAATAAACTTAAAAAAAAAAAAAGAAATACCATATGATTCAAAAATTCCACTATTGGATATTTACCTAAAGAAAATAAAAACACTAATTTGAAAAGATATATATACAACCCCATATTTATTGCAGCATTATTTGTAACAGCTAAGATATGGAAGCAACCCAAGTTTCCATCAATAGATGCATAGATAAAGAAGAGGTAGTATATATGTAAAATGGAATATTATCCCATCTCTAAAAGGAATAAAACCTGGCCATTTGCAACAACATGGATGGACCTATAAGGCATTATGCTAAGTGAAATAAGTCAGACAGAGAAAGACAAATAGCACATGAATTCATTCAATGTCTTCAATAGATAGAAATCTATTAGGATTTTCTATTTCTTCTTATTATTTTTATTTTTTATTTTTTTTAGAAAGAGAGAGAGAGAGAGAAGGGTAGGGGGAGAGGGAGAGGGAAAGGAAGAGAGAGAACTTTAAGCAGACTCCATGCCCAATGCAGAGCCCAACATGGGGCTCAATCTCATGACTGTGAGATCATAACCTGAGCCAAAATCAAGAGTCGGATGCTTAACTGACTGAGCCACCCTGGTGTCCCAATTTTCTACTTTTTCTTGTGTGACTTTGGCAGATTGTGTTGTTCGAGGAATTGGTCCATTTTATCTAGGGAATAAAATGTGAACATAGAGTTGTTTAAAGTATCCCTTTACTATCCTTTTAATGTCAATAGGATCTCTAGTTACATCTCTTTTTTCATTTATGATATTAGAAATGTGTATCTTCTCTCTCCCTCTTTCTCTTCTTGATTAACTTGACTAGAGCCTTATCAATTTTATTGATCTTCTCAAAGAAACACCTTTTATTTTTGTTGACTTTCTCTATTGATTTTCTATTTTCAATTCCATTGATTTTTGCTCTAACTTGTAGTATTTATTTTCTTTTATGTTGGATTAGTTTGCTTTTTTCTCTCTAGTTTCCTAAAGTGGAAGTTTGATTTCATATCTATTTTCTTTTCTAATATAGCACTCAATGTTTAAATTCTCCTTTTAGCTCTGCTTTCGCTGTCTCTCACAGATATTGATAAGGTATCATTTTCACTTAGGTCAAAATATTTCTAAGTTTATCTTGAGATTTCTTCTTTGACCCATATGTTATTTACAAATACGTTGTTTAATCTCCACATATTTCAGAATTTTTCAGTTATCTGTCTGTTAATGACTTCTTATTTAAGGCCTTGTGCATAATATTTGGAGTAATGTAGTAGGTAAGAAATGCAGTGGGTAAGAGATGAAGCCCATTGACCCTGACCACAGATTCTCTGAATGATACATAACTTCTGAACATGATAACTCTATTAAGTGTCTATTGTTGCATGACCAGTTGAGTAAAACAACTTCAAAACTCAGTTGAGTAAAACAATAAATATTCATTATCTCTATAAGCCAGGAATACAGGTGTGGCTTAGCTGGGTGTCTCTGACTCAGAGTCTGTCATGAAACTGCAGTCAAATTGTGGGCCAGTGCTGTGTCTCATCTGAAAATGCAATGAGGCAGGTGTGGATGGAGCTTACTCATTGGTTGTTGACAGGGTTGGCCCCTTGCTACATAGGACTCCCCCCAGGGCTGCCTTAATATAGGCAGCTGGCTCACCCAGAGTGAATGATCCAAGAGAGAAAGGGTGAGAGAACCCAAGAAGGAAGTCACAATCTTTTTACAACTTACTGTTGAAAGTGATACCCCACCACTTTTGCTGTATTCTGTTCATTAGAAGTAAGTCAACAAGTCCAGCTATACTCACAAGGAAGTTGTTGCACAGGGATGAGAACATCAATGACAGCCATTTTAGAGGTTGCCAGCCACAAAGCTGGCATATGTCTGTTTGCACAGATCATCTCAGTCAATATCTTTATGTATCTGTCTTGGTTTGGAGCAAGTATGCTCTGTTTGCAGCAGAACATATGTCTGTTTGCACAGATCATCTCAGTCAATATCTTTATGTATCTGTCTTGGTTTGGCCCTTCCTTTTTCTCTTTTGCTTTCCCTCCATTCCCCATATGTTTTTACAATGCTATCCAAAACCCATCAGTTGGGGCCAAGAAAGTCTGATAAAAAGTTGAGAGACAAACTACGTAGTCAAAAACACTCTCCTCACTATACATACTTATTACAAGGGGGGAAATAGTAATTTTATAGTGGAGAAGTCTGGCAGACAGCACCTCAATTAGTTAAATAAAGTTAACATTGCCAGCAATAGGACAAGTTAAAATCACATTCTGCTTCATAGGATGCAATGAGACCACAGCATCACTTATGTGAGGTTCCTGTCAAAGATGGGTACCCTGCCTTTAATTACGAGGTAACATTAGACTTATACAAATTGGTAAATATTCTAAAGCCTGTGCTCTTCAAAATGTCAGAGTCATAAAAGTCAAGGAGAGACCATGGAACTTTTCCAGATTGCAGGCAACTAAAACAACACAGTGACTAAATGTAACATGTGGTTCTGGACTGTATCCTATTTCTATAAACGTCATTATGGGGACAATTGGTGAAGCCTGAGTGGAAGCTGATGACTAGATGGGGTGGGGTACCGATGTTAATTTCTTGATATTAATGGTTCCACTGTGGCTAGTTAGGAGAACATCCTTGATTGTAGGACAGACATTGCCATATTCAGGAGGGATGGGCATCACATCAGCAACTTACTCGTAAATGGTTTCAGGGGGAAAAAAAAAGAGCTCTTTGTTCAATACTTGTAACCTTTCTGTAAGTTTGAAATTTCTTCAAAATGTAATGTTTGAAATCCCCAATTAGGATATAAAATTATATGACTATCCCACTTATGGATATAAGGTTTCCTCTAAAAGCGCACTTTCCAGACTTGTTAACCCCATAAATACTAACTCATCCTTTTGGTTATGTCTTTTCCTTGGGATGAAAATCTTCTCCAAAGCAACACTGAGGACACAGCCTTAGGACTAAGCTTGGAAATGCCAAATCTAATTAAACTCTTCTAAGCACAGGAATTAGGGGAGCAAAAAATAAATTTCACATTTGGAAAGAATGTACATCAAGGAAAAGATGGAAAATGTTGCATTGCCCATCAAATCCTTAAGATTTTGGTTCAGTTTAAAAATAGAAATCCTGGGGTGCCTGGATGGCTCAGTTGGTAGAACATGTGACTCTTGATCTCAGAGTCAAGTTCAAGCCCTATGTTGGGTGTAGAGATTACTTAAAAACAAACAAACAAACAAACAAACAAACAAAATAGAAGTAGAAATCCCAATGCTTTGTGAGACTCTACAAATTAAATTACTCTCACGTATTTTTATATTTAGTCTATGAAATGGAAACAAAAAAGATTTTGTATATACTACCAAACAACCTGCCAATTATCATCACCAAAACCTTTTATTGACATAAGCTCTCAAGATTATGAGGACAAAAGTAGGTGTCACAGTCAGCAAGGATTCATGGGACAAACAGGAGGGGCATCTAAAGCATCATGGACCTTGGAATAATGATTTTCTAGAACAGAAATGCTGAAACCCAGATACATGGCAATGGATGGAGGAATAGAAGAAATATAAAGAAATGAACAAAAATCTGCACTTCTGTGAAACTGCTATAACAACAATCCAATATGGGGTGCCTGGGTGTCTCAGTCGGTTGGACGGCCGACTTTGGGTCAGGTCATGATCTCATGGCTTGTGAGTTCGAGCCCTGCATTGGGCTCTGCGCTGACAGCCCAGAGCCTGGAGCCTGCTTCAGATTCTGTGTCTCCCTCTCTCTCTCTCTGACTCTCCCCTGCTCACGCTCTGTCTTTCTCTCCTTCAAAAATAAACATAAAAAAAAAACAATACTTCCATAGATGCGAATGGTTTGGGAAAATAATTGGAAAGAATACAAAAATGTCGGGGTGGGGGAGGGAGTGAAGTTTCTGAGTACTAGAATCTCTTGGGTTTGAGGCCACAAGGCACTTCAGGACTTCAGAGAGGGTGGTGGGGTTTCATGCTTCCACTCCTCTCATTTGTGGCCAGGACTTCTGGCTCTCTGTTTCTCTCACTGCATGTAGCACTCTCCCTTCCTTCTGACTTCCACACATCCAAATAGGCCATTTTTAGTCTTCATGGATAAGAAGCATGAAGGTCAGATGCAACATTCCTTCATTTGATATAATCAAAGACATACCCTCTTCAAATCTAAAATATTTGACACACTCTACAGCCTAGGCTTTGTTGATTCTGGAAACTACACCAAACACTGTTTTAAGACACGAGATATTTCTTCTCTATCTAGGGGTCACTCTTTGTTCTTTTCATATTTTCCCCTGAAGCTGTTGAACTTATTTCTTAAGCTCTGTAATCTCGTCTGTGATGATTCATATCCTAAGCAATTTTTCCTTTTGCATACATTTCTTAAGTTATATTTTCAAGGATTGTCTATATCCGAAGTCGTGAAGTTTATCAGCACAACATTAACCATCATATTGCCTGTTGATTCCTATGGTGTTTACAGGATCTATAGCATTGTTCTCTCTTTCATTCCTGATGTTGGGGACTAGAATGGCCTCCTTTTTTTTTCCTTTTATTTTAAAATTAATTAATTAATTAATTAATTATGGGGGGAGGGGCATAGAGAAAGGGGGACAGAGGGTCTGAAGCCGGCTTTGCCCTGACAGCAGTGAGCCCTATGTGGGCTTGAACTCACAAACTGTGAGATCACGACCTGAGCTGAAGTCTCAACCGACTGAACCACCAAGGTGCCCCACTTCCTTTTTTCTTGACCAGTCCAGCTACAACCTCATCCTATAACATTTTAAGTTCCTGTTTAATTCAGACCATCTCTGTCCTTTTGCTTCTCTTGAAAAGCAAGTTGCTTAGCAGCCAGTGAATTCATAGGACCGGTTGCTGACAGAGTTAGAGGAGGAGGTGTTGGTGCAGGCAAGGTCAGAGGCAGCATCTATGGAAGGTGGGGAGACTGATAAGGACAGAGTTCCATGACTCAGAAGCTGGGTGGGTGCAGAACAGCAGTGCAAAATAGCCACAGTTACCCACCCTTCCGCAGTTATTACGAGTTATTACAGAGATACTTCCTGGTAATGTATTGTCAAGGACCATTTCCCAGCACATTCTGCTGAGGCCTGAGGAACTGACCACTTGTGCTCTCCAGCTGTACATTAAATTCACAGGAGTGTCCAGAATGTGGAACTATATATATATAGAGTGTATGTTTCTCTGTAACTGGGAAGGAAGAGACACACAACAAGACTTCAGAGAGAGCAAAAAGGCTACATTTACCAAGCTCTGTTTATGTAAGCCAAAGTTTCCTCTGACATGTTTGCATGATATGGGTGATTTTTGGTTTCCAATTCTCCACAGCAGGATGTATTATCCATTATTTAATAAGAAAAACACATATGTCTATATGTGCTACAGTTTGGTGAACTAGAAGAGGTAAACAGTAAAGAAAAATACCAATAAAATGAGTTGTTGATAATAGAAATAAATAATAAAAAACTAAGACCAAGCTGACAACCAATATATGGTTGCCAAAATGGCAAAATATGGCAAATATGGCAAAATATGGCAAATATGGCAAAATATGAAAGCCTAAGCTTCTTTTTATAAGATACGAAGCACTTCCCTTTGGCCTCAGATCAGACCCAGAATAGAACGTTGTCTGTACTCTCAAGCAAAAGCAGGGAGTCTTATATCTTAGCTCTGTTTTTCCAGTGATCACATCCTCACTTCGGTTATGCAGTTGACACCACATCAGTACAATCTAGAGACGTTCGCTGAACTTCAGTAGAGATCCGTGGTGGATCATAGTGCGTTTGTTTAAAAATGAGAATACTAAATAGGCAAAAGAATGTTTATCCAGTGTGGAGCATTTGTCCATTGTGATCCAGGAAAGACTCAAGCTCCTTCAGCTTAGCAATACGGGTACAGAGGAAGGACCATCCTCTCCACACCAACCCCCCCACCCCGCCCCGCCCTGTAGTCTCAATTTGGCCATTTGCAATTCAAGAATCCTTTGTCCCTGGTTCCCCAAATGGCAATTCTGAAGAGGATTGAGCAATGCTCCAAGGTACTCCCTCGTTAACTGCTTGGTGCTCACCTGTTTTCAGAGGTAAAGCTATTTATTTTACAATGTTTTATTCCAGGTCTTTCTAGAGTCACCCATGTGTTAATATTCATGCACAGTCTTCTCTTTTTTTATTTCCTGCACATCTTTCCTCCAGTCAGGGAAGTGTGGTCTATGGCTACAGCTCCCACAAGGACCCACAGCTTCCTGATTCATAGCAGAAGAGATGTAAACATCTTCATCTGGAAAAAGCATACAGCAGAGATGCCCAGGGGAGTAGAGAGGTATAGGGATGGTGAGCTAATAATAACCTGCGGCATTCTGTTCAAGGACAAGGGAAGCCAGGGTGGAGACTGTGATAAGCCAAGGTGAATATGTAACAATCCCAGGGCGGTCTCTTAGAGGAAGACTTAGCTCCTGGGACCCCAGGGGAGATGCTTCCTTCCAGCCTTGGGAAGCATGCTTCAGAAAGCTGTGGCAGTCTCTGCTTGCTTTCCGGATCAGATGTGCTGGGAGGGACAGGCAGGCTGGGGAGGGGCTGTGGTCACATCATCTCACATACATACCCACTGCACACCTCACAGCACGATGAGGTGAAACTAGACTTTGTTTTAAAATCAAATTGAATTTAATTTTTTGTTTGTTTTTCTCTTTTGGACCTTTCCCCAAACCAGATCAAAAACAAACCAACAAACTTGTTTGTTTGTTTTTTAATAAAAGGAAAATTACCCAAGAAACACAGAATGGAAAATAGTGCCATAAACCCCTGCACCCATGGTCAACATGGCCCCAACCTGTGTGCTCCATGCCATCCACACCCCTCCGCCCAGACACCACTGGATTATTTTGAAGCAAAGCCCAAATATCACACCATTTCAGCCTTCAAGATGAATCCCAACAGATAAAGGCATACATAACACATCCTGAGATGTCATTATGTATATATGTAAAACATAAGAATTACTTAACATGGCATAGTATCAAGTCAGTACTGTCATCTCCTGAATGTCCTTTGTTAAACCAATATCCAAACAGGTTCTGCATATTACATTAGACTAACAGATCTCCCGTCTCTCTTTTTTTTTTTTTAACTGAGGCTTAAAACACATGCTGTCAAGGGGCGCCTGGGTGGCGCAGTCGGTTAAGCGTCCGACTTCAGCCAGGTCACGATCTCGTGGTCCGTGAGTTCGAGCCCCGCGTCAGGCTCTGGCTGATGGCTCAGAGCCTGGAGCCTGTTTCGGATTCTGTGTCTCCCTCTCTCTCTGCCCCTCCCCCGTTCATGCTCTGTCTCTCTCTGTCCCAAAGAAAATAAATAAACGTTGAAAAAAAATTAAAAAAAAAAAAACACATGCTGTCAAGTATGCTGATTTTAATTGTATGATTTAATGAATGTCTTAGATACATGTCTCGAGCCACATAACCACCACTCAGATCAAGTTGAAGGGCATTTCCAGCTTCCCACTCCCTCCTGCTCCTTCCTGTCAGCCCAGAACCTATATTCTGGCTTCTTTTAATACAGGTTCATCTACAGGGTCTTCAGGTTCATATAAACAGAATCATACACACGATATGTGCTCTTTTCTGTCTCACTTCTTTTGCTCAGTGTCATGTCTATGAGATTCACCTGTGTTGTTGTTTGGTTTGGTTTGGTTTTGTGTGCCTGTACCCTTCTATGGGTGAGTGCCCAATTTGCATTTATATTGACTTGGGTTGTTTCTGCACCTTCACTATTATTAATAATGCTGCTATGAATATCTTTGTCCATCTTTTCTGGGACATAGGTACTCTTCTGTGTGATGTCTGGAGAAGAGGGTAAGTGTGGTTCAGCTTTTGGAAATACTTCCAAGTAATTTTGCAAAGTGTATGAATTCCAGTTGGCCCATGTCCTTATAAACACTTGATATTTATTTACTTTTAACCCATTTGGATATGTATCAGTATTCTATTGGGGCTTTCATTTACATTTTCCTGGTGACTAGTGATTTTGAGCATCTTTATATTTTCCTGATGACTAATGATGTTGCACATCATTATTAGCTATTTGAGCATATTATTTTGTGAAATACTTATCTAGATACTGTTGCCCATTTTTTAAAAAAAGTTTCTGAAGAATTTATATAACAGCTTTTCTCCTCAAATATCATGAGAACAATTCATCCACAGTGGACTGGAACAGAATGAATGGGTGAGGAGTGGACAGTTTAAGAGAGGAAGAATAGAGGAGCACCTGGGTAGCTCAGTTGGTTAAGCGTCTGATTTAATCTCAGGTCATGATCTCACGGTTCGTGAGTTTGAACCCCACATTGGGCTGTGTGCTGACAGCTCAGAGCCTGGAGCCTGCTTCACATGCTCTGTCTCCCTCTCTCTCTCTCCACCCCTCCCCTGATCTCTCTCTCTCTTTCTCTCTCTCAAAAATAAATAAACATTAAAAAAACTTTTAAAGAGAGGAAGAATAGACACTAAACACAGTAAAAATGTTAATAATGCTAACCATCTCTAAGTCCTTTTAGCATACTTAGAGAAGATGGTTAGGCAATGGGTCTCTTGCTTTCCAAAGGAAACCCATTTTTGAACACACGATGAACATAAAAATAAGAAAGCAGAATGACTCAGTGACTGGTAAGTGTAATGGAAAAATCTAATGATTATTGGAAAGATACTATACCAGTGGATGGTAGTGGACATTAAAGGGGCACCTGGCTGGCTCAGTTGGTGAAGCGTGTGACCTCTTGATCTCAGGGTCATGAGTTTGAGTCCCATGTAGGGTGTAGTGGTTACTTACATAAATAAATACAAATAAAAATAAACAAGTAATGGACATTAAATTAAAAAAAAAAGAGTTAAAATTTGGAGAATGCCATTGTGGCTATGTAAAATCTGTTCTTTGAAAAATAGAACATACTCTATTCTCTCTGTGCTATAACAAGGCTCACAGCAATACATGACATAAAATAGTCTTATTAAAAATATTTATTTTTATTTTATTTTTTATTTTATTTTTTTATTATGAAATTTATTGTCCAATTGGTTTCCATGAAATTTATTGTCCAATTGATGTCCAGTGCTCATCCCAACAGGTGCCCTCCTCAATACCCATCACCCACCCACCCCTCCTTCCCACCCCCCATAAACCCTCAATTTGTTCTCAGTTTTCAGGACTCTTTTATGTTTTGGCTCCCTCCCTCTCTAACCATTTTTTTTTCTTCCCCTCCCCCATGGTCTTCTATTAAGTTTCTCAGGATCCACATAGGAGTGAAAACGTATGGAATCTGTCCTTCTCTGTATGACTTATTTCACTTAGCATAACGCTCTCCAGTTCCATCCATGTTGCTACAAAAGGCCATATTTCATTCTTTCTCATTGCCATGTAGTATTCCATTGTGTATATAAACTACAATTTCTTTACCCATTCTTCAGTTGATGGACATTTAGGCTCTTTCCATAATTTAGCTATTGTTGAGAGTGCTACTATAAACATTGGGGTACAAGTGACCCTATGCATCAGTACTCCTGTATCCCTTGGGTAAATTCCTATTAGTGCTACTGCTGGATCATAGGGTAGGTCTATTTTTAATTTTTTTGAGGAACCTCCACACTGTTTTCCAGAGCAGCTACACCAGTTTTCATTCCCACCAACAGTGCAAGAGGGTTCCCGTTTCTCCAATTTGACAATATATATATATTTAGAGAAGTCCCCATGAATCTCTTCATGATGATCTTTTTGTTTATAAATTGCCAGTGATCATTTCCTTAAGTTTGCTGTCTTATCAGCCTCACTGGGCATGCCCCTGTGAACCCCTGTAATCTGCCCCGCCTCTTCTGTAGCTGACTTTGTAGCCCAGCAGAGGGCTGGTCCCCGTGGGTGTGGAACTTCCTGCCCTGGGGACCTTGCCTTTCCTGAAGGAAAAGTGAGGCCTTCTGGAGGGGAAGCAAGAGGCTCTCGCAGCTGTTGAAATGCCTCACTCCCAAGAACATCCGTGCAGGGGGAACCAGGCTAGGAAGGCTTCAAGAAGGCACCTGACAGGCCAGTCCACTGTGGCATTGCAGCTGTAGCCATCCTAGGACAGTGCCAGCCTCAGCTCAGTCCGAACGGCGGCACATTCGGGCCTGGCTGAATGGAGTGCCCAGCTGCAGCTCAGGGTCACCCAGGGGCTTGGCTCTGAGGCCTAGAGAAGAACACCTGACTGGTGTGGTTGCTCTAGCGTGTGATTCCCTGTGGTAGGCACTAGGTTGTGGCTTGCAGAGTGTGGAGGGAAAAGAAGTGGGTTCAGAGAGGAGAAAGGGCTTAGGACGCGAAAAGGAAGTCACCAGAAGAGTCCACAGGGAGTGCGTCACAAGCAGCAGCCTTTGGACCTCGGGGCAATAGCCTTACCTATGAGGTAACAGGTGGGTGCTGGGTCCAGGGATGCCTTGCAGAAGAGAACGTGAAGGCGTGGGGCAGAGTGTGGGCTCTGGATCAGATGGCCTTTTCCTGGGCCCTGTGATCCTCAGCAACATACTGAACATGCAGCTCAGCTTCCGTGAGTGATATGCTCAGAAGCTGAACCACTGAAGGGTGAGGCTTAGCAGCATGTGGCTCAGAGAAGGTGCTGGATAAACAGGAGACCCTGTTGATCACTCGAGGGATCAGGCAGCTGGTAAGAATGACCCCAGTGCTTCCTGATGGCAGTTTTCTTTTATAGGGAAACCTCCCTCACTGGCTTGACACCCCGTGGGCTACATCAGGTGTGGGTCCAAGAGCAGACTCACCCACACCTGGTGTCAGTTGGCTGGACACACCAGGGTGCATGCAGGGGAGATCTGGAGCTTAGAGTGGGGAGTGTGGGGGGTGGGGTGGGGGGCATTGAAAACACTGGCATGAAATAAATCTGGCTTGGGGCTTCATATCAACAAAGGCAAGGGGATAAACAATTCTGGCTAAGACCTATGAACCACTGTATCTTTCTTATAAATTATTTTTTAAAATACTTGGGGCACCTGGGTGGCTCAGTCGGTTAAGCATCTGATGCTTGATTTTTGGCTCAGGTCATGATCTCACAGTTTGGGGGATTGAGCCCTGCACAGGGCTCTGTGCTAACAGTATGGAGCCTGCTTGGGATTCTCTCTCTCCTTCTCTCTCTGTCCCTCCCCTACTCGTGTTATCTCTCTCACTCAAAAAAAAAAAAATAAATAAATAAATAAACATGAATAAAATAAAATAAAATAAAATAAAATAATAAAATAAAATAGTAAAATAAAATACCCAGTCACTTAATTATTTGGCAATCTAACTAGCATGGTTGATTTGGTATTAAATTTTTTAAAATGCTTTTTTTCCTTATTATTTAGTAAGAATATGCATACATTCTATGTATGTATAGGCATCTCGTAAAGATACTTTATTATTATGTACATATAGATATAGATAAAAGTATAGGTAGAGGTACAGATAGAGGTACAGGTAAACACATAGAAAAGCCGGGAAGGGGAAAAATCACTCTGTCATAGGAAAGGAGGATTGAAATTAGGTTTGTTTGAAAGGGGAATTCAACCTTGTCAGATATTTAATGTTCACAGGGTGAATGTATGCATGTATTACATGTGTGGCCAAAAACCAATTTAAATTAGATATTTACATTTGGGAAAACAAAATACAAGATTTTAAGAAGACCATGGCACAACTTGAATAAGAGAATTATTCAGACTTTGAAGATTTTATGTGATTTCTTGGTTGGTGTGTGTCTTCCCATTCATTCATTAACTCATTCATGTTATCAGACTCACTTAATTCTGCAAATTATTTGAAGTTGCTTATAAAATTTTCTACATACAGACCTTATAATACAACATCAAAATAAAACTAAGAATATTTTATATATGTATATGTGTGTGTATGTGAGATATATGTCTATCTGCAAATAAAAATATGGCAGATGTCACAGGTGTCAGTAGGCACTGGCTCAGCTTTGAGTTTGAGCTTCCTGGGAGTTGAAAAACAGCCTTCTTTTCTGATGTTTACCACAAAAACACACATAGTGTCATATGAAGAGTAACCTTTTTTCCCAAACAGAATTCAATGTGGAGTTTATTTAAAGGACCCTGATATCAACTTCACTGGGTAGAAAAATGAGCAATATCTTCCTATGGTTTTCAAAGCTCATTGATTATATTTAAATGGATGGTTCATTTAGGATGGTGGATCTCAACCCCCTAAGTTGTAATCCCTTCTGTTTATAACAAATATTTTATAGCATCTCTTGTCCTATCAGGAAACGAGATTAATAGGTAATAATGTATAACCCACTGACCTTCATAACTACTCTAAGTGTAATATTAAAGACAATAAAGACCGTGACATGTAATAAAGGATTAGTTCTATAGGTATGTGCTGCTATATTAATACACAAGAAGACAAGAAAGCAGTCAGTCTATGCACTAAGCAGAGGAACTCATCCAGCATCATGCCACCAACAGGTTCCATCAGCTTCCTGAGCAAGGTGAGTAGTGTTTTGTTTTTGTGTGTTTTTTCCAAACACACAACATTGAAAACATTGAAAAACTCTGGGTCAAGTTCTGAAAGACTACTCCATTTACATCTCTTCTCCATTTACACACTAGATACCCTGGAAAACTCAATGTGTATTAAAACTGTGACAAATACCTTATTTTTCTTTGTAAGCCAGATTTAGGTTTTGGATAAAAATATTATAAACCATTTTCTTGCCTACAAAAATATTCTGGGGGACACCTCCAAGTTGTGTGGGACCTGGCCCAGATGCTTATTGATGTGGGACTTCCTCATGCATTGAAAAGCATTTGACAACCATGGAGTCCTCTCACTAAAGCCAGTGATACCTCCACTGCCAAAAACACTTCCAGAAATTTCCAAAACACTCCCTGGAAAGAAGTACTGTTCCAGTGATAGAACTAACTGAAGATCTTAGATTGAAGTCCCCCAAAAGCCAATGGAGCTGTGTGCAGGGGTGAATGTGGGGCATGGTTCCAGGGAAAAGGAGGGGGCATCATTGTGAGCCACAGACTTGGTTCTGCTGGGACCTCCTAAGAGGAGTACAGAAAGTCATGAATCACTGGCTGGAAAGAGAGTAGGCAGAAGCATTTACCTACCAACTCTTAGCTCCAGTGTTGCCTTGAGGTGCTAAGATTTACACACTTCCAGGCCCACCTCTACACAAGCTGAGGGTGCTCAGCCCTAGGGCACTGGGACATTGTCACTGGGAAGTTAGCCCACACAGGACTGTGCACTCTTGTAGCAGGAGGTTGAAGGCATGTGGGCCATGGTGTGGAAAGCTTTCTGTTCATCCAGGATGAAACCACTTTGTGCAGGCTTGGGACAAGCCACTTAGTTGGGCTAATGTGAAAACCTGGAACATTTCAGACCTGTATCAACACAAAGCCAAGACCACAGGCACTGGAATAAATCCTGGCCATATCTTTGAAGGCAGAGGGTTGGTCCATTTGATAAGTCAACTTTCTGATTCCCACCTTCCTGGCAAGTGGGCCTTCATTTCCTGCCCCCTTGTCAATCTCCAATCCTGAAGATAAATACATTCCCCAAATTGCTTCCAGTGGAACATGAACCTTTGCACCAGAATGTCACTTCTGACCTGCTAGTTAATGTGGGATATGGCTGGCCTATGGTTTAAAGTAAAGGCATGGCATCTTTTCTCACACCAGAGTGTTTTGGACTCAGATATCCATGGATACCAGAAAGAGTTTATGCAGCTTCAGCTCCAGCCTTGAGTCCTGGACCCCAGAGTAAGTTCCTGACACTCTCCCCGTGGAGCTGCTGAGATACTTCACATGGCCCTGGGTGCCCACATCTCCTGGCCCAGAGTGAAATGCACTCCCTGAAGATTTGATCCTCTTCATCTACGCTCTGAAAAGACAAGGAAAGGCTGTCTGTCTTGAGGCGATGTAGGCTTTCTGGGTGGCAGTCTTCCTGTTTGACCTTGGTGCTCAGCAGAGGCAGAGGCTGATGACTGTCCACAGAGTGAAAACGTGTGTGTCCCTACAGTAGTGATGTGCCATTCCCTCCAGACACCTTTGAAACCTCTCAGTTAAAGTCAGAAAACTTCTGTTGGGCAGTATCTAAGCTCACATCCTCTTATAACAGACCCTGAGTTATCCCGGGGCCTGGGAGAGGACTGCAATGAAGAAAAGGTAAGGAATGCTCTCCTATGAACTCATTACACTGTGGGAAGCAGGGCTCAGATCCCAGGGACACACCGAGGACCAGGTCAGCCCCTCTACCAGAGACACAGAGGATGAGAGGATGAGAATATTCATTCACAGGCTCTTGTCCCCATAGACATGGAGGGTTGCCTTGAGGGGTGTTGGTCCCCTCATACTGCAGCCACCAGCATGGAAAATGGTACCACAGTCACGCAACTAGTTTTTAGCGGAACTAGTGTCTGCCAGAATTATCTTGCATAACTATGGCATTATGCACTTGCTCTTTATTGAGTGATGCCATGTGCTTAGAGAATATGATTTTTGCCATGGCATTTTTACAGAAGAGGAGATGCATGCAGCCTATCCTTTCAGGTCTGCCATCTGAAAAATGGCAGGTAAGAGCATCGAGAGGCACTGGAGGGATGCTGGGCTTCCTAGTCTCCTGCTCCCCAATGCCCCAGAAACCTGGGACAGGAAATCTTGAAGGCCAGTGTGTGCCTAGTGGGGACCTCCTGCAGCTCAGTCACTGATCCTCCTGGGGATGTTCCTGCCTTGCGATGTCCCTTACCTTAACTCTGAGTGAAATAGGGAAATCCTTGGCTCCAAGCGTGCCTCTGACCAGAAGAGTGTTCCAGACTGTTCTCCCTACTATCCCCACACACTCAAATTTAGCATGTCCTTCCAGCCATTCCATCTTTACTTTGTGAGAGATGCAGCCTCAGAATGAAGAGTGTCGCCTGGTGTGATACCATGTTAGCCAAGTTCTGGACTGGAAGCAGACGCTGCAGAAAACCGAGTAATGGAGACAAGTCTAATGAAAAGGTTAATAACGAGTTGTAGGCAGGGTGCAGGGATGTCCATCATGGACCTCCAAGACCCCAGGGGTCAGGTGGATGCCGCTACCATGCTAAATGGGAAGGGACAGGGGAGGCAGGAGCTACCAGACCCCAATGGGGAGATTTGTGCCAGGGAAAGGAGCTTGTGGTGGGGCTGCAGCCTCCATGGGGAAATAGAGTCATGGACAGTCTGTGGCTTAGAAGGCGGAGCACCTTGGAAATTGTTCCTAGTTGCACAATTTTTCACTTCTGTTTCTTTGTCCCTTCCAGGGGTTCCTTAAGCTTTGCTTTACCCTTTAATAAATCTTCATCTGCTACCACTGGCCAGAGTGGATTTCTGTTGTCTGCCACTAAGAATCCGGATGGATGCATTGTGTTTACACATTTACATACATTATCCAATGTGATTCATGCAACAAACCCAATGAAGTGATAACCCCCTACACACAAACCCCCAGGAAGAAGGGAAGACGTGGAGGCTACAAGACAGTTACTGTAGGCACCATCAGCAGCCTGCCTGTGTTCCTTCCATTCTCAGGTTTATGTGCCAAAAGCTGCTTCCAAGAACACCTCTGCCTGCAGGATTATCAGGGCCTGGGTACATAGCAGGCCAGGAGGGCTGGAAGCTCAATACCCGGGGAGCTGATAGATAAATACTAGTTTCCTATTACTGGAAAGAGGATCACTCTGAAGCATGCTCCACACACTGTGCCAGTGTGCCTCTGTGGGACTGATTGCTCATAATGGTAAGCTGCTCAGTGATACATCCTGTTATATTTCTACCCTTCCCTGTATCACTTCCCCACTCTCGCACTGAGGACTCTTGAGATCCCCTCTTAAATAAATTAATTAAAAAAAAATCTCTTCTCTAATGTTTATTCATTTTGACAGACAGAGAGACAGCATGAGGCGGGGAGGGGCAGAGAGAGAGGGAGACACAGAATCCAAAGCAGGCTCCAGGCTCCGAGCTGTCAGCATAAAGCCCGATGCAGGGCTCAAACTCACAAGCTGTGAGATCATGACCTGAGCCAAAGTAGGACGCTCAACGCACTGAGCAACCCAGGTGCCCCTCCTCTCAAATAAGTTATTGTACTTAATCCTTGTTCCAGGGCGGTAATTAAACCTGAGACAGGAAGAAACTTCTCCAACATCACCTAGCTAGTGCCGGAGTATTGATATCTCCATTCTGTCCTATAATGCAACTCATGCTACTGGGTAAGTGTAGATAATGCATGGCATTATTCATTGGCAGACCTGTGACCCCAGTGTATTGAACTTCACATGGGAATATGATTGCTAATTTGTCAAATTTGTCCGATTTTATGCCTCAGAGCTCTAGCAGAGGAATCATGCTTGAAGATTCTCACAGCAGGAAAAGGCCAAGGGGAGTCGAAGAAGGGGATGATGAACAAAAGGAAAATAATGAGGGCAGCATCATAGTGGAGGAGGAAGACGGCAGCCACACTGGAAAGAGATTCCCTCCCCTTTCAGAGATTTGGGTATCTAGACAGTGAATGTCCAGTGCTCCGGGAAGGGTGTAAATGAGAAAAACAAAAGCAAAAACAAAAACCACGCAAAACATAAAAAAGCCTATGTACTTCTTGATAATACTATCCTTGGTTATTTATGGACACATTATGGATGTCTCTGAATGAGTGAAAGCATCATGTATAAATGATTAACTCCTCAATAGCAGCTACCAAAGAGACAAAAAGAAAAGAGAGCAGGTGTTTGGAATGACTGTGTGAACAGTGTCTGAGTTAATTACAACTTTGTCACTGCTTTTTTGTGCTCTTAAAATTTATACCTTTTAGTTACTGAACCTTGTTCAGACACTACTTGGATTTTTGAGTTTCTGCTAATCATATTGATAACAGGTATATTCTATAAGTAAAAAGCAAAAGCAAAAACAAAAGAAAACAACCCTCCCACACACAATTCTGTTTTATCAGTGTTGTGATGCGAGGGCTCTAAATCCATTAGCAACAAAATAACTTACCAATCACCTTTTTTTATTGTGACAAAATATGCATAGCATAAAACTTACCACCTTAACTATTTTTAAGTGTACAGTTTTGTGGCATTAAGTACATTCACATTATTGTGTAAATATCACCATGACCATCTCCAGAACTTTTAGCATCTTCCAGCACTAAAGCACAATACCTCCCCAATCCCCACTGCCTTCAGTCCCTGACAACCATCATTCCATTTTCTATAAATTTGGTTACTCTAAGTATCTCATATAAGTGAAATCATATGGTATTTGTCCTTACCAGTCACTTTTGGCTGAAGTACAATTTCAGGATTTTTTGTTTTATTCCTACATAACAAATAGTCTCTTATTTGTATGTATTCATAACATGTTGATATTGAAATGAACCTTCAAATTAGTGGTTCAGAAATAAAAGGTGTACAGATTGGAAAGGAAGCAATAAAACTGTCTTTATTGCAGATGACATGGTTTTCAGTGCAGTAACACACACACACACACACACACAAAACAAAACAAAACAAAACACCCACCACCACCAACAACAAAAACAATGCCTGTTGATAGTGGGGAAGGTTGTGCATGTATAGTTGCAGATGATATATGGGACCTCTCTGTACTTTCCTATAAATTTTGTTGTGATCCTAAAACTTTACGTGACAGCATTCCAACCTATGCTTCAAATTATCTACATGCAAAGATTCCAAAATCAATGTCTGCCCTCTGACCTAGATTCATATACTCAACTCTCTGTGCATGATGATGGGGAGAACGGGTATGGTGCCCCAAACAGAACACTCCAGAAGTGTTCCCCAAACTTATCTAGAGTCTCTTTCATCTCTGCCAACAACATCTCAACTTCATCCATTTTGGCTCCAGACAAAGTTCTAGCAACCTTCCTGAATTCTCTCCTTCTCTCACACCAGTAAGTCTTCCTTAGTCTACAGATACAGATATCCTGAATCCACCACTTTTGAGAATTCCTGACGCTTTTGTTTAAGCTTTTAGAATGTCTTGCCCTGGACAAGCCTGTAGCCTCCTAACTGGTCCCCTGTGTTTGGTTCCTTGACTTGGATCTTTCATTCTCCACCCAGAGCCATGGTATTTTTTTAAAAGCATAAACCGTGTTACTTTGTCCTCCTTTACACTTTCCAACAACATCCCATACTTTTTAGAATACAGTCCAAGCATCCAAGCACTTTAACAGGGCTTGCTCACCCTACTTGATCTATCTCTTGCTCACCCTTCCCACCCTGTCTCCTCATGCTCTATCACCACGTTTCAGCCTCAGTTGGCTTCTGACACAACAAAACCATACATACTTTTAGACCTGATACTACTTATTTCTTTCCCAAAGTTTGCAGATCGGTCTCCTTCACATGATTCAGATATTAGCAGAAATGTAAACTCATCAGAGAAGTCATTAGTTTAAAGTCATTACCCAAACATAGACACTTTTCTCTATTTAAAGTTTCTGGATAGTCTTTTTCATTTATTCATTCATTCAACCATTCATTCATTCATTTATTCATTCATTCATTCTCTATCCATACACATGTACACACGCACATACACACATTTGTTTTTTTTCCATTTTCATTATCTGTCTTGTTCACTGCTGTATCTTTGGTGCTAAGAATACTGTCTGGCACACAGTGAACCCTCAATAAGTAATTTTTAAATGTATAAATGAATAACACAATGGAGTCACAGAATAAGGTGAGAGCCTAGGATCCTCAATTCTTTGCACCTATACTACTCCCCAAAGAGGAAGAATGCTAATGCCATGACCTCTACAGCCCAGATTCAAATAGAAATATGTGAGTTCTGGTGTTCAAGGGAGGTGTAGGGCCACTCTACACACACAACAGGATCTTATCAGTGGCAGATGACCAAGAGTTCAGGTGATTTTCATTTTAGAAATGAATCATATCTTGGATACAAGCTTGTTTATTCATAGAAAAAAGTTAGTTTTTATACTCTAATGATGCCTTAGGTACACATCTAAACAAACAAATGGCAATTTGTTATTTTATTCAGTAACTCATTTTTCAACACTGCCAGGTAAGCAGATTGAAGACATGCTCACAATTCTGAGATTGTGTGAACATGGGAAGCAGGGCTGCCATTACTTAGCATTCTAAACCCTTCTCAGCTTCAGATTTATCACCTTATACTCCCTAGAAAGGCATCTGAGATTCTGGACAGACACAGGCATGTGATAAGTATGGCTTGCTCTTTGCTTTTCCCTTAAATGAGAAAGGAATTCATTCCCTGGCTGGATGCCACCAGTTACTCATTCTGTGCATTACATTAAACTTCATGGAATAGAAATGAAATTTTTATGGAAGTGTTTATAGAACATGAATGCTAAAAGCACCACTTATATCTTATAGGTGCCAAACATCGTGCAGCTATACCAGTCTCACTGAAATGGATAGGTTTTCCTGGCATCACCAGACATCTGCAATGGGAATTCTATAAAAGGAAAGCTTCTGAAGACAACTGTAATCAGGCTCAGTTACCTTTTCTGTGCTTACTACTGTTTTTTTCCCTTTTATAATTTTTCAGTGTCTCTTATCTGGTGATGATTACCTAATGGACTTGTCATTATTTTGTCTTACTGCATAATTGTGGGAGTTAAAAAGAAAAAGAAAAAGAAATTGCTCTTTGAAACTTCCTCTACATCCCTAATATCCACAGTGCATTAGCCTTTCTGAAAATCCATAAGCACGGACTACAACCCTAAATGGCACCTGATACTTATGTAATAGATTCTCTTTTGTTTAAGTAGGATATATTTGGGAAAACTTTGGTGGCTTTTCAACGATGAAATTAAGGGTAATTTTCATGTCTCTTTTTCTGAAATGTCCCGAGTAATAATGAGAATGATAGTATATCACCTTAGCCTCATGTCCTTTGATTTTCAAGCCGTGTACATGTGCTATTTTTACTTTACTAGGGAGGAAAATAAGGATGGGAACATGATTTTCACCTGGTTCATAGCATAGAAACGACAGGTGTGGAGCTCACATTCAGATTCTCTGACTTCCAGTTGAATATACTCTGTTTTCATGGATTTAGTAGTTCAGCTGGTGTCTAATGGGCCAGAATGGATCCCCTACCTCTCACTTTATCTACTCATGAATAGATCTGACAGATGTGTTTGGGCAAAGCACTCAGAGTCAAGATCTCTGGCAACCCTCCCCACAATCTTACCCAATTGCTTGCTAACTTTATTTCTGACTGAGAAATTTCTTCCTTTGATTTGTAGTTTTGGTTCCTTTTTTATAACAAAAATGTTCTGGGGAAAGGTCATATATATGGTCTTATCAGTCATCTACATTGTAACATAAAGTTAATTCACTGTATTTCTTCCTGAGAGGAGGCTGGAGGAGGGCGAGAATGGAAGGACCCTGATGCCTGTGTGTGTGTGTGTGTGTGTGTGTGTTCGCGTGTGCACACACACGTGCATGTGCACACAGGCAGAGAGAGAGAGAGACAGAGACAGAGACAGAGAGAGAGAGTCATAGGTAACTGGTAATGAGAAGATAAAGTTTTGTCAAAACCAGTATCCAGCTGGTCACCTCTTCTGTCCCAGGAATACAACTTGGAGCTAGCTGCTTGATTAAACTTTAAATTTTTCCTTTTATGGTTTGAGCATGTCAGATGGATATATCTTGATATCCTGGAAAGTTCCATTAGTTAATGTCAGATACACCATAGAACACAAAGATTGAAATATTAGAAAGTGTCATTTCAGATAAGGATTAGGTTTGTTTGCTTTCCCCTTGACTCACTTTGGTTTATTATCAATCTCCCCAGACCCGCTAACCCTATGAGCATTCAGGCAGGCTGTGCAGGTGGAGGACAGACATCAGAAGTGGACAAAGGCAGCAGAAATGTTGCTAGTTTGTCTGAGATATGGATTGCTGTTTTGTCAAGCTCCAGTCTCTGTATGAGGGTTAGCACCTTTAGGACTACATTCTAAGGGCTGATTCTGGATCATTTCTTACTCACCCCTCATGTAGAATCCATCACTTACAGAGTCCTACGGATTCTTCTTCCAAAGGAATTCTTTTCATGACTCTTACCTCTGGAACCACATTGGAAAATTCATGTATCATTCTTCATAATTTTTCTCCTGGATAACTGCCAGGCTCTTCCCACAATGCAGATGCCCCTCCTGGGAGATTCTTCTTTCCCAAGGGAGATGCCTCCAGGAAGAAAAGACCCATCAGACCACAAGCTCATTATGAGGTAGGGACAAAATCAGAAAGTAGTTGACAGCAACAAAGTATAGGAATGGTATCTTGAACAGATTCTTGGTAGAGAAATTTAGGCCCGGAGGGAGGGGAAAATACACACTTATAGGAACAGTGAGAAACAGAAAAAGAAAATGGTAATTCATCTACCAGTTTACCAAAACCAGTACAAAGTGATAACATAATTTTATGAGAAATTTAGGAAAACTATCTATTTTTTCTAGGTCTAAATGACTGGCTTATCATCCAGGAACCTACTTTCATCACTGCTTCTCAACCAGTCTGGATACTGGGGGCAGCTTTCCAAATCAGATCACAAGATAAACATTTGCATGAGATGAAAACCAGCATGCTTCTCTGTGAAGCTAAAACTAGTTTCATAGCTGAGCTTCAGTTTCTCCTTTGGAGGTGGTCACTGATCACCATCTACATCAACTGGAACTTTTCTGGAGATGACACACCACAAAAATTCTTACAAAAACCTACCCGAGATGCAATCATTATGACATAAAGGCAGCCAACACTCAACTAGAAGCTTTCAATAATTCCAAATAGAAGGAACAATCCAGGTCCTGCCTTGAATTGTCAACTTTATTTTAGTGTTTACAAACCTATACTGGTGAACAATTTCAAATCTACCTTTATAGGTTTCAAAAATTTTGGAGTGTGTGATAATTTAAAATATGCCCACAACTTCTTAAATATTCCTCTCTTTGAGAGGTAGACCTTATTGCCATTCCTCTTGAGTGTGGCCTGGACTCAATGACTCACTTCTAACAAATAATATAAGGCATACGTAAGTGGATGTGTTATTTTCAAGGGTAGGTCTTAAAGACCTTGTGTTTCCACCTTGCTCTGTCTGTGTCTTGGATCACTTATGCAAGGGGGAATCCAGTTGCCATGTTGTGAAGACACTCAATGCAGCCCTACATGAAGACTCACATGGCACAAGAAATGAGCTTTCTGTCCAACAGACAGAGAAGAACTAAGGCCTCCTGCCAATAGCCATGGGAATGTGCTATCCTGGAAGAAGATACCCCAACCCCAGCCAGTCCTTCAGAAACTATAGCCCAACCAATATCTTACTGAATCCTCTTGAAAGGCTTTGAGCTAGAATGACCCAGGCAAGCTACTCTCAAATTTTTGACCCTCAGAAATTATGTGGAGAAACAATTGTATTAACAACAACTAACAATTAATAATAAAATAATTGTTACTTTAAGATGCTGAGTTTTGGGGTAGTTTATTACCGTGCAGTAGATAACTAACACAGAGGGCAATATATACAATCAGCAGTGTCTGTCCCTTTGTTTCTTGAGGCCTAAGTGACAGATCCCCAGTGTTATTAGACCCCGTGTTTTGGTGTCTGGATTTAAAAACTTGTGTTTTTTCTACCTTCTGTTCTCATATTTTCCAGAAGTGCCTATATTTAACCCTCTTCAATAGCCACTTTGAATGTGCCACTTTTTCCCCACTAGATCCTCATCAGAACATTGGCCACGTAAAGTCTGCAAGAGCTCCAGCAAGCAGTGGTAGTATTGTCTGTGTTATTGGTACCCTTAGTGCAGCTATGCCTGCTAGGTCTGATGGTGCTATTCAGGGCTGCCAGCACTGGCTTGTTTCAAAGCAAAGCCAGGTCTCAGGGTCTGAGGCCTTCACTTGTATTACAAGTTCTTTATCCTTGACACTGATAGATATGTAGCATGTGACCTTCTCCATGTCACCCCTTGATTTTGATACAGCTTCCCTCACCGTGGGACTGGAAATAAGTCATTAGGGACTGGCTGGAGAAGAGCAGAGGGATGGACATTTAGAATAACCCTGAAGCACATTTGTTTTCTCAGGAGGCTTCCTGGGATCTCATGTTGGCAGTCCCCAGTAGTGCTTCACTGCACCAGGGGTGCTTATAAATTCCTGAATCCTGGTGTGAACAAAGTTTGGGTCCATCTGGACCTTTGCTACAAAAATCTAGAAATTGAGGTGGAAGATTTAACTTGAGTATACAACAGGATCTGTGAGTCATTATTCCTGTAAAGATTTTTAATTAAAAAAATTTTAATTCAAAAAATTTATTTTAATACTTTTTAATTTATTTTTGAAAGGAGAGGGAGAAAATGAGTGGGAGAGGGGCAGAGAGAGAGCAGAGAGAGGGAGACAGAGAATCTGATGCAGGCTTTGCGCTGTTAGCCCAATGTGGGGCTCGAACCTGCAAACTGTGTGAGAGCATGACCTGAGCCAAAGTCAGACGCTCGACTGACTGAGCCACCCGGGCACCCCTCCTGTAAAGATTTTAATAGAAACTCAGAGAGTAAAATATAAGGAATCAAATGTCAGACTAGGTCCCCAAACAGGATGTAAATATAAGACATGGTATCAAGAAATGGCAATCAGTGCTAGGGTCCAAAACCCCACCAGGAAGTCATGCAGCCCATGAGCTGCTGAGTGTGCCCCCTTCCTGAGGTTGGAGCTATGTCTGTCCCCCTGACTTTCTTTCCAACTGCAATAGTTTCTTTCTTCCAGAATATTCCACATCTTGAAGTAAGTGGAGAACCTGCTCTATGTTTGGAAATGCTTGCACAAGTGTCTCAATTCTAGCAAGGCTTCATTTTTTAGATGCCATGAGGATGATAAAAATAAAGTTCTAGAAACAGATGAACTTGTTTGTGGAGACAGTCCTGAAGAGGGGATGTGTTTTAGATAATGTTTCACAGGGCTTTTCAAGGAGCTCGGGAGCTTGTCAGCCTTTGTTTTTCTTGGTTTCATTTGTGAAAAATGAGGGTGCTCTTTAAATCTCCTAACACTGTCAGAAACACTAAATCCAAAGGATATAGCTGCATTCTTTGCTTTACTGCAAGGCAGAGAGGTTTTTCTGTCTTAAGCTCATCGCTGCTTCTTTGTTAAACTGGCAAAATGTCTGAAATGAGGGGCAAGGGACATGATTCTTTGAACTTCGGTAGCTGTGGCTTCAGTCACAACTTGTATTTCCTGGTTTTAATTATTAATGGAAAATTTTAGTTTGAATATACCAAACACATTCTTAGAATCGATTGTGCTGAGAAAAGTCAATGAGCATGTTCTGAGTGCCAGGCCCAGTGGGAATTTCACTGTCACATCTGACCTTTCTGAAGTTATCCCCCTGTGGACTACCTGCTCCTGCAGGCCTGAGTTCCGTAGCCTGGAGTCTCTCTTTTTTAGGGAATGTGAGCTATCTTGCTGAGCATCCTTCATTGTGTTCACTGAATCTCACCCACCTTGAATGTCAGTTGCCTTCTGGCTCCGTGGGAGGCTGGGCTGCTGGCTGTATTGTGTATCTCTTCTTTACCATTCACAGGCCACCCACCCCACACACACCTGTGCTTTTAACCCTTCAGACCCCGATGACCCACAGGGACACACCTCTCACCTGGCCTGGGAACACCCACTCCAAGTCTAGGGGACAACCCCTAGAGGTCCCCTAGGTCACTCAGAGCGGAGCTCTAACCTAGCCATCGAATTGGTTGCATCAGGTGAATCTGAGGACTGTAGGGTCTCACCTACTATCTCCACTCCAGCCCTCAACCACTTGCTCAATGGAAACCACTCCCCCCCCCAGCCACATCTGCCTTCCTCTTATCTCGTGTAAACCTGAAGGATCTCAGTCATTCCCGGACTAGTCTTTGGCATGGCCTCTGTTGCACCCACCATGGAAGATTTGCAACCATCCATGAAAGATTGGCAACTGCCCTGTTGCCAGCTCAGACCACACAGACACCCTGAGGTTTGGATCCCACCACCATCCCTGGACTCCAATGGGCTTAGGGACTCGAGCTATACCACAGAATCCAGAACTTGGCTTCTTAGAGGCTTCCTGGAGGAATCAGGTAACTTATAAGACCCAGAGCAGGGTGGGAGGTCAGGTATCTCTCCATGGAACAGAAGTTGACCAGTGAGACAAAAGAGGTAGAGAGGATCCACACCATAAATCCCTCTCCCTTCCTGTCCTCAAAGGCCATTCTGAGGCCAAACGGTTCTACCTATTCAGACCAGTAGTTGCTATTTGTGTCTCAGCCACCAGACATTCCTGATCCGCTCTGTAATGCATTACCTGACTTCCACCTTTCTCCTTCTCTGTCTTAATTTTCTCTCTCTCTCTTGCTGCCTTGGGATTGCACCTCCTGAAAAGCCTGGTTTATAAGCTTAGCCTAGGTGTCTGAGCAAACCGAGTCCAAGGTGAAGACATTGGTGTTCTTTCACTAAACCAAATAAATCCCAATCACATAGGGTCCTAATCAAGAAAACTGGGAAGTGTCCAGTCTTCTCCTTTTTCTGCTTTTCATGCCCATCAACCACTAAACAACCTTTTGTCCTAATTCTGAAACATCTTGGAAGTCTCTTGTCTCTTTCATTATCATGTTCTTCCTTAGATCAGCTCCTTGCTGTTATTAACTTGGTCACTCACCTCACCCTCTTGTTATTTAAAAAAAAATTGTGTTTATTGTATTTGTTTTACAAAGTTTTTTAATTTTAATTCCAGTATAGTTAACATATGGGGTTATATTAATTTCAGGTATACAATATAGTGATTCAACAGTTCTATACAATACTCAGTTGTCATCATGATAAGTGTACTCTTTAATCCTTGTTACCTATTTCACCCCCACCCCCACCTTCCCTCTGATAAGCATCAGCTTGTTTTCTATACTTAAGAGTCTATTTCTTGGTTTCTCTCTCTTTTTTTCCTTTGCTTATTTGTTTGTTTCTTAAATTCTACATCTGAGTGAAATCATATGGTATTTGTCTTTCTCTGACTAACTTTGCTTAGTATTATACTCTCTAGCTCCATCCATGTCTTTGCAAATGGCAAGATTTTATTCTTTTCTTACAGCTGAGTAATATTCCATTGTGTATATACACCACATCTTCTTAATCCATTCATCTGTTGATGATCACTTGCACTGTTTCCATATCTTGGTTATTATAAATAATGCTGCTATAAACAAGGGGTATAAGTATCCCTTTGAATTTGTTTTTGTATTTTTTGGCAAATACCCAGTAGTTAAATTACTGGATTGTGGGGTAGTTTTAATTTTAATTTTTTGAGGCACTTTCACACTTTTTTCCACAGTAGCTGTGTCGGTTTGCATTCCCACCAGCTATGCATGAGGGTTCCTCCCCTTTCTCCACATCCTTGCCAATACTTGTTCTTTCTTGTGTTTTTGATTTTAGCCATTCTGACAGGTGTGAGGTGATATCACACTGCAGTTTTAATTTGCATTTCCTTAGTGATCAGTGATGTTGAGCATCTTCTCATGTATCTTTTGGCCATTTGTATATCTTCTTTGGAGAAATCAGACCCTCTTATTGGTCTGGCTGCTCTATCATTGCAGCCTCCAGATCATCCTCACACACATTCCCAAGATGGGTCTTGAAAAATGCAAACCCAACCATCTTCTCTCCTGCTTTCAGCCTTCCATTGGCTCCATCATTGTCCTTGAGGATAGATTTCATGTTTTTTAGGATGAAAGTCTTTAAGAACCATCCACTTCAGCCCTAACTTCTGACAACTACATCCAACCCCACATCTTTCAGACTCCAGCAGCAGGAAGTGCCTACAATTCCCATAGCACAACATGCTCTTTTATGTTTAGTATTGCAAGTTGGGTTCTCAAGAGCAGACGCTGAGATGGAAATTGGGGTGAAAGATACATATCAGGCATAAGACTGCCAGATAAAATATACGGAGCCCCATTAAATTGAGTTTCTAATAAAAAGAGAATAATTATTTTAGTATAGGTATGTCCCATGCAATATTTGGTATGTGCTTATATACAAAAATTCAATTGTTTATCTGAAATCCAAATTTAACTGGACACTCTGTATTTTTATTTGCCAACCTGGCAACCCTAAGTAGGGATCAACACCTGTGAAGGGAAGAAGGAGGAAGCAGGATTGGGTAGATGAAGAACTTGAATGGAATGTAGGACTGGCAAAGCTACGGCCAGCATCACAGGGAGCTGAGGAGCCACTGTTACCTGTCACAATATCCAGAATTAGAACAAAACAGTCAGGCCTTTATACCTCTGTCTCACACACTCACGGGTGCAAAGCCCCCAGGAGTGGCCTGGCAGTGCCTCTCTGCCCCTGAGGCAGGCCATGAAAGAGCAGACAGCTGTAGGCCACCTGATGACCACACTTCCTTGTGGGCTTTCAGGTTTTTCCCTGAAGGGAGATTGAGTGGTACATCTTTGCCTTTACAGTACTTAGTCTTCGTTTTTGTTTTTGTTTTTTTTGCTTGAACATCTTCCCTGCTTTCCCATCTGGTCTATTCAGTCATTTAAAACACAGAGGTCACTTGTTTGACTCCATCTGCACCTTACATATAATGAATCACTCCATTTTCTCTGTTACCTTTGGATATGGTTCCCCTATTTCTCTTAGTTGTCACTGTCTTCCCATTCTATCTTCCCTGTCAGATGGCTAAGCTTTTGCATAGACTCTACTTTATTAAGTGTCTTTATTAAGAAACTATTTATTGAAGGGAATCATGAGGCAGGTAGTACCTCAGGCATTGAGATACTACTGTGAGCAAAAGCAGCTCATTTCAGTTCACACTGATCTCAGAATCCAAGGGGGGAATGCCCTCAATTTAATTAATAAGCATCTATATTAAGTATTAGGATGTGTGTCTTAGCTTGAGCTGCCCCAGAATCAGACTCTGAGGTAAGGGTTTGGATGCAATAAATGTATTTGGAAGATGATCTCTGGACACTTTGATAAGTGAACAAGGGAGTGAGATAGGAAAGGGAAGGTGGCCAGCACAGGGAAGTGGAGGAAGTGCCATAACTGGCTTAGATGGTGTTGCCTTTCACTCTTCAGTGAGGGAGAACTGGACGTTGCAAGAAGGACCCACTATACATACACTTGGTATTTTGCTGTTTCAGTGATGACAAACTAGGCTTTTCTGTGAGGACAATCCCTTAAGGGGTACAAATAACAAAGACTTGTTTCTCACTTACATTGTATGTCCAGTGTGAGGTGGGGTTTTCTGCTCATTGTAGTCACTGAAGGACTTAGGATGACCCAGTTTTCATCTCCTGGGGTGGCAGAGGCTGCATCCCCACAGGTGCTTCCATATCATAGGAGCAGGGAAAGGGGCTCAGTGAATCACACAGCAGACCTTAAGGCTACAGACCAGAAGTGATATGTCATGTTCTGCTCACACTACACTGACCAAAGCAAGTCATTTGGCTTTGTCAAATGCCAAAGATGTCACTCAAATTCTACCCTAAGATATGCCCAGAAGAAAATAAAGAATATTTGTAATGAGCTCCCATAACTATTAAAATCTATTCTCTGACCACTAAATATTTGGTCCTCATTCCTTCCTGCATTTTTCCCCCAACAGAGACTAGAAATTCCATGAATATGGCAGTGACAATAGAGAACTGGGAACCCCAGAGGAGACTGGTGGCCTGAGGGTCACCCATTTGCTCCCTTGACTAGTTTTGACCTTGATGGAATGCAAAGGAAGGAGCTGGACTCTCAAGTACCTTCTGCAGCCAGTGGAGGAACCAGAGCCTGCAGCTACTATAGTTCACTCACTCATGATAAAGACCTCAGTAGAGGTTTTAGTCTCCAGACAATTCTCTAGAGGAGAATAGAAATGGCATTCCTATTCTCAATTTGAAAAATTCTGCAGAAAAATTTTCTGAGTCTTTAATTCACAAAAAGAAATTATCCCCCAAACCTGGCTCAGTCCTGAGTGTGGAAACAGACAGGAAGCAAGCCCTGGAAGAGAGAGAAATCCCAGCCACCTATAAACCTCAGGAGTAACCTTAGATGACTGAGCCCAGGCACTGGCTGTGAAATAAGCTCCAGCAGAGGTGGCTGGCTGTGCCTGTATCCATCCTCCCTCCACCTCTCCATTCCTCTCTCAGGATGGACAGAAGTGACCATGCCAGGGATTGAGAGCTCTGCTTGTTCCCCACATGGCTAAGGGGAGCTGGGCTCACTGATTCCACATTAGTCTCCATCCACCGTAAGTGAAAAGCTCTGATGACTCTCATATTGTTTTCCACCTTTCTCAACTAAACTTTCTGCTGAAGGAGACAACAACCTTGCTTTTCCAAAGACCTCAGAGTGGAATATTTTTTGGGTTATGTGTCATTGTTGCTGATGTAACCAGATTCATGATTTGGATAGACCCTTGTGCTTGCCTTTTGTGACTAGGTTATGATACATAGCAGAAAAACAAAGATTCCTTTAATTTTCTCAAATTCCAGGAATGTGGAAACAATCACCACTATGGGCAATCAGGGAAACCAGAACCCACTAGTCTTGGTGTGGCTGGAACACTTCTTCCAGAGGATGCACAGGAAATTTGCATTTTCCAGGTTCCATTTCATCTGCTGATTTAAGCACTTGACAAAATGAGCCTGAAATGTTAGCAAAATTCAAACCCAGTTGAAGAATGAGAGTGGTTTCTCATAAAGCAGTGACTTGTTCTGGCTCCTTGTTTTGGCCGAGAATGAGAAGGGCACTTCAGCCAGATTTTCCTTTAGCAGTTCATAAAAACTTGACCATGTGTAATAATGGTTGGCATTCCCATAGCACGTTTGAGTTTTCAAAGTGCTCATACATTTATTGTTTCAACTGTGGTTCCTAACAATTGGTTGCAAATGAGGAAATTCAAGGTTAGCCAGAGCCAGTGAATTTCCTCAGGTCACAGAGCTAGTAACTGTCAGACTGCTGTCTGGGATCCAGAGGTGGCTGTGTCCTCCTGGTTTTCTTTCCTCTCATGGCAGAATATTGAACAGAGACCCATGATAGTCCAAAGATGGGAAGAGTTGACCAGCTGTAACAAGAGGTGGTGACCACCCTATGCAGGATGAGTTCAAAGGGAACCTCAAACAATTTCTGCAACTAACAGCCACCTTCAAATGGTACATATAAAAAACCAGAAAAGCAAAAAAGGTAAAAATAAAAACAAACAAACAAACAAAAAAAAAAACCACAAAAAACAAAAAACAATAGACAGACGGGGCTAAGCATGAGACCGGGGGATACAGCCAAAAATTCAGCTATACCACGTAGTTATGGTATAAGGATTAAATGAGATGATGTTATACAAAACCTCCATAAATACTGGTTTTTTCCACATGCCTCTTGGGATCAAAGGTCGGTGATGAACACCAAGCAACCATTAGAGCTATTGACTCGATTCATAGTACAGAGTTTGGCCTTGGCTACTTCACTTAAATTCCGACCAATGACTTTCATATGCCTTTCTGGTCTTTCAGCTCTGCAGCAAATCATCAGAATGAGATCCCTGATGGCTTTCTTTCTTGGGCAGCCCTTTTCTCATGACCCAGAGTCTTGTCCCTGATACTTTTTCATGGAAACAGGATTCCCAGACAGAAAGACCTGGATGGGAGAAAAGCAAGAGAGAGTATCAAGTTCTCACCCTTTGTGCCTGTCCATACTTCCTATCCCTGCCCAATCAAGGTGTCTTTTCCCATCTGGGAAGCCATGACTGATTGGGGAGCCAGAGAGAAAAGGCCCCTCAGATCACAACTGCCCCATGATTTAAATTGGCTGTGCTGAGCTCCCAGGCAAGCTGAGGGAGAGGCCCATGCAGGCCAGAGCCAGTGGCAAGGGCTGCTGTGACAGTCAACTTCCAAAGTCAGCTTGACCTCCTTGACTCACAAGGAAGGAACCCAAGAAAGGGAATTGGTGTTCGGGAACCTTCTAGAAGGCCAGGGTCACATTTGCTATGGCTAGTCACCCTGAATGTGGATGTGCTCATGAGTAGAGAGCATCTCTTTGGGGTAGAAACACTCAATGCCTGCCTTCAGGATCTCAGCATCTTCTAAGAAAATGTAGTTTCAGCCTTAGGTGCAGTGTCTTTGAAACAAACTGGGATGTCAGACCCCTTCCCTCCAAGTCCTCTTCACCAGGTCTGTGCTGGGATCTTGGTTCCTCTCACCTTTCCACATGTGTTGCCAAAGATGCTGCTTCTTACCTAGGCAGGAAAGAAGGAAGAAGATGGAGGGCTCAGCTGGTTTCAGCCTGTGGCCCCAAGTTTAAAATTATTTCCCTAGGGCCATGTTGCCTAAAAGAAACATAACACAGACACGTATGTAATTTTAATTTTTCTGATGCCACATTAAAAAAATGAAATAATTTCAATAGATTGTATTTAACCTGCTATATCAAAAATATTGTCATTTCAGTGTTTAATCAGTATAAAACAGTCATTAATAAGATACTTTATGTTCTTTTTTCATACAAAGTCTTCAAAATCTGGTGTGTATTGCACAGCACATATTGATTTGGAGCAGCCACATTTCAAGTGCACAGTAGCCACATGTGGCTTGTGGCTCTCAACAGGACAGCACTGTCCTAGAGTACTGGTTTCTTCCACAGGTGGTCATTGATTCCTTGTAATAATCCTGAATTAACTTATGTTCATAGAAGATTTACCATTTCTCAAAGAGTCTTCAACCCATTTGATTGCATTTGAGTCACTATTATTTATTTATTTGAGAGAGAGGAAGAGAGAGAGAGAGAGCAAGCTCACGAGTGGGGGATGGGGCAGAGGGAGAAAGAGAATCTCAAGCAGGCTCTACACAGACCCTGTTGTGGGATTTGATCCCACGACCTGAGCCAAAATCAAGAGTCAGACCCTCAACCAACTGAGTCACCCAGGTGTCCCATGAGCCACTATTGACAGCAGAAACTGAAGCAGAAAAATGTGTCATCTGGGCAACTGGTAGCAGAGTTAGGCCATCCAATTTCTGGTTTGGTGGACATCCTGCCCTGAGTTCACCTGGAGTGGGGAAGGAAAGGTAAAAAGTCAAGGTGGCCAGGAGGCTGTAAGAGATAGATAGGTCAGACCTGTCTGTGAACATACTAAAACCCACTGATTATACATGGCTAGTGGGTGAATTGTATGGTAGGGGAATTGTATCTCCATAAAACTGTTGAGAGAGAGAGAGAGAGGGAGGGAGGGAAAGGCCAACTGAGTGGACTTTTTGCTTTTCAGGAGCCCAAGTGTGAGGGAGGAGGCGGTCTGCTGATGACACCACTGTCCTTCACTGTAAATCTTTGTATTGTCAAATTACATTAGCCAAGGGAAATGAATATTTTCTATAGGCAAAGTGAGGTGCCCCCAAGATTCTGAAATAAATCATCCCCAGAATTTGCATTATAAATGATAAAATCAGCAACTGAAAGGTAAATACACCATATATATAAATATAAATACACACACACACACACACACACACACACACACACACCTTAAAGGTACAGAGGGCCCCCACTTGTGCAGAAGGCTGGCCTGGCTGGGGAAGGCTGTGCCAACCAGAACCACCTGGGAAGGTCTGCCTTGCTCACTGCTGTCTCCTGGGTGTGTGGCCCAGGCCTGGGAACATCTGGCCCCCTCAGAGAGTATCTGTTGAGTGAATACTAAGAGCAGAGGGTGCCAAGAACAAGGATTTGCCCCTCTGGGACTGGGAGCAGGAATGTCTCTAATTTGGGTCTGTATTCATCTTACTTTAGCCTGATGTCAATAAACATCAGTGCCCAGGGGCCTCTGGTAATTCATGGGTCTTCCCTGCCCTTATTAAAGGGAGAGAATGGACAGATGACATACTGTCCTATGCTTTGAAGTATTGCACTTCCTCCCTGGGTTAGGGATTCATTGGCATACAGATTAGTACTTTTGTCTATTTGTGTCTGTCTGTCTGATTTTTGTTGTGGTGATCACTTTTAGTTGAGCTGGGATCCCTGAGCATGAATGACATGGAACCCTGAAAAAGTGACATCTAGCCTGGCCAGATGAGCCACCTCCCCTAGGAGACCACTGGGGTCTATTTGACTCTCTGGGAAGCTCCTGGAGTTATTTACATGCCTTCATTCCAGTGCCCAGTGACTTTACTGGAAAAGCACAACTTCGAAAGAATTTCTGAATCATATCCCACAAGTAAGAAAGTGCAATGCAAGGATAAAAATCCACAGATGGAGAGACTGCTGTTGAACACATGACCTCAGATACTGAGATGCAGATGGCTGTGCCTAAGCCTGGCCCTGTGCCTGTGCACCCCCAGCCTGCCTGTGAAAGGCCCCCAGCAACCCACTGTGTATCACCTTGTGTGTCACCCTGGGGGTCAGGGAAGGGAGTGGTGCTTACTCTCCTGGATACACTCAGCACCAAACCTTCCATTCAGTGCAAAGGGTGGGGGCAAGCAGGAAGCAGGAAGTGCCACAGGCCAGCAGCACCTAGATACATAGCCGGGGAGGCCCTGGTGCTGAATGCCCTACACCAGGCGGTTCCAGGAAATTCCAAGCCAGCCAATCTAACTGGCTTTTCAAAGCAGTTAAGTTGCTATTTTAAGGGCTGTGTTGAGGGGAAATAGCTCAACAAAAGGAAAACAATGGTATCAGAGAAGGAAGGTCAGAGTGGGCTCAAGAACCCCCTTTCCACTTTCTGGGATGCAGCCAGAGGCCCTGGGCTGGGCTGTCACTCTGACACCCTCCTGACAACTGTCCAAAAGTTTGAGGTACCTCAGAGTGCCTGAGACAAACCTTGGGCTCCCTAGACCAACAACATAACAGAGCAGACTCTCTGTGCTCCTTTGGGTCATCTGAAGTCTCTCCTCCCACCTTGAGCTGGTAGGTCTGCCCCTCTGCTGGCACCACCTCTATACCTAGGTCTATGGAGCAGACATTCCAGACCCCATGGGGACTCACTTCCCTGCCACGTCCAGGAGGATGGCTCTGATCTCAGGGTAATGGTTACCCTGTCCTATTGGCAGGCCTGCCAGTGTGAGGTCTGGTCCTCTGCTGGAGTCACTCTGTGTCACTCATCCTTCCTACTGGCTCTTTCCTCAATTGTAAAATGAGTTCAGGGGTGAATAATACTCCATCACCTTCCAGTGCTCCCATACCATTCCTGGGATCCAGGGTGTCACTCCCAGCTCCCACTTGTAGTGTCACCTGGGTACCAGTGACAGGCTGCAGGCATGGAGCAGGAAGCTGCAGGGGTATACATCCAGGGCTTATTCCCCATCTGATTCCGTGGGTACCTATGCTTCTTCAAGACATTCAAGCCCCAAGTGTCTATTAGTGGCTCAAGGGAGCTCCTGAAGTCTTTGCTTATGGGTGAGTTGGGCAACTTATGGAAATGAGACCAAGATGAACACTGGGCATGGATTCTAGAAAAGCACCGCCTGACCCTACCATGGGGAATGGTTAGGAAGAGATGCTTGGAAAATCTTGTGGGAGTTCTGGGGATTCCCTGAGCTGGAGCTGGTGCCACATGGCCTCTTCAAGGATACCTTTGCATCAGAAAAGTGATACTGTGGCCACTTACACTCATGTGTCCTTGGAGAAGCCACTTAGTTTCCCTAAGCTATGATGTCCTCATTTGCCTATCCCTCTGAGGTTGCCATAAGCAGGGTCATGGGTGGGCCTCCTTTCTTTTTGATGGATGTTCTGTTCATACTGAGCAGAGAGACTGATGGGGTTGTCCCCCTGAATTCTATTGCACTGGCTTGGCACTGGTTCCAGAGGAGAAGCAAGGGGGCTCTCCTGTTCGAGGCAGACTCCTGGTCCCAGTCTCCCACCACGTGGATGGAGGCGGGGATGTGCCAGCAAAGTGTTACTGATTGTCCAAGTTTGTGAAAAGAATATTAAGAAAAGCTAAGTTCCATGAAGAAGATAGCGATAAATTAAAAAAAAAAAAAACTTAAAATAAGGGCACATGGGTGGCTCAGTTATGTGTCCAACTCTTGATTTCAGCTCAGGGCATGATCTCATGGTTTGTGAGTTTGAGTCCTGCATCAGGCTCTGCGCTGATGGCACAGCGCCTGCTTGAGATTCTCATCCTCTCTCTGCCCCTCCCCTGCTCATGAACTCTCTCTCTCTCTCTCTCTCACCCCGAGTTGGGCTCTGCACTGACAGCACCTACTTGGGATTCTCTTCTCTCTCCCTCTGTTCCTGCTCTTCCCTTGCTCACTCTCTCTCTCTCTCTCTCTCTCTGTCTCAAAATAAATAAACTTTAAAAAATTAAAAAAGAAAAGAGAAGAAAAGAAAAAGAAGGAAAGAAAAGAGAAGGAAAGAAAAGCCAGGCTCATATGCTGGGAGGATTTGACATTTTAAAGGAAAGGATTTGCGCCCTAGGAAAGTGGCTCACAGATGTTCTGCCCTCAGGACTACATGAGGAAGAAAAAACATGCAAAACAAAGGAACTGATTGCCTCAGTAATGTTGAAAATTGCAGATCATTTTCAAAGAGGCAAATGGATCTTTCGGGTGGCTGGGTGACAATACAAATACAAGTAGTTATTGTGTTCTGGAAAAGCTAACATCAGGGTCTCATCGTTTTCCTCTGACTTTCTTGGTGCCCTGGCTCTCCTGTGCCTCCAGTGCTCACAGAGAGCTTGCTTAATGATGTCCCGAACAGGAGGCGTGACCCAGGCTGCCTAAACACAAGGTGTTTGTTTTGGTCAGAGATAACTCACGCTGTGCTCTGACTTAGAATGAACCCTTCAGAGGGATGTGAATACATCATGGTGTGTGGGAACAGAGCTGATTGGAAATTTGAGAGCAAGCTTCTTTCTGAAAGTCTGGTGAACTGGCCTGAACGGAACCTCTTATCTTCAACCAGGAAAGCAAACTGGGATAAGAGAAAGTTTACTTCAACTGGGAACACCTGTGTTGGTTGATTCAGCAATATACCCAGCTAATCTGGGAACCCAGATTCTTAACACGATGATATCATAGTGTTCTAAAGAAGCAAGAAGGGGCACGTGAGCAGCTCAGTCGATTAAATGTCTGACTCTTGTTTTTGGGTCAGGTCATCATCTCACCTGATGAGTTTGTGAGTTTGAGCCCTGCATTAGGCTCCATGCTGATGGCACAGGGCCTGATGGAGATTCTCTCTCTCTCTCTGCCCCTCCCCTTCTCATTCTCTCTCTGTCTTTCTCTCTCTCAAAATAAATAAATAAAACTTAAAAAAAAAAAAAAAGAAGCAGGAACAGCTGTTGGCCCAATGGACAAATAGATACCAGTGTTGGTGAGGTGGCCTGCTGTCAGGCAGCAGCTGAGAAAATCCACCTTGGCTACCAATGGTGGGAGACTGACCTCTTCTACAACCAAGGGAGCAGAGTCCACCTCAAACCCCATGAAGACAGAACACCCCTGGCAAGGAGTGCTCTCTTGGGACCAGCCCAAGTGGGGAGCTGCTTTGGAAGCCACAAAACTGAAGGAGGGGTGATCTGAAACATCCCAAGGGAAGCAGGTGGAATTTGAAGCTAGACAACTTGAAGTTGGAGGAGGGGTGCATTCAAAAGAATGAAAGAATACGAGAGAGAGAGAGAGAGAGAGAGAGAGAGAGAGAGAGAGCAGAGTGCAAAAGAGTGCATAGAGACACTGTCCTCCTAATGCCCAAGTCATGATGCCCTCTGTTCCAGGGTCATATAAAGGAACAGTAGAGTAGATAAGGCAGGACTGTGGCCTTCCCCCATCATTCTGCTCACTGACAGCTCCCTGATTTGTCTGAATGACATTTATTTATTTTTTATTTTTCTAAAGTTTAATTATTTATTTTGAGATTAAGATAGAGAGACAGAACGAGGGAGCAGGGGAGGGGCAGAGAGAGGGGGAGAGAGAATCCCAAGCAGGTTCCATGCTGTCAGTGCAGAGACTGATGTGGGGCTCAATCCCACCAACTGTGAGATCATGACCTGAGCCAAAAGCAAGAGGTCTATGCTTAAATAACTGAGCCACCCAGGTGCCCTGTATGACATTTAAAGATTTAGTATTATGTGCTGGGATCTGACATACAGGAAGCTTCATTCCATATATCTTCTCATTTAATCCCGTTTCACCCTCATAAAGGACTGCAAGACCAGCACTATTTCCATAAGATCAGAGAAGTTAAATAATTTATTCCAGGTCACACAGCCTGTGAGTGGAAGAACTAAGTCTTAAGCTTCCTTCTTGGTGATCCAAACCTCCCCCTTCCACCAGGCCAAGCACTTCTTACCTGAGGACAGGGACCCTCCCTCAACCCTCTCAGAGGTACCTCCCTCGGTACTTGCACCATCAACTCAGACTGGTTTCTGTGGTCCAAGCAGGTCAGAGGTAGGCCTCAGGCCCTTGTGGAGGATTAAAGATGGCACAAATTCTTAGACATTCCGTGTCTCTCCCCTTGAGTCTGAGAGGTGGAGAGGTGGAGTCCGTGTCCTCTCCCCTTGAGTCTGGTGGACCTTATGGAATCACTGTGGAGAAAGTGAGGCTGTAGACCTCAAGGCCAAGTAAAAGGAATCTTTGCTCTTTGCCCTTGGTCTCTTGGAACACTCAGTTTCTGGACATCGCTCTGGTAACATCCCATGTAGACCCAATCCCTATGCTGTGACATGGAAAAGTGCACATCAGTACTTGGGTTGATAGCTGCAGCTGAGCTCCCATCCAACAGCCAGCATCACCTGCTAGACAATGAGCCAACCTGAATGTCCTGTCCTGGTAGCAATGGAAGCCCCAGCAGATGTCTGATAATAACCATTTGAGAGATTCTAGGTGAGGACTTCCCAATTGAGCTCATCCTGAATCTCTGACACTCAAACTGTGAGCAAAATAAAATGGCTGTTTTAAGTGACCTGCATTTGAGCGTAGGTAATTCATTTTATAGCAGTAGATAACCACAAGGGTGCCTCTATGAACACCTGGATCCAGATGAGCTGCATGTCGGGCATGTGGGTGTCACGTGATGAAGCAGCATCAGAAGTGGCCAGCCTTGCCTGTTCCACTCAGATAGTCTAAGGGATTCCTCTGGACAATGCTACCCAGCATATGCTTTCAAACTCATAACTAGTGAACTTCAAAAAAAAAAAAAAAAGAGTTTGGGAGCAAACTTTTAATTGGCAAGTGGTAAACTTATCTCTGAGAGAACAAAGAAGGGCAGCAAGATCCGGGAACAGAGATGAGCTCAGAAGCCATCCAGATGGATTTCTGAGACATACAGAAAACCAGGGATGACAGGAGGAGAAAATAGAGGTCAGAAAAGCAATACTGTTCGTGTCGATGTGAATGGCGGGATGACATTTCGCTGTTATTGTTAACTGCATTTCTCATTTCCCTAGCCAGCTTGTTTCAGGATTTGAGCTCTCCTGGGACAGGGTTCCCATGAGTCATTGTCCCCAAGGTGAAGAAATGGGTCTCTCTCTTCTGAAAATCATCTTGCCATTTAGTGAGCTGCCTGAAAGTTGGAGTTTCTGCCCCAGCCCCTATAAGTATCCATAGATTGGGGTGTGCACTTCAATATGTCAAGTCTTGTCTCCAAACATGGTTTAGCATAAATCTGATCTAAAACAGCACAGCTATGTTTTGAAAATTGCTCATGTGAATTCCCCAAACCTCCAGATTACTCAAACTTCATCTTAGTGTCTTGAAATGCAACTTGTTGGTCCCTCCAGCTGCTGAAAACAGTTGGATTTTGTGATTTGCCTCCGAATTTGGGAAGAATAAAATCTTTAAGATCAAATTCAAGCCCCAGGACCTTGTCTAGAGGAAAGTGAAAACCAAGGCTTGTACAAACCTTGTTCTGTGTGGGAACAGCTCCCTTCCTATGTGGGCCGGGACACCTCTTCTTGCCCTGTAAGAAGCATGGGGGAGGAAGGGGTGGGAGGAACAAAATAATGGGTGAGAGGGGCTTTGCTTTTATTTCCTACATTCCAGCAAGCCAAATATCCAGCTTGGGACTGAGCTCAGTACTGCTGGGTAAACAGCCTGACTTAGTCCCTGCTTTTTAGCCAGTGGAAAAGAATAGTTTGGTATTTTGTTTGTACAGAGAAGAGAATGGCTTGACAAGATCAAAGATACTGAATTGTGACATTTGTAGATACACAACCAAATAAAGAAAAGGAGAAAAATTATTCTGTATGTTGAGGGAAAGCCATAAATGGGTTATATTGGAAATAGTACTTGAAAATTGTAAAATCTGTCCATATGTAAAGAATTACCAAAAAAAAAAAAAAAAAAAAAAAGGAATAAGCATGAGTTTGAATTTGGCCACAATTTAGGCCATCTCAGGATGCTGATGGGATCAGGAGGGAGATTTCCATTCAGAAACTGAAGGTTAGATGTTCAGATGCTGAAGATAGTTTCATTTAGGGAAAAACTGTGGTGGAAAGGACCTCTGTTGGGGAGGGAAGCAGGAACAGACAAAATGTGGGGCTCATAATCTAGACCACAGTTGCCAATCTATGGACCAAGTCAGGCTACACCCACTGGTCTCTACACTGTTGCTGCTTTCCTGCTACAAAGACAGCAGTGAGAGGTTACAGCAGAGTCCCTGTGACCCATGAAACCTCAAAATATTTATTATGTGGCCCTTTAGAGGAAATGTTTGCAAGCCTTAGTGTAGAAAGTCACAAAGGCACTCACCTTGATATCACTTACCTTGCCGTTGTCCCCAAATTGTGTTAGGTTGGGTTCTGCATGATTGCTAGTATGATGAAAAATGTGAATACATACATGTATACAGACACATATAGACACACAGACACATACATACATATATATACACACATGCAAACACACTTGTATGTATGCATACACACATATGTAGATACAATAAAATAAAGAGACAGAAAGAAAAGGACAAGACTGCATCATGGGATTATGGAGAGCAGAGGTAGATCAAGGGTAGATCAAGGTAGATCAACATGACAGTTGTGGCATACTTTTCTGTTGGCTGTAAGATACTTTGCTCCCTGTTTCCCTTTACTTGATCCTGTATTTACAATTTTTTAAAATGTTCTGTTTATTTTGAGAGAGAGAGCATGAGTGGAGAAGGGGCAGAGAGAAAGGAAGGCACAGAATCTGAAGCGGATCCAGGCTCTGAGCTGTCAGCACAGAGCCCAACGCAGGGCTTGAACCCATGAACCATGAGATCATGACCTGAGCCAAAGTTGGATGCTCAACCAACTGATCCGCCTAGGTACACCCTGTATTTTTAAATCTAAGGATAATAACAAGGCTAATAAAGAGTTGATGATAGAACCTTCTTTTCCTATTCTCTAAAACCACAAAATACACACCAAAACAAACAGAGGATCAAGAATGAAGACAGAGGCTAAACTCTGTTGCCCAGAAAGATTTTTAGTCAAGTTAAGGTTCATTTGGGTACCAGACAGGCAAAGGAAGAAGAGCCATCCTGTGTTTGCATATTTTCAAATAGAAGTAATTGGCAAATGTTCTATAGCTAGATAGTTACTTATTCTACCAGTTGCAAAATTTACAGATATATATACCAAACATCCCTTTTCTTTTCTCTTTTCTCTCCTCTCTTTTCCTTTCCTTTTTGTTCCTTTTCTTTCTTTTTTGTTCCTTTTCCTTTCCTTTTTGCTCCTTTCCTTATCTTTCTTTCTTTCTTTCTTTTCTTTCTTTCTTTCTTTCTCTCTCTCTCTCTTTCAGAGTAAGCACATATCTAGATGCAACATGGAAACACATTTGTCTGGTAGACTAGGAGGGAACATGAGAAGCTCTGAGGAAAGAGGAGAAGGTTCTTATAGACATCGATGAACAATTTATTTCCCCACAGCCCTTGGGATACCAAGAAAAAAAATCATCTATGAAAAAGAAGCTAAATGAATAAAAGTGAGAATAACCTTCAGAAGAGAAGGGGATTAGGGCACTTCACCTTGGGAAGTAGGTATTTTGAGTAGAGTATGACAGAAGAATTAAAGAATTGAGGACTCACCCCCATCCATGAAATAAGAGGAGTGTTGACGTGTGGGGGAGAAAGGGATGGAAGTGTCTGGGAGAAAAGAAAGATGTCTTGAAGAGCTGACATAAAGTTTCTTCATTGAACATTTCATAATTCCTGTTTGGGGAGAGAATACTGGCTTGAATGGACGGGTTACTGGTTCAATATGCCAGTTTGTGTATTTGCAATAAGATGCGTTTTATAGAAAATTGAGTCTATCGTGAAAAGCTGGACATTCTTTCCTTGTTGTGGAGTTTTAGAACCACTAGCCACATTTCACTAAAGAGTAGGGTGGAATGTGGTGGGCATTCTTGATAATGGTGACTAGCATCCATGGGATGCCTACTGTGTGCCAGGACCCTTTGTATATTTTTTCAAATGTTTACCACAACCTTTCAGAGTAGTTTATTGTCCCGACTTTGCTGTCCATTTAAGAAGCTATGCAATTTGCTTAAGATCAGCCACCAGAAATACCAACGCTGAATTTTGAACCCTGATCTATCCAGATCCTACGCCATGTTCTAGCCACCATACCAGTGGTCCCCCAATACCAGTCTGTGTACAATCCCATATCCTGTGCCAGAGATTTTGATTCAGCAGGAGTTGTTTGGTTGGGCTCCCTCACAAAGAAAATCTTAGATGATAAGGATCTGAGTGCAAATGATTTATTGGAAAATGATCCCAGGAATAGCACTAAGGGAGTGGGGAAAAGGGACACAAAAAGGAAAACAACAACAACAACAACAAAGGGAGCATTCGTGAGCAGATTACTCTGGGCAACTGGAGTTCAATCCTGCTGAAGAATCTGGGAGATGGTAGAGGATATAACTGAGAATGGTCCCTTTCTGAGGAATAGGAGCACATGGACACTTCCATCAACTGTCATTGGCTGAATGACAAATCTGGGGCATTAGCTCCTAGGCACATTTGGATTCCTCTGAATGTGATCCAGGTGTGCTCCCCAAGTAGAGGAGGCCTCAAACAGAGGGATACAGGTGTTTGGTGTAAAAGAAGTCATCTATGACCCAGAGGTGAATGGGCAAGATACAAAATATCAACTGCAGCATTAAATGGGGCTGAATATTTTGTATTTTATTTTATCTTATTTATTTTATTTTATTTTATTTTATTTTATTTTATTTTATTTTATTTTATTTTATTTTATTTTGAGGGAAGGTAGGCAGAGAGAGAGAGTGAGAGAGAAAATCCCAAGCTGAGCATGTAGGCTGACACAGGGCTTGATCTCACCTGAGCTGAAATCAAGAGTTGGATGCTCAACCAACTGAGCCACCCAGGTGCCCCAAGAACCTGTAATTTTAAAAAACTCTCTAGTTTTAAGCAAATAGTGTCAGGAAAATTGGATATCCACTTGCAAAAAGATGAAACAACATTTAGTCAATGTATTGCTTCTTCCAAAATATATATTTGACATTTTTTGACTCCTTGTTTTTGGGACAATTTGGTTTCCCAGAATCAAGTAATTGTTTGAATTTTAAATTGTACCCTCTTAAACTTTATTTCTACCACATTTTAGGTTCCCTGAAAAGTGTCTGCATCCCCTCTGTGCATGTGGGAAATGGTGCTTGGAATATGAGGGGTACACTGAAATCACAGGCCCAGGCGATGTTTCCAGTGCCCTTGGGTGGGGCACTAACTGGAATCTGGTCAAGCAAAGCTTCAAAATAGATAAGTAAATCCCAGGAAAATGTCAAATGGAAAATTTGTGTGATCTGGATAATCTTGTAGGAAACCTTTAGATGATAAGGATCTGAGTGCAAGTGGTTTATTGGGAGGTGATCCCAGGGAGCACCACTAGGGGAGTGCGGAAATGGGATAGGAAAGGAAAACAAACTAAGATGTGGATGTCACACTTGATGTCAGACAATGCTATTTACTTTGCCTCCAAGTAAAAGGAGGTGGCCCCTCCACCTGCACCATCACTCCAAAAGTGAAGTTGGATCTTTACCTTATACCACATACAAAGATTAACTCAAATGGATCAAAGACCTAAACATATGAGCTACAATTATAAAACTCTTAGAAGAAAACATAGGTGAAAAGCATCATGACATTGGATTTGGCAATGACTTTTCCACATAACAATAAAAGCATAGACAACAATAGAAAAAAATAGATGAATTGGACTACATCAAACTTGAAAGCTTCTGTGCATCAAAGGGCACAATTTAACAGAATGAAAGTCAAGCCACTGAATGGGAGAAAATACTTGCAAACTATGTATTCGTTTAAGGATTAACATCCAGAATATATAAAAAACTCCTTCAACTCAACAACAAAAAGGCAAACAACCTGATTAATTTGAGAAAAAGGCTTGAATGGATATTTCTCTAAAGAAGATATAGCAGTGACCAATAAGCACATAAAAAGGTGTGCAGCATCACTAATCATTATGGAAATGTAAATCAAAACCATATTGAGATACCACCTCATGCCCATGAGGTTGGCTACCATCAAAAATAAAATAAAATAAAATAAAATAAAATAAAATAAAATAAAATAAAATAAAATAAAATAAACAAAAAGTAACAAATGTTACATTTTCCTGATCAGAAAACTGAGGCTTAGAGGATATGTGTATTGTTAAATGATATACATTAAAACATTCAAGAATTTATTTGAGCATATATTGATTTGAGTTGGGCAGCACGAAGCCAAAGTAGTTAGGAGCACTCCACCGACAGGAGCTAAGGGAGAGGTTTTTATAGAGAGGAATTAAAAGCTAAGCAAGGAGATTATTTGATTGGCTATAACTTAAGTGGTTGCCTTTATTTGGGAAAGCCTAGTTGGCATTGTTCTTTGGTTTTCATTTTCTCACATTCAAGTGCATTCATTCTCACCTGAGTTTTGGTTAATTATGTAGGCTTAAGGCATTGGAGGTTTCTCAGTCTAAAGGTCTCCTTATTTTATTACTTTAACAGTATTATGCTTAAGGTCCCAAAACTACTAGGTCATAAAATCAGAGAAGTGTTACTTTTGTGATCCTCAACCTCTTCCTTGGCCATGTCATACACCCTTCTGGAAACATGGGGAGCCATGTTCCATTGCAGATGAGAGGGAAAGCTTCAAGGTATTACTATACCATTAGATTTTCTAGAATAAAATATTAAATTCTATTTTAATTATATTCAGCTTGTGATAAGACTACACAAATAGCATAAAGAAGGAAAAATTGTAATAATCCTACTTGAAACTAGAACCTTCTTCTAAGAAGAGAGATACAAACATATGCTCCAAGAAAGATTGGAATCTCTTCCTCAAGAGGAGGCAAATTCAGCATTTGATAAATATTTGCAGAATTCTTCCAACTTCAAAGACTCCTTATGAGGATTGGAAAAAATCAAGGCAGTGCAGAAGAAATAGTTTGATCGAAGAATTAGCTTAACTACATTTCTCTGATGCTGGGAGCTGTCACACTCAAAGCAGGATTTTCTGGCAACTGTTCCAGTAATGTTTTACTGAAAAAGAAGAAATCTGAAGGATAAGAGTAAAGAGGTGAAATGAGATAATACAGAATGCTTCACAAACACAGCAAAGGACTTGCTTGTAGAAGATAAGCAAACCTGAGCCTTTTTGGGAGGGTGGGAACAATGTGTTTTTATGCTGTGGATGCCATCCTGGAAGATAGCTCATCCTGTAGATGGTAAGGGCCTAGTTTATTCTTTGTTTGAAATGATAATTTTGGTTGCTGTATATAGAATGATGAAGAGGGGAGGGAAGTAAGGAGGCCTACTAAAGAAGCAGCTTCAATAGCAAGATGTGACCTTGGGTTGCCCTAGGATGGAAGCAGCAGATGAAGAAATGTGGTCAGGTGTGAGGTACGGGCCAAAGGTAAGATCACTGGGGCTTGCTGCTAGATTTAATATGGAGGCTGAGAGCGAAGGGAAACCTGCCAGTGTAGGTTTTGGCTCCAGCCACTGGGTAAATTTGGGTGAATGGGAAAAAGGCACTGAGTCAGGGGCCAGTAAAGGCAAGCTCAGCTTGGATATGTTGAATTTGCATTTGTCCAGAAGATAAGCAGTTTGGCTACATTCTGATGCTTGACTTTGGTACCCTGAAATAGGTTTTCTTCACACACAAAAATGGAAGAATACAGGGCCGTTTTAGATTTGAGAAGCTAAGTTGCATCAACTCTTCAGAAGAGGTAGAGCAATATGAAAATGTAAGCTATCATATATATCAGAAAAGGAACATATTAGTTGTCAATTAATAGGTAGAAATGCCGGTTCCCAAAGACAGTGACCTAAGCTGTGGAAACTGGCAGCCAGGTGTAAGCATGGTATGAGAAAGCTCCCATCCCTACAACAAACACAATTATGTGTGTGAATGGTGTGTGTGTGTGTGTTATTGTGAGTATGCATGTGTGTGCATGTGTGTGTGTGTGTTCAATTCAACACAGGAGTAATGAGAAAGTGGGAAAGGAATGGGGTTCAAACTTCTAAAATGGAAGCTAAAGTGGGACTCCTGGGGTGGCTTAGTCAGTTAATGTTCTGAGTCTTGATCTTGGTTCAAGTCATGATCTCACAGTTCCTGAGTTCAAGCCCTGCATTGGGCTCTGCACTGATAGTGCAGAGGCTGCTTTGGATTCTCTCTCTCTCTCCCTTGTTCTCTCTCTCTCTCTCTCTCTCTCTCTCTCAAAAATAAATAAACTTTGAAGAAAATTAAAGCTAAAGAGATAATACCAGGTTTTGGTGAGTGATGAGTGTGTATAAAATTCTTTGCCCCTCTGATCTGAGTCAGCAGGGTCAGTGTGCAGGATCACGTAAAAGACCATACTTCAGAGAGGGAGGATTTTCTTGTGGACATCCAAGAAACATTGGCCATGAAGACTGTGGGAGTAAAAGGAAATGATAAATGGATTAAAAGTCCTCAAAGGCAAGCAGTGACGTGAGCTCTTCCAAGAGGAATGGCAAATTACGTAAGTTTGATAAAATAGCTCTGCACATTTCCATCCTGTTGTGGAGCATAAGGGCAACTAATGAATTTTGAAGGAGAAGTTCACTGGTGAGTCAAGGGGCATGGAGACCTAGGGATGGATATTTACCTTTTCTGTCAAGCTCCTCTCAAACGTGCCCTTTTATCTTTCCCTGGAGAGCTTCACTCCCTGACCTCAGGGGTAGGAACACCCTGGCCCTGGGGAGTAGACTGAGGTGCACTAGAGGCCTGAGCAGGGTGACTGGAGGCATTCCCCAGGATTTTCCTACTAGTAGCTTGCAGAGAAGAGCTACCAGTCCCCAGAGATACAGAGGTGACTATTTCACTTGCCAGTACTTCAAGCTCAGATTCAGTCATCCCACTGGTGAGAAACAAGTCAAGTGACCAGACATCCCACTGGTGAGAAACAAGCTATCAGTGTGTAACAAGTCATCCAGATCATTAGCAGCTTGAAACAACTGGATTCTTGTCTTTGTTTCTATTTTATTGTGTTCAGTGGATCTTCTGCTGGACTTTCTTTGGCTCCCTCCTGAGGCTGCATTCAGCTGGTTGTTGGGCCAAGCAAGCTGATGGTGGGAACGTCCTCAGCACTCATGCCCAGGCACAGAGCTTAAGGAGCCTCTGCCTGCATCATGTTACCTGATGCATGGTTGGCCAAAGCAAGTCACATACATAGCCAAAGTCAGAGTGTGAGTGAACAGTGGAGGCACAATAGATTGGGGACCATCATTGTGACAATTCATTGCACAGAGTTTCAGACACTCCTAGTAGCATCAGAGTCCATGGCTCTGGAGGTCTTTTATGTGTTTACCATCATTCAAAAGATCCCTGACTAATGAAGACCACCAGACACCAGAGATTATTCTCACCCACTAGAGCAGGAAAAATTTTCTATCCAGAAATATAGGCAAGATCAGAGTATTTTATTAATTCAATCTGCAGTTAGGTGTTTATTGAGAAGTTACCATAACCCTGTGTAGAATAAAAAGAAAGGTTATATACTCTTCTAGGCTTGAATCTCCTGGGGGGAAAAGCCATTCACATAAATATGGGTTAAAATACAATCTAACAATATGAGGCACCATGAGGCAAAAAATACCTATCATTCATTGAACATGTATCATGTGTTTTCACAACATTTCATAGTAGTTATGATGCTACCCTGTTCAGAACAAAGACTTGAAGCTCAGAGAATATATGCAACTGGGAAGAATGGATGAAATAAAATGAATTCAAGTAATGAATGGTTATGGAGGATAAGACTGGCCAGAGAAGTCATCATATAGAAGAGGATATATTATCTGTACTTGTTTTTAATGCTTAAATCTTTTATTTACTGGTTTTCAAGGTACAGAATTGGTACAGTTAATAAAATATCATGTTAAATTACTATATTGTACACCTGAAACTAATATAAAACTGGATACTAACTGGAATTAAAATAAAAACTTAAAAGTTGTATCATATTATCTACACTTTTAACTTCTGTAAGTTGGTTATTTATCATTGGCCACTACCTCTTCCCAAGTGTCTTAGTCCAGGCAGGATGCTATAACAAAAATACCACAGACCAGGTGGCTTATAAACAACATAAATTTGTTCCTCATTGCTCTGATGGCTGGGAAGTCCAAGATAAAGGCACCAGCAGATTTGGTGTCTGGCGAGAGCCTGTTTTCTGGTTCATAGGAAACTGACACCTCACATGATGGAAGGGTAAGGGACCTTCTTGGAGTCTTTCTCATGAGGCATTAGTCCCATTCATAAGTGCTATACCCTCACGAGCTTGTCATCTTCCAAAGGCCCCACCTCCAAAACTATAACAGTGGAGATTAGGTTACAACATATGAATTTTGTGAAGATACAAGCATTCTGTGTATGACACTCAGTAAACTCTGGCTCATCCAAAAACCTCTGGAGACTTTAGATAGCCCCACACTATAAGATCTAACTGTTACAATGAACATGAATTTCATGGTGGCACCATTTTCAAACTTCAGTAGCCATCCCAAGCCTGCTTACTCTGCCTCGCTCCTTCCTTTCCATGAAAATGCAATAAGGATACTTGCCCTATAGTTCTCTCCCACTCCCTCCCATAAGCTGGGATGACCTCACCTTATCCAGCTCTATGATGAGGTTAACTATGGTGGATGGGGCAGTTGTGAATCTCCAAGGAGCCTTGCAGTGCAGTGAGCTTCTGCGGGGTGAAGAGTGGATCTGTTAACCCCTGAAGCCATGTGTGAGGGGTAGAACTATCATATCGACCCTGAGAGCTTCCCACTGTAGACTTCCCAATCAGATTTCCCATCCTACCCTCCATACAGCATCTCAGAATTATAGGGCATTATTGATACATAATAAAATTATAATGAGCCCCTTGTTAGAAAATAATGGCCAGTAAAAAGAAACCTCCTTGGAAAGCTGTTGTAAGAAGCCAATGTTAATGATGTATCTTCAACAGCTTACAAGTAGGAATTGTTCATTTTCCAGGCTTAACCTGTGTATTTGGTTGATGACGGTAGGTCATTTGACTAATTTGGCCATTTGATAGTTGACTTTCCCTAACATCTATGAGATGGAAGCTGGTCTGGGCTTCGCTATGGTCCAAACACACATGTTGAATCAGAAATGAGGATACTTTTCAACAAGGGTCATGAAGAGATGCTCTTTCCTTTAGCATACCACAATACAACAAGTACCAGAGGGATTTCACAAGGCCATTGGGACCAATCCCTATAGAAGAACAAGTGAAGGTCTTGAAAGCTCATGACAGGTGTTTGCTTCACTCTGATTCTGATTCTTGTGGCAGAGCTACACTGCTGAAATGGACTGAATAAGCTCAGAACTCTCCAAACACTTCACCTACTCAACAGTCTTTTGGCTAATATAGTAGGATCCAAGGTTTTTAATTCACTTTGTTTGTGTAGACAGACCTTTGAAGAAAAAGTCAGCCAATTTTCACCATGCTTCATTGGAAAACCTCTTTGCATAGTCCATTAAAACTTACCTTGACCTTAATCCTATAAAGATTTCTGACTTCAGTGAGCTGGACCATAGCCTTAAAGTTACTTCTGCCAAACAAATTTGAAAGCAAAAGACTTTTGGATGGGACAGTAGCAACAACTGATCAAATCCAGAAAGTTGATCTGTGTTCCACAAAGCCTTGGCTCCCAGGGCTGAAAATCATGTGAATGATTAGGAATTAAGAACAGTCTGGGAACCTCTCATTCCCCTGAGGCAGAGATTTCTCTTAAACTATCATGCAAAACAAATGCACCATAGTATGAGCAGACAGCTGTGGGGATATTAACATGGTTGAAAGCATGTGTGCTTCAAATTTTTATGACTGCCAAACCATCCTGATGAAGTCCACATCAATTTACTCACTCGAAGAGCATCTCTCTCTTCATTATCACTGGGTATTACTTCTGCCAAGTTGAACATCAGAAAATGGTGTTCCATTGTTGTTACTTGCTTTCCTTTAATCCTGAGTGAAATTGATCATTTAAAAATGTTTTTTATAAGCCATATGTATTTATTTTCTTGTACATAGCTTTTATACCCATTATCCATTTTCTTTAGGAGTTTTGAGATTTTTCTTATTAGGTTATGTGAGCTTTTTATACGTTAAGACAAGAAAATATTTCTGTGTTATAATTATTTTTCTCAATTCGTCATTTGCCTCCGGAATTTGTTAATGATTTTATTTTTGAATAGTCATATGCACTGATTATTTTTTCAATGAATTTGAGAATTTGTGTTCTTAGAAAAATAATAAATTTACCCACACTTTGATACTGTATTTTCATTGTGGCAAAATCTTTGATTTCTCTAGAATTTGCATTGGAAGGAGTGAGGTAAGAATCTACGGATATGATCATATCTTCTGTCTCCCAAATTTAACCAGTTTACTTTCTTGGCCTATGGCTATGTGCTGTATATTAAGAAGTTTTAAGATGTTAGGAAATTTATCATAGCACTTGTCCAAGCTGTATGATTCCTTTAATTTGCCAGTGATGCAAAATTTCTACTCTTCAAGCTGTGATTTCTACATTCACAACTATAACTGTACTTGGTTTCTAGTATCCTTTTCCATGCTGTCATATTTGCTTTCTGCTTTTTGCTCCAAGATTATTTTTTTTTATGGAGTCTACTTAAAATCTTATTTTTTACTTACCAACTGGAGACATTTTCCGCTGACCCTACATTGTGAAAGAACGAAGGCATCACACTAGTTTGCACAGCCTTGTACCTCCTCCCGGATTTTGTCACTTGCACATTTGTTTAGGCCTTTCTAAATTTAAACAACTTATCTAAATTCACTTGAAATAATTTAGTGGTTCTACTATCTTTGGCTGTATAACAAATCATTCTAAAACTAATGGCTTACCATGTCATTAGTATTTTACTATTTCTGGTAAGTTTCTGCATGTCAAGAATTCAGACAAAGCAGTGAGAATAGCTCATTTCTGCTCCATGCTATTTGCAGCCTCAACTGGGGGACTCAAAGCCTGGGGTCTGGAATCATACAAAAACTCCTTCATTCTTATGTCTGGTGGTTGATGCTGATATCAGTTGAGGGCCCCACAGAAACTGTTAGCTGAAATACCTCCATATGGCCTCTCTCTGCAGTCTGGGCTTCCTTGTATCATGGTGGCTGGTTTCCAGAAGTGAGAACAGGACACAGACAGAAAAGGTTCTTTATATATCTATAAAGAACAGAAATAGAGATAGATGGATAGATAGGTGATAGGTAGGTAGGTAGATAGATAGATGATAGATAGATAGATGGAGATAGATAGATAGATAGGGAGTGGGGGTACCAAGCTGAGGATGTATCCTTTATGGTATAGTCTGGGAAGCCAGATGACATCATTTCTGCCACTTTATTAATCAGCAGTGAGTCACTAAGTCCAGTCCACATTCAAGGGGAGAGGACCTAGACTCCACCTTAATGTGAAGAGTGTCAAAGAATATGCACACATTAAAATATCCTTTGAAAACCACTGCAATGGTTCTTAGGCTGAAGGCCTTAGGATAATGATCAAGATCAGTGTTGTGTCCTGCAGGCTTTGCATGCATGACCCCTGCCCATCTTGCTAGCCTCATCTTTGATCGTGCTTTCCTGCTATCCTTCCAGCGTATCCCACTGGCCTTTCAGATCCTGGTACTGCCACTGCACTGTATATAGCACGCTTCTCTGCATGGAACCCTCTTTTTCCCACTTTACTGAGCAACTCATGGTAACCTTTCAGTTATCAGTTAATCTGTCACTTCCCTAAGGAAGTGACCTCTCTAACAGGACTGATTTCCTTTTGCTATCCCCTCTTTTGGTGCTGTGTGTCTCTCCTTCATAGGCTCAGCTCAAGTGACATTTTCATTGCACTCTGTGACTGTGTGTCTCCCTTGCTAGATAGTAAGCTTCTTAGGCAGAGACCACCCACTGCTATTCACCAGTACTGTCAGCATGTAGCACACACTCAAAACTTAGTGGACACTTGCTACATATTTTCTGAATTAATCTATCTCTTGATATATAAACATTAGTCAATATATATTTTCTCCACAAATAAAAGCATGGTAATTAACACACTTGTACATCCTTCCACTCTACATTTTTTTACTTCTGATTATTTGTTGGAGAATGTATTCCATATTCATCCTTTTTGCCAGGTATTGCTCTACTTTCTTTGAGTATTGAGTTTTACTTAAAATTCAGGTGGGTCTGAGTTCACCACTGATGCTTCTGTTATGATGCTTCCTTTCATCTTTCATCTTCTGGTTGTCTTCATTTTGTCCACAAGAAGTGTATTTAAAATGGGCTATGGATTCCATATTCTCTACTTTCTTTCTTTTGTTTTTTAAGTTTATTTATTTTGAGAGAGAGAGAGAGAGAGAGAGCGTAAGCAGGGAAGGGGCAGAGAGAGAGGGGGAGAGAGAGAATCCCAAGCAGGTTCTGTGCTGTCAGTGCAAAGCCCTATGTGGGGCTCATGAACTGAGAGATCATGACCTGAGCCAAAATCAAGAGTTGGATATTTAACTGACAGAGCCACCCAGGCTCCCTTGCCAGTTGTTTCTATACCCAACCAAGAAATTGCTGGAAAGAATATTTTGGGGTTATACTTTCTTTCCCTCATCATCCTGTAGATGCCACACTGTGAGGCAGTTCAGTGGTGGTTTGGAAATCAGATCCTGGGTCTGGCTACCTGGTTTAGTAGCTTTCTCATCTACTAACTGCACAGTCTTGGGCAAGCTAATGAGTGTCTTCATTCCTTAGTTTCCTCATCTGTAATGGAGCCTTAGTACTGTCAAACAGAGTCACAGCAGGACAGAGATAGCACAATTGAATTGGTAATTCCAGGAGAGTTTCATAAGGTACACTTACAAAGTGCGGCTGCTAATTGTGGGGCTCCCTTCCCTGCCCCCAAATGCGAGTGAATGATGGGAATCCAGAGACAAAGATGACCATGTGGGCAGGGCCTCTTCACAGGAGCTGAAAAAGGTCAAGGTGCCAACCAGCAGGGAGGAAGCTGGGAGGCAGGTAACTTGCCACTCTCCCTCTATGATTCCACGTGGTACTTTCCATTGGACAATCCCAACTGCCCCCAGAGAAGGCTTCTGGGAGCCAACTTAACATCACGTTGGCAGTGTGTAACTGGCCACAGAGAGTCTACACCACAGGCATCAGCAAATATGACATATCAGGGCCTTTTTATTGGAGTTCCTCTTGTTAAACATTTGCCAGCCCTCTACTTCCTCTGGAACAGAAATAAGGGTGGAGATGGGTGGAGAGTGGATCTGGCTGGGCAAAAATAAAAGGATACTTGGCACGAGGTCCCTAAGTATTAAGTGAAAGAACACATATCGGTTATCTGGCATGGCGCCCCATACTCTGTATGCACACGATGATATTAACTGTCGCTGGCATCTTCTGAAACTCAGTGTTGAAGTGGAGAAGTTGCAGGGCAGTCTGATTTTTCTTCTAATTCTCCAACTCTTCCTGGAAGCTTCCAGTCCCTTTCCTCCTCCTCTACTTGCCAGCCTGGGATTCAGTCTTGGTGATTTTCTGTATCAGATTTTCAGGAACACATTGTATCCTTTCCTCTGCCTGTTCATTTTTCTTCTATTTTGAGGACTTGCTCTATTTTGTTTATTGTTTCTTCTGCTTGTGTTCCATGTCTTTGTTTTCTTAGCATGATTACCTAGTGGCTTTTATGTGTATTCACAATGCTTAGCTCCAGAAATGCTTTCAGGTGAGCAATAGTGTGTTCAGCCATGTCAGATCTATTCAGGGTGGCTTAAATATCTTTGTTAGTTTTTTTTTTTTTAATGGCCTTAAATTTGTTTTCTTGACTTTGATGTATTTTTGGCATCTCATTCTGTTGTTTAGTCAGGTAACCTTTGTGCACTTGTGTTATCAAATGCAAGTCCTTATTGAGATGCTCCCTGGCACAAACTATTTCCAGATATTTTTCCCAGAACATATTCATGACTTTTGCATGTCATTTTTCCCATCCTCTTTAATCAACTGTGTTTCCATACTATTTTATGTTCATCTTGCTCATGTTTTACATCCACAGCTGTCAGAACCACCACTTTACTTAATTTAACAGTAATACATTCCACTGACTCCTCTCCATTCACCTGACTGTAGTCGGTGTTCCCTGGTAGAGCTGAGTTTGGTGATTGATATTGTGTCTTCCATCTTCTCCTCTGTACTTTGAGGGCAGGAGTGGATGGGCAGAGGCCATCTGGAGTAGCACCTCCCTCACACCTGGATAAGAGAGGCCTGGCCACAGGTGTAGGCAGCCCCACTTTCCCCAATTTTACAAAGCAATTAATAGTTTTAAGAGCAGAGGGTGCCTCTGTCACTCGGGTTTTGTCACTCAGTCCTAGAGCAAGGGAACTTACAATTTTGTTCCTCATCCTCCTGACTCACACCAGTCAGCCCCAGGGAAATGCTTCTTGTCTCTTGGCCTTGTCTCATGTCTGCAAAACAAATGCAACTATGTCTAGATGCCAGGAAGGCTTATGGGCTGTGCTTTGGCCAGTGTTGGGTATAAAACCTCCTTTGGAGGCAATAGGATCTGACCAGTGAGAAGGAGAGCTTAAGAAGAAGAGGGGTTATGTGGATCCTGAGAAACTCAACAGGAACCCATGGGGGAGGGGAAGGAAAAAAAAAAAAAAAGAGGTTAGAGTGGGAGAGAGCCAAAGCATAAGAGACTGTTGAGAACTGAGAGCAAACTGAGGGTTGATGGGGGGTGGGAGGGAGGAGAGGGTGGGTGATGGGTATTGAGGAGGGCACCTTTTGGGATGAGCACTGGGTGTTGTATGGAAACCAATTTGACAATAAATTTCATATATAAAAAAAAAAAAAAAAAAGAAGAAGAGGGGTGAGTGGCTGGAGTTACCAAGTCCTTCTTTTCAGCCAGATGCCATGGCACCTGCACAATGAGTGGGGCTCTGATACTGTCAGAACCATCCTTCCGCTTTTCCTTGTGTTCCAGTGTGAGGTTCTCAAGGCACTCACAAGTGTGCACATCTCTTGTGATGTGTGCCTATGGCTGCTAAGAAAAATGGGCAATGTGAGGCAATTATTATTACCTTTGATTTGTATATACATTGGTCTGTGTGACCTTAGAAAATGCTTACATTGATACCAAAATGGCCAATGGATGCTAGACCTGCAAGTAGTTTCATTTTTATGAGAATTTCTATTTTTAAGTAAATACAATAGAAAATTATTTATTTATTGAAATGTTTTATTGAAAATTTAATATCTAAGATTATTACTTATATGTTCTTCTTGTAATTTTAATTTAAAAATTTTTGATGTTACTTCAATTTATACTTTTGATAAAAATGCATTCAAGTTTTGGTCATTTAAGATTTTAATTCAGCTGAATATTATTTTTAATCTAAGTCTAGGCTTTTCAACTTTGGTATATAGATCTTTGGGGCCAGATGATCCTTTACTCTTGGGGCTGTTGTGTGTGTACAGGATGTTTAGCATCTCTGGTGTCTACCCACTGTATGTCAATAACAATTCTTCCTCCCCATAATGATTTATGAATTACGTAGGTCTAAATTTTCTTACTCACTTAATCATCACTGACAGAACATTCAGATGCTTGCAATCATTCAGGTATCTTGGATATTTTGCCAACTTTCAGTTATACAGAAGTCAAGGGCTTGCTGATAACTCTGATTTGCTTTTACGAAGGTATACGAATCAAGGCAGGTGATGGAACATATTTGACAACTTACTAATTAGCTACCTTTGTTTGTATCTTATGAATACATGGGCATAGAGGCTGTGGTCTGTTTTGCCCTGGGTCCTCAAAGTGTTGGAAGTAAACCTGCCCCCAGGAGAGCAGCCTTGATTGGGAGGCCTGGACTCTGCTTTCGTTCCTTGTGTTTTACTAGAAGCCTTGAAACTGTGGTCTCTCAACGTCTTGGAATGCATATTCTAATTTCATGGGAGGTTCTCTGTGCTTCAGATTGATTCTCCAGTGCTGGGGAGAGCCCTGCACACCTATCAGGGGTCCCTGAATCTGTGTTTACTTTGCCTACCTTACACTGACCTCTGAGTAAGCACTTCATCTACTCAGGGGAGGAGCTGGTTACCAGTCTGTATTATTACATCCTGGGTGCCCCTGCTGTTTCAGAGGACATTGTCTGATGGAGTTTCTCTTGATAGTATGTTTTGCTAATGTACTGTTTGTGACTGAAGATTCTTATCTATAACTATTTATGGTTTAATCTTCCCCCTTCCTCCCAATCTGGAAAAAACAAGAATTGCAACACACTTTTTGGGTGGGACCTCTGCTTTAGGGATGATTTCCAAGCATAATCTCCATTTTCCCCGTTAAGAACATTTTGTCAATAATCTTCCCCAGCAGAAGACTTCTCTGAAGAGTAATGTCAGAGCTGTGCTAACCATGGACATGCACATCTGTTGAGCATGCAGATTCTTGCAATCTTTTGTTCTTTGACTGACTTCCATTTTGTTAATAATATGGCTTGAAGCAAATGTTTCCCCCTTTAAAAAGAATTGAGGTCGGGGCGCCTAGGTGGCGCAGTCGGTTGAGCGTCCGACTTCAGCCAGGTCACGATCTCGCGGTCCGTGAGTTCGAGCCCCGCGTCAGGCTCTGGGCTGATGGCTCAGAGCCTGGAGCCTGTTTCCGATTCTGTGTCTTCCTCTCTCTCTGCCCCTCCCCCGTTCATGCTCTGTCTCTCTCTGTCCCAAAAATAAATAAACGTTGAAAAAAAAAATTTATAAAAAAAAAAAAAAAAGAATTGAGGTCTTGGGCTTGAGCCTGCTGTGTGAGTGTGTGTGTGTGTGTGTGTGTGTGTGTGTGTGTGAGATAGTTTTTACCCATTTAATGATGATGATGACATTAAGTTTTAGAGGAAAGAAGATTTTGAAATCTGGTTTTACCCTCCTACTTTACATAGAAGTTCCAGGTTTTAATTGGTAAATATTAGAAGTATCAGTCTATAGTTTTTTACAAATTTCTTTTTAACGTTCATCTATTTTTGAGGGAGAGAGATAGAGACAGAGTGCAAGCAGGGGAGGGGCAGAGAGAGAGAGGGAGACAGAATCTGAAGCAGCCTCCAGGCTTTGAGCTGTCAGCACAGAGCCAGATGCAGGGCTCAATCTCAGAAACCATGAGATCATGACCTGAGCCGAAGACAGACACTTAACCGACTGAGCCACACAGGTGCCCCTCTATATTTGTTTTTAGTCAATTATTTAAAAAAACTGTTATTTCAAACTATTAAATCTAGTTTTCCCTATCAGTTTTTCCTGAGTGTATGGTTTCACGGTGATTAATTGGGAAAACTGTAATACATTGTTAGAGATTACTGCACTAACCGGTAAAAATTCAGCTTAGAGGAGGACATTTACTGACATGGACAACACTCATGTCATATTGATAGAGACAAAAGTATACAAAACAGTATAATAATATGGTGACATTTTTGTAATGCTATACATTTATATACATTCATATAAAATGTATATGTTGAAATATTAACACAAATCGTCTCTGAGTAATGAAATTTTAAGGGATTTTTGTTACTTTTTAAAATTTGAGCTTTTTTATTTTTCAAATTTAATGTACAGAACATGGGCTAGTCTTTTTTTAAGTTTTGATAATATATTTTATTTAACCAATATATCCAAAGTATTATCATTTCAACATGTAATCAAAACTTATTCATGAGATATTTATGCTTTTTTTTCAAAATCCAGTGTGTACTTTATACTCATAGCACATCTCATTTCAGACTAGTCACATTTCAAATGCTCATTAGCCATGTGTGGCTGAATAGTGACTACTGTTTCAGAGACCACAAATCTATATTAATGATTTTATGAGTGAAACTAGAAATTCTATTTAAATGCTTTTCAAAATCACATCAGTGTTATTTATTAACATTTCTGTGCTATTAAAAATAAGACAAATATGATATTTTACATTTTCATACATGATTAATAAGTACAGTATGTTTCAACCAAGTAAAATAGATTAATTAAGTATGCAAACAAGGAATGGAGAGACAGTTATTTACTCAAAACTAAAACTTATGTAAGGAAAATGGAATTATAGGTGATCTTTTTTCTTTAAAAATTTCCTTTGTTATTATGTACTTTTTTTCAAAAAGGTTATTTATTTTGAGAGAGAGCATGAGAGAGCATGTGCACATCAGTAGAGGAGGGGCAGAGAGAGAGGGAGAGAGAATCCAGGCAGAGCCCAACTTGGGGTTCAAACCCATGAACTGTGTGAGATCACGACCTGAGCTGAGATCAAGAGTCAGATGCTCAACTGAGCCACCAAGTCGCCCCTATTATTATGTACTTTCAATTAAAAGTCACTTGTCTGAGGCCTTGCTTGCTTACCACCTGAACTTCAGTTGGAGACAGAGTGTCATAAAGGAATTCCAGCCCCTTCACTGAGCTCCGAAGAATCTGAAGGAGTAAGAGGACTTAAATGACTCCCATTCAGGGCTGGGAGCCTCCAGATTCCCCTACATTATACCAATGATCACCAACTACCTCAGGGGGCTATAGCTGAGGCAAATGCATTACTTTGCTATGAGAAGCAATCCTAAGGGTTCTTTACCTTGCATTCTTTTCGTGGGAGGAGTGAAGTGACAGAGCCTCTCTACACTGTCTTACCATACCTTAAGGAACTGATGATATTCCTTGTTGACCCTCATGGAATTGTGTGGGGTGGGTCCTGCAGCGTTGCCATCTTGAATGATTCCAAGAAGCTTTGTTCAGATAGAGATGTGAATGGTGCCCCCAGGAGTTGTGCAATGTAGCATCCCAAAAAGACCTGTTAGTCATTCTCTCTCAAGTTAAGATATTATTGAGGGGCTCAGCTAAGCAAACTGTTTTTGACAACCTTGGAGAGCTGTAGGAACTATCAAATATCTGGGGAACTGTTTTTAGGATATCCTTCACATCTAAGCTGCTTTTGGAGGCAAACTTGTCTTCACTGCAAGATCAAGTAGACTGGTGGACACCCAATCATTCTTCCCATTATTTTATTTTTTTAATTTAAATTTAATTTAATTTTTAGGTAATGTGGCTAAACTCATATGTAGCTCAAACTTATGACCCTGAGATTGAGAATCGCATACTTCACTGACTGAGCCAGTTAGGTGACTCCCTCTTTATTTTAATCTCTTTTCCTTTCCTCCTCCTTCTTTTACTTCTTCCTAAACAGAATCAACTCCTCCCATATTGATGGCAACCAGTTTCTTGGAATGGGTACACACACGCACACGCGCGCACACACACACACACACACACACACACACACACTTCAAATCGTCACATCATACACTTTAAATATATACAATTTTATTTGTTAATTATACATCAATAAAGCTGGGGATAATTGCAAATAGAAAAAAGAAGGTTAATTACTCAGCCCGTTAACCTTCTGCCACACACATGTCCTTCTAATGTGCAATTCTGGATTTCCTACCTATTTTCTTCAGTACTACCTACCTATTTTACATCAGTACTGATGGTCAATATTATAAGTGCATATATGATTTGCTGGCCCCTGATGCTGCTTAACTCTCCTTCTACTTAATTTAACAAATACTCTTTTTTTCACAAATAAAAAAAAAATGCTCAAAATAATGGTCTAATACAGCTCTACTCCTCCATACTGAAATTAAACTATTATATTCATATTTCTGCCTTACTACTCTACCGACACTCTCAAAGGCCACAAATGAGCTTTTAATTCCATTACTAAAAACTTACATCAAAGTCACTACCTGTAAGAGACCGTTTTTGTATAAAATCTCAAGAAACCTGAAAGTTATATGAACGTTAAAGGGACAAAACCCCAGGCACCTGGGAGGCTCAGTCGGTTAAGTGTCCGACTTTGGCTCGGGTCGTGATCTCATGGTTTGTGAGTTCAAGCCCCACATCAGGATCTGTGCTGACAGCTCAGCTGGAGCCTGCTTCGGATTCTGTGTCTCCCTCTCTCTCTGCCCCTTCTCTTGTTGTGCTCTGTCTCTCTCCTTTCATCATTGTCTTTTGTTGTAGATTCCTTCCTTTCATTTAAACTGAGGTGATTCAATTTTTTCCTCTTTCCATTGGATGGTTCACGTTTGTGCTCTTGTTCTTTAGACCTTGCAGGAGAAGCAAATGGGCTCATTTGACAAGTTCCATTTATTGGAGAATAAGTTGTAATACTTTTCTTCCTTGTGATTTTTGAAGAATCAAATGATTCTAACAGATGATCCAATTTCAGTGATCTCTTAGCAGGCATTTCGACATTCAGAAGAGCACCACTGCAGGATAAAAGGAACTGAACAACATCTTCCTAAAGCAGAGAAACTCTGGAGGGAAACACTGGAGTCTGAAAAGCACGGGCCGGGTTAGTCTTAACATTAGAAAAAAAAAATTGTAAGACAAAGACAAACTACATATAGCTCGAGAAGAGAACATCAACACTCTATTCTAACAACCTCTACTGATGGAAGGTACTGGAACCAGCTCCCTGCTTGTGATCTGATGGCTACATGGAGAGGACAAACTTGCATTCAGATCATTCCCAGCCCTACTCTTTCACATTATGATTACTGCCCAGTGATAAAAGGACCGTCTTCTTTCAGTATGTGCTGGTGGTGCTGATGCACTTCTCATTTTCATTGACCTAAAGCCAGTAGAAACACAGCAGCACTATTTCCAGGTGGACATCTTCCTTCCCAGGCAGAAGAATTCAGACAATCTGTGGATTTTCAATGCTACTTGAATTACCCAGATTCGTATTTATTTGCTTAGGATTTATACCTCCGGTCTCCACATATTATTCCCATTAGGGAATTACCTAGCTAATTGTGCAGCTGTGCAGACTTCTCCCCAAAGGTCATAAGCTTTAGTCCCACCATTGGGAAACATGTGTTTCTCGTCCTCAGGAAGGATTGTTCTTGGCTTTGAATTCCAGTACTTAGCACTTGTAAAATTGAGATAAAGCACATTGGCAGCCTTGAGACTTCTGTGAGCCAACAACTGAGACTGGACTTTGGCAAGGCTAAACCACTACATGCATTCTGGAATTCCATTTGGTATTCTCTCTAAAAAGGTTTCACACCACTCACCTGGGGTTTCTAAAGCATCTTGGGCCATCCATCTGCTTTGCAGCTCTACAGAGATGTTTACTTCTCACCCACGCATTCACAGTGAGTCAGAAGGTCCTGGAGCTGGAAAGTGGACTTTCCTGAAGCATCCAAGAAATCCTAGGGTGTAGGCCCCATTTCAGGGCTTGGCCCAAGGCTCTGGGGCCATACAACTCTGCTTTCATGATGAACTGACCTCCTCAACTCCAAACATGTGCTGCCAAGTGAAGGCAGTGTGCCCTCAGATGTCCTGCCCACTCTTCAATCTTGCCTTTGGATTCATTGCTTAGGAATGGGGTAGGGCTTTTAAAAGATGTTGGAGAAGAGTATAATCTACATACAATAAAACATATGATTCTTTGGTGTTGATTGGATGAGTTTTATCTGTTGTATATGCCTATGTATAATTACCATATAGTACAAGATATAAAAGATTCATATTACCCTAGATGGTTCCTTGTGCTTCTTCCCTATCAAGAACCCTCTGCTCTAACCCAAGGCAACCAGTCTTAATTCCACAACTAATGAATTAATTTTTCCAGTTCTACAACTTCATATAAATAGAATTATACAATATATGTTAGGGTTCTTTCACTTAGCATGTCCATAATATTTATCCAAGTTGTTGTGTGTATCAGCAATTCATTCCTTTTTACTGTTGAGTAAAAGTCTATTAATATATCCTTTTGATGGGCATTTGGGTGGCTTGTACTTTGGGGCTATTATGAATAAGGCTACTATGAACATTCTTGTACAAGACTTATTGTGGATATATGTTTTTATTTTACTTGTGTAAATCCCTAACAGTGGAATAACTGGGTTGATGTATGCTTAACTTTATAAGAAACAGAATGGAGTTATTTTAAAACTTGAAATTTTAAGTAGACTCAGGGCCTATACAAGGAAACGATTCCTTGGTCTAACCTCTTTAATTATGGAAAGAGCCTAAATGTCCATCAACTGATAAATGGATAAAGAAATTGTGGTTTATATATACAATGGAATACTACTTGGCAATGAGAAAGAATGAAATCTGGCCATTTGTAGCAACGTGGATGGAACTGGAGAGTGTTATGCTAAGTGAAATAAGTCATACAGAGGAAGACAGATACCATGTGTTTTCACTCTTATGTGGATCCTGAGAAACTTAGAAGACCATGGGGGAGGGGAAAGGAAAGAAAAGTTAGAGGGGGGGGAGGAAAAACTTAAAACACATGGTATCTGTCTTCCTCTGTATGACTTATTTCACTTAGCATAACACTGGGGAGGGGCAAGGAAATAAAAACAAGAGGGGGGGGGAGGAAAACCATAAAAGACTCTTAAAAACTGAGAACAAACTGAGGGTTGATGGGGGGTGGGAGGGAGGCGAAAGTGGGTGATGGGCATTGAGGAGGGCACCTGTTAGGATGAGCACTGGGTGTTGTATGGAAACCAATCTGACAATAAATTTCATATTAAAAAAAAAAGTAAATGAGATAGGGGTTACAAGACTCTCTCCCAAGGCTGTAGGTCCAATAAATAGCAAAGCAGGGACCCAATCCCACTCTTAAGACTTTATGCTTCCTTAGGGAGGAATATCAGAAAATCCTATTTGTTCCCACTTGTGAGGTAGGAATTATTTTTAAATGGATGAGCTCATTTACTTTCCTTGACTCAGAATGAAGAAAATGTAATCATTGATGACTTTATTGAATCCATGCAGGACCATGTAACCAAAGATTTTCATGGTATTATGTTATAGCCATAGAAAGTGATGGATATAGGGTGAAGCTACACTGTTTTGAGGACATGTCCTGGAATTAAATTTCCCCTAATACATGGTATTGATTGGGTTTTATGTCTTGCTGAGAAAATAAATGTTGATAACTTTTGACTTAGTAATAGTAATCCCACTTCTAGAAACTTCTCTTAAGGACATAAACACAAAAGTATGGGAGATTTATATAAGATGTCTTCATTGTTTATAACATCAGAAGAAATATCAAATTAAATCATTATAAATTTGTGTGATTATCATGCTGCTACAAAAAATGTTACACAAATGTTATATATCGTGGTAAAATTGTATAAACATACTTATATCTACAGTATGCTTAGAAACAGTCTAAGGGAGAATTAGCAAAAAATAATAATAAGCAAAATAGCTTACTAAAGTATCTTTGATGATGAGATGGAGGATGACCTTTCTGTTTTTTTCCTCATTTTTCTGCACTTTCTAATATTTTGACACTTGTTTACTGGACACTCATTCTTTTTTTTTTTTTTCCAACGTTTATTTATTTTTGGGACAGAGAGAGACAGAGCATGAACGGGGGAGGGGCAGAGAGAGAGGGAGACACAGAATCGGAAACAGGCTCCAGGCTC
>NW_024412427.1:34338794-34408092 GCF_014898765.1 Herpailurus yagouaroundi
GGGCAGAGAGAGAGGGAGACACAGAATCGGAAACAGGCTCCAGGCTCTGAGCCATCCGCCCAGAGCCTGACGCGGGGCTCGAACTCAGGGACCGCGAGATCGTGACCTGGTTGAAGTCGGACGCTTAACCGACTGCGCCACCCAGGCGCCCCTGCTGGACACTCATTCTATGGTAGGCACACTGCCAGGTGCTGGGGATGCAGTAGGTGCTAAAGCAGAGCCTGGACTCCCTGAAATTTTCCTTCTGGGGAAAGAGACAATAAGTCATTAAAAGAGTGGTATATATTGTGTACTTAGATGGGGACAAGCATTTTGCAGAAAAATTAAGCAAAGCAGAGTGACTTGGGGGGCTGATGGAAGCAGAGGTAAAGGTCACCATTTTAAGCAAAGAGGTGAGAAAAAGTGTTACTAAGAGGGTGATGTTTCCACCAGGACCTGAAGAGGGTAGGGTGTAACCTCTACAGACATCTGAGGGAAGAGTGTCCTTAATACAGGACCCTCAGGAGACAGCTTGTCCATTAAGGCTGGAGCACAGTGAGTGGGCTGTAGAAGAAAGGGAGATTAAGCTCAGAGAACAAGACCTTGGTCTCATAGGGAGACTTTGGCTTTGGTTCTAAGTGAAACAAATGCCTCAGGGGAATGGTAGCAGAGGAGTTACCCGCAGCAGGCTATATCCCTGAGGCCCTTCTGGCTTCCATGTGGAGGATGCACAAGATAGGAGTGACAGGGAGGTAAGGCAGGAGATGATGGAGCCCTGGGCGGTCATACTGGGGGTCTGATTCTGGTATATTTTCACAACTGAGTCAACAGATTTTTGTTGCCAGATTCAATATCATTATGAAAAGAAGACCCAAAAATGACTCTGATTTTTTTTAGGTGAACGCCTGAAGAATGAGATAGTGACAATGAAAAAGAGGAAGATAGACACGGAGGGGGCATCTGAGCAGTTCTGATTTGGAAATGTTAAGTTTAAGTGTCCAGTGGACATCCAAGTGAGGGTCTGCATAGTCAATCAGATATACAAGTCTTGAGCTCAAGGGAGAGTGCAGCCTGGTAATGCAAATGTGGGGTTTGCTAGGGTATAAGTGGTTTTCAAAGTCAGGAGACTGGATGGGATCACATGAAGAGTGAGCATGGTTAGAAGAAAAAAGCTGGCAATGGGAAGAAAAGGGAAAAACCTATGAGCCAAACTGGGAAGGGGAACCAAGAGGCTGAATGCTAAGTGTGGGAAGTATTTAATGGGTAGGGTGTAATCGACTGCATCTGGTAATGTTAACAGGTCAAAAGGTGAGGACAAGGCCCTGACCATGCATTTAGTAGTGTGGGCATCATCAGCTGTTTTGCTTCTAGTACCTAATGCAGTGCCTGGCACTCAAGAGGTATGGGATATTTGACTGGATTGCAGGGGCATCTGAACTTGACTCATAGACTCTTGAGCATGTTCAAAAGAAAATGAGTAAAGAAAATGAGATTTATTTTAAAGAGGATCAAGGAAATGAAGTGGTACCTGGAAAGGAATATAGAGATAAGACAGGGATTTCTCAGATGGGAGAAATGACAGGATGATTACATGATGCTGGGAATGACTCAGCAGAAGAAGAACTAAAAATATTCTACCAGTAACCATGGCAAATTATAATCTAACAGATTGCCAAGGCAAAGACATCCTAACCAGCATAAGACAAAAATGCAAGCTCAACAAGACAGGGCATGACAGTGTGAGCCGGTCAATAGTACTGAGAGGTGCAGTTTCCTGAATTCTGACCTTGGCTCTGCTCCTGACCTGCTGTGAACCCTGGATAGGTCATTTAGCTTCTCTGTGTCTCCGTTTCTTTAAGTATACAATGAAGGGTTGAGATCAGGCCCTTCCAACTCTCACATCCCATAGTAACTCATTAAGCCCCGCCCCCCAGTAGGCTGTCAGTTTTTCACCATCACTGTGCAATCCAGAACCAAGGTAATGCAAGTTCATATCCATATTCTAAGTGTGTAACTAAAGTGCTGGTCTTAAACAGGAAAAGAGTTGAAGGCCTCTGTACTCAGTTGGGACACAAATCTTTGGAAGCAGCAAAGTTTTACACAACATCCTGCACAGTTTTCATAAAGATCTGAGATCAACATCATATGAAATGCAAATGTCAACTTTTGAGCCCCAAAGAGTTCAGAATGGGGTGAGGTCAGGTGAATGTCCAACTGGTGAACAAAGGCAAGACTGAGATTTAAAGGGCTCTTGTCTTGGAGTTATCAGAACTCTCTCCAAGAAACATTCATGGTTGATGTATGTTCTAATATGAGTAAAGAAAGATGGAGTTGAGGGGGAGGGGAAGACAACGGCTAAGAGACTCATTACCTTTCATGTTGAATGGAAAAAGGATCGCTTTTATTATAGCTTTTCTATTGTTACTTGGCACTTAATACATTGCTAACTAATGTTTAATTTACTGATTTACTTACTGCTGCATGATCTTGAACAAGCCTCCTAACTTCTTTGAGAATCACTTCTCTCACTTCTAAAAGAGGCATCATATGAATGCGAAACAGGATTTTAGAAAAGATTAAAGTTTGGTGATTTGTATAAAAAAGCACTTTGGGAACTTTCAGGGCCATAGTACTCTAGCTCCATCTTTCAACAAATATTGATTAGTCTAGGTGTTGGTTTTTATTAATGCAAACTGGAAACTTTGAATGAAGTTTAACCATAATTTGGCTTATTAAGTTTATTTACTTATTGAGAGAGAGAGAGAGAACGAACAGTGGAGGCGTAGAGAGAGAGGGAAAGAGAGAGAATCCCAAGCAGGCTCCACATTGTCAATGCAGAGCCCAATGTGGAACTCCATCCCATAAACCATGAGATTGTGACCTGAGCTGAAAACAAGAGTTGAACACTTAACCAACTGGTGCACCCAGGTATTCCAACCATAAGTTTGGTTTAGAATTAGACACAAAAGTAACCAAATGGAAGCTCTCTGTATGTGGATCTAGAAAACAATTTTGAAACTCCATCAATAGAACATGTCAACCTGGGACATCTCTGCAAAGAGCCTCATCTTTTTGGGGTGGAATACCATGCATTTCTCTGGGTATCAGGTTCAGAATTACCCTACTGGTGGACCAGTTGTCAGATACTTCTTGAAGTATCCCAAGTTACTCTCCCCATTGTTGCCATTTGAAGAGGGAAACACATTATGAAAGAACTCCCTTGATCCTGCTTTTTGGTCCACTTCCCTGAAACTTTTGTTCTGGCCCCTGTATCATGTAGAGAAAAATATGTACCTTTTCTGATGTGTACCTGACATTTCTCTATTCTATGAACTTGTTTTGGTGCAAAGCTTACAGAACAAAAGTTTAAGATTCAAATATAGGCCAAAAAATATTTACCAATATTTTAAAGACACTTGACAGCTCCTTTGCAAATATATATATATATATATATATATATATATATATATATATAGTGTACCAATTCTTCCCAACTTCTCATTAATTATACGTTGATTATTCCAGGTATTATTCTAATCAAGTCCAGCCAATTTCTATAAAAGTTGAGCATTTCTAACAGCAAGTATATTTAAGAGTTCAACTGAATAATATCAAATAATTTTTAGATACCCACTTTGTGAATATGTGTTAATAGGCAGAGTACATTTCTGAAACTTTCTCTGAACTCTCTCATTAAGATTATTTACTTAATATGTGAGAATTTCCCAAATGACTTTAAGGACAATTTGACTTTTTTATAGGTGGGATAGGGAGAAAAACCAAGAAAACTTATTCTGCATCATCTCTATGTCACTTCTTAGAGACATCACTGGGGACATTTATATCATTCCAAAGTCTCTCCTTCCTTCCCAGTGCACATCCCTTTTATCCTTTGATACCCAGCTAAATAACTCAGCTAAAAAATTATCTCATTCATTAACTCAGAAAGTTTTACAGAGCACATCCTATGTTCTAAGTGCCATGTTAGAATGGGGACCAAGATAGCATATACATGGTCAGGGCAGCAGGCAATGATGTCACAGCTTGCTGCCCTAAGGTAAGTTTGAGAGGGGAGAGAATTGTAAGATACCTTGGGGAGCTGAAGACTAGGGAGAGTGATATTGAGCTCAAAACCTGAAAGATATGCCGGAATTCATGAGGGAATTTGGACCCGTAAGATGTAGAGTGGGGACAGGGCCTAGATGTGCAAAGGTTCCAGTGTAAAGGCAAGCCAGCACATGCCTGCCACTGCATGGAGCCATTGGTGTAGCCACTTTGGGGTCTGATTTGGAATGTGAGGACAGGTGACTGGGAGGTGGGCAGGGACAGATTCTGGGAGCCCCAAAGGCCATATTAAAGAGACTGAACTATCCTGAGAAAAAGAAATCAGAGAGGAATAAAGCAGGATGTGGTCACCATAATTCAGACAAAGGTTGGGAAAAACAATCTAGTGGTGGTAGCGGCAGAAATGAATACAGAGAAAACTAACTGATTTAAGAGCTAGAGAATAGAATTGCCACAGCTTGGGGATGGATTGGTCATATTCATGCCTTGGGTATCAGGGACCATTCATAGGAAGGGGCAGTTTAATGGTCCAAGATGCTGTGTTCTGCGATGACCATTTTAAATTGGATGTACCTGTGGGTAATAACACTGACCCGGTGGGTAAGACAAGTGATTGTGTTGTCTTATTTGTCACAGTACCTGCACCCTGTCCAAGCCAGCAGTCATCCACAGCTATTAATTTTAAATGAGTAAATGAATGGATGAATCCAGGTGAATATGGTTTGCTGACATTTTTATACAGTTTCATATAGAGAGATCTAAGCCTGGCATGAGAGCTGTGGGAAGCCTCAGGAGTCAACATCACTGAGAGGGTGTGTGTGTGTGAAAAGGAAAGACAAACATAAACAGAGATTAGAGATTGACATTGAAGGGGTCAGTATAGGAAGGGGAAGAGGCAGAGTGAGAGGGGCAGCTAGAGGTGGGGGAGGAGAACCAGGAGTCAGAGAATCCCAAATGTTTCAGAGAGGACACTGAAGGTAAAAACTGAGAGGGGCCATTAGGTTTAGTAATACAGACATTGTGATGATCTTTGTGGAAATTGGTTAGGATAAGGTTAACAGAGTCTTGTACTTCAGATCTGCCTTTCTATCCATGACTACGGACAGCAAGTAGCCATCTGTTATAGAAACAATGTGAAAGGAGTAGCCAAACCCCTTTAACACATCACATTTTAGAGGGAGAGCAAGAGAGAGGAACACATAATTTGTCTCTTGCACCTCTGTCTTAAGCTAATGCAATTGCCTCTGGGCTTTCCAGAGGAACCAAGCAGCTCCCATGTTTCTGAGAAAAGGCAAAGCCATGTAGAAGTCCAGAGGGTACAGTTGGGCATGTTTTTTTAGTTAATTTTTTTATAGTTGAATAATGTTGGCAAAATTGTTTCCAAGTCACTCAAACACAGATTGAGAAGCTGAGTATTTTGCTGATGGGTAGCAGTCTGCTGTGATGACATCACATGACTTGTGTCACCATTTAAAAGATAAAGCAAGTGGTTAATTCTATGCATATTGAAAAATATGCTTCTCCTCAAGAAAAAAATAATGAAGTATAGAGAAATACAATTGGTTCTAACCTAGAGACTCTTTGGCAAACTTGATAATCTAAGTTAGTGGCTGCCTAGTGCAGCCTTAAAAATAAAATAGTACAGGAAAAAATTTCCATTCTTAACTAGCATTTATCTTTATCTTTTTGCCTAATTGTATTTTTTTAAATGATGAACAGGATTAGCTCTAGAGAAGTGACATGTAAATGTAGTAGAAAAACAATGCCAGGATTTGGAACAATACCATATGTCTGAACCAGAATCATTTCCAAAAAATACTCTCCTGTGACTTCCTATATTTCTTTGTTTCTGGGCTGTATAAGAGAATGTTTTTGTAAGACCAAATATGTAAAATGAAACAGGAATGACTATTGGCTGACCTAGGAATTTTCTCCCAGCAAGTGCATACGGTGGGACTTCAGACTTCTTTAGCTAAACCGAGTGCTACACCATGAGATCATGAAGCCAATTAAAAATGTGTTATATGATCACTATGTCAAGTCTCCTCATCTCTCCTGAGATACAATGGTGAAATAAAAGGGGAAAAATAAGCACATGTTGAAGTAGAACCATTTCTTCTGTGATGCAAAGCAGAAAACCAGAATAGTACTGAGTGGGTGCAGAACCACAGGATCTCTGAAGTTGAGAACAGGATGACGCCATGGGGATTCATCAAAGTATATTCTCCTGTTAAGGCTGCTTGATGCTACACCAACATGATTAACAGTCCTGCGTCAAATTGATAGTGGTCATTAATCAACACAAACATTCTTCTTCAATTTTATTTTCCCAAATAAATATTTCTTGAAATACTTTACCTTTTGGCTTCCATGATTCATGATCTTCACTTTACTCTGCCGTCTCTTGTTACTCTGTCTCATCTCATTTCTTGCCCTCTCTTTCTATGTCTCCTAAATGCAGAATAGTTCCCCCACTCTTCCTGGCTGACCTCATCCAGTCCATTGGTTTAATACAATATAAATGGTTGATGAATTCACAACCTAGCTCTCTGATATTGCCTCTTCCTAGACCTTGCATACTTTATATATCAAGATGTGGATGTTATCTTTGATGTCAGAAAATCTGGCTTACTTACCTCCAGACAGATGTGAAACTGGCCACTTCATCTGTACCACTGATTGAAGACCTCATCATTTCCCACTTGTGTGACTAAGTAGATTCCAACTTCTGCTTCTTGACTCTTCACAATACAATCTCCCCTGCAGCAGCAGAGTAAACTCTTGATAATAGAAATCAATCTGAAATCTACCAATGACTTCTTCTAAAACATAAAATAAATCCTAACACCATTCCCTCAGGATATGCTCCTCTCTGTGCCCCCCACCACCTCATCTGAGACCACTCTTTGATTCTACACTCCGGCAATGCTAATGTGCCCTCAAGCCTGGGACATGCCCTGTGCCAGGCTTGTTTCAGCCTCCAAGTCTTTGCATGAATGGTTCTCTCTACTTACCATGCTTTTTCTCAGTGTGTGGTATTCTAGCACACTCAGTCACTCAGAATCAGCTTAAAGATGACCTCAGAAAGACCTTCTAGAGTTGTCCCTCCCATCATGTCCCTCTGTTTCAGTCTCTGCCCAAACCTTATTTTCCCAATGTTCAGTTATGTATTGATTTGCTATGATCTATCTGCAAGGGGGTGTACTGTATGAAGAGGTGCCTTGTTTCCTATAGGGTGTAGGACAGACCTTATTGTATAGCTCTATAAATATTTGTTGAATAATTGATTTACTTGATATCCCTCATGGACCCTGCTTCTTGGGGCTTACCCAAATAAAATGTTGAAGACTTGGACTTAATTCAATATGACCGTTGAAATTCCAAGAAGTTGGAATAAATATCAAGTTACATTTGAAGGTGTTTTCTCTAATTTAATAAATGAATCTCAGACTTGTGTTTCTGAGCAGAAGTCATTCCAAATTTCAAACTGATTCCATTTTTTATTTGCACTCCTATCCTACCTCTCACTTCATGTATCTGAGAGTCAGGAGAAAATCCATCAACTCTGAAATTGGCTTTCTTTTCCTCTGCATCATTCATAGAAGTGATGAATACAAATTATTTTGATGAAAAATGATGCAGTATAAAAAAGCATTTCTCCCCAACATACTGTTATTACCAATTTGACTGAATTTAACCTTTAATCATGCATTAAATCAAGTTTATTGAAGTATGTGATAAAGAGCAGATTAGTGCTCGCCTGGGCCAGTGATGGGGTGAAGGTTGACTGCAAACTCCAAAAATGCTTTCTGAGGTTATGGAAATGTTAGTTTTATTGGGGTGGTATTTAGACGACTGTAATGCATTTGTCAAAACTTATCCAACTGTATACTTAAAATGTATATATTTATTGTATGCAAATTATACCTTAATAAAGGTAATTTTTTTAAATCTATAAAAATTACTCTATATCAAGAACTCTTCCCAGTATCTTATGTTGATTAATATCTCAGAACTAGTACATTACACAGCATGTATTTGAACAGAGTTGCTCAGCTACAGACAAATCATGATCTTAATCCTATATAAAACTATCACCTAAGAAGTCTTTTTTTTTTTTCTATTTGAGTCAGAAAAAAATATTTCTTTATCTTAATCCATATGTATAGTTTTCACCTGGATATATTTCTTGAACAAAGTATCTGTCTTAGCTTGGTTTCCCATAAAAGCAGAACCTAAGCTAAGGATTTGGATATAAGTGGTTAATTTGGGATGAGATCCCAGTGAACCCAAATTTGGTATGGGAATGGGAATGTGAGACAGGGCGAGAACAGAAGACACCATATGGTGAGTTGAAGATCAGTGACCATACCAGGCACATGGGTTCAGTCTTGGGGGACACCTCTGGGAGAAGGTGTAGAACACATCTGGGAGTGTCCCACCTGAAAGAGGAGGAGGAGGGAACATTTATCCAGACTCCACTCACCGAAGTCGGCTCCTGGGACAGAAACTCTACTGAAATTTCCTTTTTCCCAGCTCATAAAGCTGAGCATTCTTTGGGAACAGAAAAGGCTGTCAGGGAATGAGTCAAAGCCACTTGTACTAAGAAGCTGCTAGGCTTTGGTACAGGGACACAGTGGGTGCTAAGAGGTTGTGGTGAACCAGGATAATGACTGTTAAATATCTCTACTTGCATATGAAAAACCCATGCAAAGCTTTCTTGTTTGGGGTTTCATTTGTTCTCCTTTCTCTACTATAATGGTTGATTTACTCTCTGTGGTGTTTTTATTACTTTAAATTAAGATGCCAACATTAATCATAGTCAAAGGTAATGACTTACACTAATTATATTTATAAAATCCTTATGTTTACATGAGAATGTCACTTTAATTTATTAAGCCCCATTACAGACCAGATACCAAAATCAAGTGCTTTATTGGCTTAATTGTCAAAGCAAACCCAGGCTGAGGATGAGAACTAAGGATGAGGAACTAAGATTTTGGAAGATTAAGGAATCGCCCAGGTTTTGGAATTGGCAAACATGGCCAGAGTCCAAAGCCAGGCTGCCTTTGCTCAAGCTGTCAACCACTAGTCTCTGTGCTTGTTCTAATGTTCAACACAGAAGCACACTACTACTTCCCCAGTGAGCATCCCAATCTCAAAACCAGAACATCCATGATGCACACAGTCAAAGACAATGTCAGGGGCGCCTGGGTGGCGCAGTCGGTTAAGCGTCCGACTTCAGCCAGGTCACGATCTCGCGGTCCGTGAGTTCGAGCCCCGCGTCAGGCTCTGGGTTGATGGCTTGGAGCCTGGAGCCTGTTTCCGATTCTGTGTCTCCCTCTCTCTCTGCCCCTCCCCCGTTCATGCTCTGTCTCTCTCTGTCCCAAAAATAAATAAAAAACGTTGAAAAAAAATTTAAAAAAAACAATGTCAGTGGGCATGAGATCAGAGCAAAGATAGAGTGCTTAGAGAAACTCAAAATGTGTGAAAGCAACTTACATAAATCCTGTCAAGACTCTCTCCCAATGTTTACAAGGAAAAATTCATTTTCTTCTCTGATAATATGATAACAAAGGAATTAGCCAATACCACAACCAATTATAATAAGGATTGTTTTTAGCATACAAATCACAGAGAACTTACTCAAACATTAGCTTTTAGAGGGAGTAGGGTCTGAGGAATCGGGCCCTGGCACTAATCACATGTGCTATAAACAACTGAGTATCCCAACCAGTGGACACTCACAGACTTTATTCTCTTCAAACCTCCTGCCCTATCCAACACTGTTGGCCAACTCATTTATCTTCACATTTTTGTTCAGTGGTCCCCATGGCACCATATTGTCTTTGATTTTTCTTCTCTCTCTCTACCTATGTATAATATAATAGCAGGACTGGATAATTGGTCCAGAGAAGTGGAGGGGGGGGCATGGGATAATTCTGTTGTTATAACTCTTTTCCTTTCTTTTTTGTTTACTATACTTTGCAATGATTCTCCTTTCCATCCTGGGATACACAATTAATTGTCCCCCTTCCCTGATTCACTTTCCCATCCTCTTCTTGTATTTCCTGGAATCATTCAAACAAGCCACTTACACTGCTTACACTAGCCTAAGACAGTGTATCAACACTACAAAATCAAGTATACCTTATCCCAACTCCACAAATAGATTTTCAGATTCCTGAGGGCAGGGCCCAGCTTTGAAAAGGTTGTGCCATCCATATGTAGCCTAGAGCACCATACAGTAGATCCACAAGTGGTCCTGTGATTTTATTAAAAGCTCTGTGAATTAGAACATTACATTTTTTTCACCGCACTTTGGCTTAAAATACAACATCTAATAGACCACACCAGCAGGAGAAGCCTGCTGTGGGAATAGTGGTCATGAACTGGTTCTTGGTCACAATCCCATCTGAAAGTGAACGGCATCCCAGGTGGGTGGTATGAATGACCCAGGGAAGAGATGGCAGCCCTAGAGTATACTATTGAGGGAACCACAGAGGTGGCTGTAGGGCACTAAGAAACTTTTACTGTTTTTCTTTTTGCATGGGCTGCTGGACAACTCAAATCCAAATTCAGTGGCTCAATTCTAGCAAAGCGTTGACTGCATTCCATGTATTTTTCTACCTCATTTCCAGTTGTTGCTTATTTCCCCCTCTATCCTATATATTCCATTCCTTTTCTTATTGGTTTTTATCCTGGATATGGTATGATAAAAGGAGCCCCTGTTCTTGTGTGTTGTTGAGAATATGGGTTCCCCAGAAAGGAGGGAGTGTCAGGTCCCAGGACTGCTGAGAGGCAGCGCTGGGACTCATTTCTGGATCATTGACCCACATCACTGGACTGGTTTCTGCCATGCCCAAGGGTCCATTTTCTGCCTGCTTGGCAATTCCACCTAATCTGAACAGGGATTTGAGCCTGAGAACACGTGCAAAGAATGACATTCACATGCAATTCAGTCAACGTTAGAAGTCTTAGAACAATCCGGGTGGCCTGCGATTTCACGGTCAGCTCTCTTTTGAGAGCTTAATGGTTTCCAGCTGTGGCTTCTGAATGCCCAGCCTCTAGAAAGCCACAGATTGATGGATCCTGGGCTTCAAGATCCATACTTGGCACCAAATTTTCAAAGGAGGGATGCTGGAAATAACTGCCCTCACAAATTGGGAGAGACACTTAGGGAGTTTGCAATAGTACATGTTGCCTGTAACTCATTATCAAAATTTAATTGTATTCTTTTTTTAAAGGAGGCTACATGCTCAACATGGGGTTCAAACTCATGACCCCAATATCAACACTCGCATGCTGTACCTGACTGAGCCAGCTAGGTGCCCTCCCATAATCAAGATTTAGAAAAAGGAAACTCCTTTGACTAATAAGAATTAAGTCTCTTCTAAGTCTTTTCACTTTTCTTTCCTCAAGGCTAATGTTATGAACACTGACAATATGACCTGTGCCATTTAATGAATATGTTCTAAAATTCTTTTTTCTGTCCCTGGAAAGTACCTTCTTATTCACATCATTTATAGCCTGCTTTACAAGTATTTTGACATATCACGTGGTTTGAATATTCCTTAATATGCAACATTACTTTTTAAAAAATTTGTTCTTCCTAAGGGCACCTGGATGGTTCATTTGGTTGAGCATCCTATTCTTGATTTTGGCTCAGGTTATTATCCCAGGGTCATGGGATCCAGCCTTGTGTTGGGCTCTGCACTGAGCATGGAGCCTTCTTGAGATCCTCTCTCTCTTTCTTTCTCTCTCTCTCTCTCTCTCCTGCTGCCCCTCCCCCCACTCATGCTTTCTCTCTCTCTCTAAAAAATAATTAAAAAAACATTAAAAACATATTATTCCTTATTGATGTGGCCTGATACCATCATCAAAGAGCTAAATGATTTTCATATTGATAAGTTATACTTGGAAGTAATACTGACTTGGTCCTAAGTTACTTCAACTGTAAGATTGGAAGTAGGCAGGAGCCCAGTTGCAAACAGAGAAAGGAGTTTTGATTTATTCTAGGAGAGATGGTCATTTTGTGATAGGGGAAGGAAAGGATCCAATCTGTGATTCCATAAGTCAAGTTGATTCCCATAACTCCTGTGGGTAAATGGAATGACTGGTGCAAACCAGAGCGGGAAGCCAGGAAACAAAGTGGGAAGTCAGTGCATGGAAGAAAGTGTAGTGGCTGGGAGATGAATGGCAGCACAAGGTAGAGAGAAACATGCAGCTTAACAGGACCAACTAGCTATAAGGCATTTCCTAATAGAAGTCACAGAATGTCCAGACGCCATAGGAATCTGGACAGTAGCCAGCCTAATCTCATTTTGTAGTTCTAGGCACAAGTGAAGGAGCAGGAGATGACAGGAGGGAAGAGAGAGGGAGGGAATGGGGAGAAAGGAGGTAGAGAGGGAGACAGAGAAAAGAAGAGGGAACAAGAGAGGGAGAAGTAATGGGAGGGAAGGAGGAAGGAAGTGAGTAAAGGAAGAGAGGGGAAAGGGGGAAGAGAAGAAGAAAGGAATGGGGAAGAGTGGGAAGAGAACAGAGAAGGGAGCAGAATCCTGAACTCAGAAGGACTTTGCAGACTGGCAAAGCCTCAACCCTCTCACTGAAGGCTCAGAGGTTTGGTGGCTTGCTCAAGCTCACACAGCTGTCCAGAAGCACACTCATGATTCAGTATTTGGTCTGATGTGAATTTCACGACAGTCCAATAAGTCACATTCCCCATGGCTTACTTTGTGTTAATATTAGAATTGTTTGTGTGTGCCTGGAATACACATTAGCTGACAAGAAAGGAGAAGACCTGCAAGGGTGTCAGATGGCAGAGGAAAAGAGACTCAACGTAGAAGCAGATCTGATGAGCCTTTATGCAGAGTCCTGTTTGGGGATAACACCAAGGAAGACTCAAGCCAGAAACAAAGACCATGTTTCTTATCCTCTTCAACCTACAAGGAAAAGGAACCCATGTTAGTGGAGGGTTTGCCATCTGCAAGCCAGCAGAGATTCATACACATTGCCTCATTCTAAGGCCAGAAATGTGAGGTCCTATAACTTTCTTCCTGATGACATGGCTAGTAGCAAATTTGAAAGATAAAACTTTAAAAGAGGTGAGGCATGCCTGTGGAAAATGAAAGGAGGGAGTTTGTTCAGAGTGTAGAGGCAAATGGAGGCAGAATCAGAAGGGAGAGCTCCCTGTTGCATGATCTTCCCTTACAGAGAGGCTGGGCCTTGCCTCTATTTTATGCCAAGTCTAGCACATGAGGATTTCAGAGCCAGCTCAGATGGGAGTATTTGAGTTTCAATAATGAGAGGGTTCAAATGGCCTGTGAAGTACAAAGACAGCATGTTTTGAACCCCACTGCATCATGGGATGACCTCCAGGTGAGATTTAAATACAAACGGAATGAAACCAGGGCAACTCTGTGATGAAAAGGGAATTCAGCCTATGAGATAGTGGGATCAACTCAGTATGTTTCTCACAAACTGCCCTTGTGGCATCATAAACTGGCTCTCAAGAAGCAGGTGGGAAGGATCACTGACCATTGACAGCTCCTAAGCATAGGCAGAGCCCACCCTCTTTTCCCCAAGTGGGAAATCACTATGCTTTGCGGTGTAATTTGATGGGAGGATTTTTATCTGGACAGGTCACCCTGGCCTCAGATCTGTGATCTCAAAAAGTCAGGAACAGTCCTATCCTGCTGTTAGACAGAAATCATTATGTTTGATCCACATGGTCAGTTTGGCAAATCTACTCAATTCTAAAACTTCCCAATGTTTCTGTCTAGTGTGATGTGGTAATTGAGGGGATTACAGCAAGGCCAACCCTCCCTCTGCTGCTCCCAATGCTGTGTAACTTCCATGGTGTCTGCCCCCTCCCTGCCAGTGCCTATTCTCCTTTCCCGCAGATAGGTGGGAGATGGCACTTGATTGCGTCTGCCACATACTATCTGCACCCGCCACATATAGGTTGCGTGAATTTCTTTTACTTACCTACTTACTTATTTACTTACTTATTTATTTAGAGAGAACATGAGCAAGGGAGGGGAAGAGAGAGGGAGAGAGAGCATCCGAAGCTGGCTCTGTACTGTCAGTGTGGAGCCTGATGTGGGGCTTGAAGTAAAAAACTGTGAGATCGTGACCTAAGCTGATGTCAAGAGTCGGATGCTTAACTGACTGAGCCACCCAGGTGCCCCTCCTTGTAGTGTGAATTTCAAATGTGTTTCACAGACACTGGGTTTGTGCAATGGAATCTGAAGTCAAGGGTTGTTTAGAACACCTTTACTGTTAAAGCTTATTTCTTAGAATATTTTCTTTCTATGTATGTGTGCTGGTTTCTTTGCTAGCTTGGTTTCATGGAGACCCACCTGAAATCATTTTAGGCCCCAGTGTCTGAGTCCCAAATCTTTTCAAAGTTTCCAGCTTCTCCAGAATGTAAGAGTTTCTCAGAATTATGGGGTTAAGTTTCAGAAATAGGAAAATATTGCAAAGCTATGTAGAGTTGCAACTGCTCCACCAAGAGTAGATAAAGGACTGATTGAATCATTTTAAAGCTAAACAGACTCATGGAAATTTCCTGCATGCCCATGAAGCAATGGAGCCATGGTGACCCAAGACAGAGACTAGTAGTGAAGAGAAAAGTTTGTACATATCTGTAGAAGTTACTGGAGCAGAAGGAGAAAATTAGGAAGTTTCCTCAAAGTTGGCTGCTTAGCTCCATGTTGGGGTGAAATCTACATGCAGACTCACCAAGTCCTACTGAAAATGGGGGAAGGGGACATGTAACATAGAACAGGGCTGGTTGACATTCAACTATCTTTTGTAATTTGGGGTGAGTCTGTGAGGCAGTCAGTCAGAACTCTGATGTGAGTGGCCAACTAGTTGTGTGCTCTGCCTATAGGGAGCTGTGTGTACCCATATACACTGGAGTTTTGTGAACAAGAGGCTTTGTCTTTTGTGGGTGAGGGGAAGCTGTCACTAACATGGAACCTGATACATTAGACAGCCCAAGAGAGTTGGGGCAGATGCAGAATTTTAATGAGAGATTGACAGGCTGAGATGAGGATGTGTGACTCAGATGAAGGGTCCAGAACCAAGTGGTGAACAGACAGGACCTGCTGAAATCACACAAAAGGGACTGGATAAAGGCATATTTCAGCTGCAAGAACTACTACAGGTTGGCAAGCAACTCCAGGGAGTAAAGTAACAGAGTAGGGAGAATCTGAGGTCGGGGCCTGGGGTAGCACCATGGATAGCTTCCCCGGGCACAGTTGTCTGAAACAAGATGTTAAGGATCCTGAAGCTCTGACTGGGCCAGGCTGGCAAGACTATGATTGATTAATGATGTCTGCCATGGACATGGAGGTTATGTAGTGTAATGTTTGCAACATGTTTGCCTTTGTTAATTTAAGTCTGATCTTCATGCACCAGAAGGCGTGTATGTCAACCAATTTGCACCTGAGGGATTTAGGTCTCTGAAATAGACAGGGATACTCTCCTGTGTGCTCATTATTCTTTCCATCAACCTCTTCCCTCCAAATTCCAGTGATACTCTCCTGAGTATGCCTTCTTAAGGTCAGGGGAGGTCCCTGAAAGTTGGAAAGTCCACTTTCCCTAGTTAGTGACCTTCAGATGCTGCTGCTTAGAGCTGAGTAACCATGATACCCTTTCTAACTCCAGAGCTCAACTACAGAGCTCAACCTGGACTATGGTTCTGGAAAAATCTGTGCCTTCTATTCACCCTTGACTAGAGATCATAGGCAGCACATGACCATCATGTAGAAATGCCATCTCTTAAAGACCCCAGTCCACTTAAACTATTTCCTTTCCCATTGTGTAAAGCTTTCGATGACCTCCAGGACCCTGCATGGATGTCACAACCATGCGGCATGCAAGCTGGGGATGTCACACATAGAAGTATTTTTCTGAACATTAGCAATGTATTTTTGATTCTGACACACATCATATGAAGACTTCTGTACTGTGGAAATGTGACATGACCACACTCAGAGCAAGTCTATTACTGGGGAATGTGGAACTCCTTGGCCTGGAAACACCCACAGTATTTTAGCCTGTAAAAGAATTTACAAGCCAAACATAGGACTCTTTGTTCCTGTGTTACCCCATCCATGCAGATAGTGAGACTTCCAGGTTGGGCCAGGATCCTCCCTTTTCTTCCTGCCATCACCTTGAATCTTAGCCCATGGTATTCAAACACAGTTGAATTTCTTGGCTACCCAGGCAACAAAAGTGATAGGATTTTTTCTTGAGGACCTGCTTCCTTAGTTCTCCTGTCTATAGCATTATACTCCAGAGACCCTAACCCAGCCTTCACCACCAGCAACCAGCAACACCACACAGGACATGTTTACTTTCAAAATGGCCCTCTTTCAATAATTTCTTCATCTTTGACTGTTTCATCTGAAGTGCCTAGTGATTTTGTGCTGGTTGCTGGGAGAGCAACTACTAACTGTTCACCCTGAGGAGCTGAAGGTGTAACATCTCCCAGAACTTCAAATTCCAGAGAGGAAAGTGAAGAAGAAATAACTTACTAATGGTGAATTTTCCAGTTCAATGGCACTTGAGTGTGAAAAGATTTCTTCACTCCTCTCCCACTGCACACATAGAGACCTCAGTTACACGCTGTATACTTAAATACTTAAGCCCTAATGTTTTCTGAATGCCTTCCCTGTGTCAGGCCCCCATTTGGGCCTATTTTTTCAGTCAATAATCTTAATCCCTGTGAGGTAGGTGTTATCATTCTTATTTTACAAATGAAACAGGTGCATTTCAGTGGAACTAAATGGCTTCTACCAACTCACACAGCTACTGGGTGGCAGAATTAGCTTCCACACTCATTTTTCTGATGCAAACACCAGTGATGATTTTATGTTACTATCATGGTATCAATGGAAATTCCACCCTTCTATATAGATCTGCCCTCACCACCTGGTGCTCTTTCCCCAGATCTCTGTCCTACCCAGTGGGGAGACTGGCAGAAGTTAAGCTTTACTCATTTCAGATGCCTAATTCCTGGACCATATACCAAACTCTTGGTTGTCAACCTCAAAGCATCGTGGACCTGGCGCAGTGAAGGAACTGAGAGAAAGAGATGACAGTATAGCAAGGCACAGGGGACCCCGAGCCAACAACCCGAAGCATCAAGATTTATTGTACATCTTCTTATATACGTTTTCACGAAAAATAGATCAACAATGATTAACAACAGAAGTTTAGCAAAACATGTCAACAATGTACATCTGATTCAGCTATCGTACGTATCTTGCATATGAGAGCAGTCTTGCAGATACATATGTTCCGATAAGAATCTTTATGATAGAAGCAAAGACAAAGAAGGGAGTGAATGCACTGTGCTATATACAGCTGGCTTCCTTAAGCAAAACATCCCTATCTGCGTACTAAAGAACAGACCACATTTTCCAAGGGCAATTCACTCAAGTCCTTTCAGTATATTTTAACCTTACATTCTCGAGTTTTCTCAGAGACCTTGGAGTACAAATGAATATGCACCTATGGTCATTGTGGTGTTCTGTTTCCCACACTTGGTGAATGTTTGCTCAGTAAGTTAAAAAAAGCAAAACAAAACTAGAATCCAGTTAGCAAACATGTATTAGTTTCTTGTGGCTGTTCTAACAAATTACCATCAGTCTTGTGACTTAAAACAACAAAAATGTATTCTCTCACAGTTCTGGAGACCAGAAATTCAAAATCGGTTTTACTGAGACTAAGTTAACATGCTGGCAGGGTCGTGTTACCTCCAAAAGTTCTTGGAGATAACTTGCCTCTTTCAGCTTCTGGTGGCTCCTGGCATTCCTTGGCCCATGGCCACATCACACCAATCTCTGCCTTTGTGGTCACATGCCTCCTTTTCTATGTGTATTTCAAATCTCCCCTGTTTGTCTCTTACAAGAATACCTGTGACTGCACTGGAGGCCCATCCAGATTATCTAGGATTATCTCCCTATGTCAAGATCATTATTTACATCTGCAAAGACTCTACCATATAAGATTGCACACACAATTTATGGAAGTAGACATCTGTATTCAGACTGCCATACACAAAGATCAAGCCTTTAGAGGCCTTTGTTTGAGGCTGGGAGTGCTGGTCCAGTTACTAATAAGGTTATTGTTCATACCGGAAGAGAGGTGGATGATGATCTCATTCCTTTCAGAGAGATGGACATGCCACAAGTCAGCTGCCCTGGCCTTCAACAGGAGTGGCCTCCCTGCATTCATGAGAAAAAGCTCTATTCAGGAGTTCTTCACCAATTCTCAGTGGGGTGGGATGCGACAATAATCTCAGGTCTCCAAGGCCTCAATTCCCTCATCTATAAAATAGGAATATAAAAGTACCAAACACCCAGCTTGGTCATGAGGATTACATGACAGGGACCATACGTCTAGGATATGCAGAACGCTGGTTACTATTCTTGATCTTATGGTTGGCTAAGTCTCGTGGGAGCCCTGTGGAGAAATCCATGCTTTTCAAAAATTTCTTAATTCATTCCCAATTTCTTACCAGTATCTCTGGCTGGTCAATGGCCCAAGAGTAAAGGGAAATGAAAGGTCAATGAAACATCCTTTTGTACTCACATTTGTCTTTTAATAACTTTGGATTTATTCAGACAAATTCAGTTGATCATGCAAGATGTTTTCCTCCTCACTGGAAGCCAAGTAGGTACTAAAATAAGGAAGGAAGTCTGCTTTCAAAACTTGTAAGTGACCTCTGAAAGAAATATTGAACTTTGGTGTGCTTCAGCCATGTAGCCAAAAAAGGCATGGATTATTTTCTTTTGCAACATTAATTGTTCCCCTTTTGTGGGCCAAAGTTGGAGTTTTCTTCCTTAGTGGAAAAGATAATTTGACAGGTCAGATTTTGTTGAAACTAACTAAATAAAAGGAGATGAAAGCCTTCACTGTCGAATTAAGAATTTAAAATTATTTCCTAGCTACAACCAGCACTTCCCTCTCTCTATTTCTGTCAGAGTGGCAAATAAACATTTCCTTCAGATGTCATTGATGTCACCTAGAGGAGAAGGTCTCTGCGCAGACTTGCCGTCATCATCAAGTGTCGTCAGGTACTTAATTAGTCCCCAGTTTCAGAAGCACCAGCAGGCATGGAACAGCTGCTGGTGCCCCACCCCTATTGTTGTCTTAGTGCCTCGTGTCCTCATTGACCACAACCTGGCATTGCGGATATCTGTGTGTGTCTGCATGTTTGTGGCAGACAGGAACGCTATTCCCGGGTCTTTAGTCATGGGGTTGTGCACCACCTCTCTCCCACTGGAGTGAGTGAGGTACCTTTTCCCATTCTCAGGTTGCTGGGCTTGGCCAACAGTGTAGATTTAAACCCAATATGCAGTCTGCAAGTGAACTCAGCTGAACTTAGCCAAACCCAGCCAACAAGAGTCAAAACCTTGGCCAACCTACAGGTCTGTGAGTGAGGAAAAGAAATGTGTGCCATTCTAGTCACTGAGATTTTGAGGTTCTTAGTTGTGTGGAAAAACAAGACTCACAGTATTCCTTCATTATACTGTGGTTGTCTTAAGAAGAGGTGCTGCAAATATTCACCAGGCACAAGGAATAGATCGGACACAGACAGTCATTAAATGAAGCAAGGAATGACATTTATTTGTATTCAAAATCTTCTTTCCTTTAATGAATGGCATGAGACTGTGACACATGGTCCCAGCAGAGCTGGTAAAATGTGAGCTAAAACTATGTCAAGAGATGGCATGTGATCAGGCGTAGTTCCTTACATAACCTCATATTCATCCAATCACACATACTCAGAACTCCTATTTGATCCCCAGTTAAATCTGTGATTCCCTTTTCTTTTTCCAGTTCCATCCTTCAATTGGGCTCAAAGTTGGGGCATAATCGGTGGCTGCAGCTGTGAGGTGTGCTGGGACTTGTGGAAGTGGTAGGGACAGGGGCCCAGGCCAGGAAGAGCCACAAGAGACAAGGGGGATGGACTGCCTGTTGGCAGGCATTCCAAGTTGGTGTTGGGGGCTGGGGGTAAAAGAGCTATAGCTGGGTGACCATTATGGTAGGCTTAAGGGTAAGCAGGGCCAGTTCTTCCACACAAGTGGGTAGAATCACTTGGTTCAGGAAGGGGCATGTGGGCAGGCTGTGGCTGTCTACATTAGAGCAGGTCCCCAGGTGCACACTGGGTGACATTACATGAAGGAAGAAGAGATGCAGTCATTCACTGGAGAAAAGAGCTCAAAAGTTTGTGAGGAGTAACAGAGGAGGCAGAGGCCCACTCTAAAAGCCCAGATACCTAGCAAGAAACAAGAGTTGTCAGTAGAAGCCCAGGAAGTGGCCTGGATAAATCTTGTGGGAGCCAAGAGGAGGATGTGGTTGGGGGACATGGCTCAGAGGACACTGTAAGCCCCAGGATGGTGTGGACCACAGTTAGCCATGGCACTGGCCTAACCTCAGCCCCATTGTTTCTCACTGGCCCCAGAGGACATAAGACCAAGTGGACAGGCCAGGCTCGGGGGAGAAGGGCCTGTCTCAGCCCAGGCAGGGTACCTGGGGATCCAATGTCTGTGGAACCCTGAGAGCTGACATCTATGAACTGGCTCCTGCCTGTGCTATTCAGTCCCTCCTCAAGACTCTCCATCCTGGCTATTGTCTCCTTCTGCACCCTCTTGGCTTTCTTCATTGCACTTACCATGCTTAATCACTCTATACTGATCCATCATCTCACCCCACATACTAAGCTCTTGTGAGGGTCACAATTTTTGTCACTATTACAGTCCCAGAGACTGACATGCAGCCTGATTCAAGGCAAACTCTTAAAAAATATTGGTACAGTGGAAAAAGAATGAATGAAGAAGAAAGGAAAATCAAGGCAAATTTACAAAAAAAAAAAAAAGGAAAGAAAACAGGATCACATTTGTGTTTATGGAGTTTGTGACCTATTCATGCCCTCCCCCTCCTGCTATCCAGAAGACACAGTGACAGAATCACTACACCGGATTATGATCCAAGAACTGCATTCCACTGCTACCTCTTCCTGGGTTTTTCTAATCCAGCAGAGTTGTGGTTTTTGCATTTTTTAATGGGAAGCAGTCACAACTTTTTGGAGTAACAAATAAAATAATGGATGAAAAGTGCAGAATTTGTCACACGGTCAGAGATAAATAAATGCTGACTTTTTTCCTTTCTTCTGGACTCAGTACAATGCTTAATTCTGGCTTGCAAGAAACAGAATTCAACTTTAAGCAAACTTTAACAGCAGGGAAGATTTTATAAGCAAGGTCCTGGGAGTGTCTCATGGAGTCCAAGGAGCCACTGGAAAACCATGTGCAGGAGGGGCAGCCTGGAGCATGAGCAGAGGGACTCCAAGGCTTCACTAGAACACTGCCTTCATCCCCTGCTTGTTCTGTCATGGCCAATGGATTGGAGTCTAGAAGAATGAACATAGAGGCCAAAAGCCCACTCCCAGGAGAGGAGATGGTCATAGTCAAGAGACAAAGTTAGGATATGGACAGACAAAGCCAAAGTTTTAATTATGTATACCTTTCCATGTCACTTCCTCCATGAGGTGGGTCCCTGAATCCATAGCTAGTGATCTTGGTTCCTTCCCCTGGCACTATTTTCTCCTTCACTTTGGGCACTTGTACCAATGCTTATAATTTGGAACATGTATATATCTGTTGTGCTTCCCCCAACTCAGCATCTCTTAATGCAGGAGCCTTGCTCGATTACCCCCTTATATATCCACAACAAGTAAGTGACCGGGACATCATAAGCACCCATTTGTATGTGCTTGTAATTGCTGTATGCAAACAGGAACAGGAGATTAAATGCTCCAAGATGTATGAAATGAAACCCTATCTCTGGGTGATTCACTTCCTTGATCATTGGAGCCTCCAGAATTGAAGATGATCAATGTATTCATTCATGTAGGGTCATGTTGCATGCCTGCTCTGCACCAGACACTATGTTAGGTCAGACCCCTGTTTCCTTGATATGCAGACTATAGTGGAGGCTCAAAGGTGTTCTTTATAGGAGATAGAGCTACTCCAACCTATTTGACATGGCAGTTGAATATAAATTTTATTCTATGTTCTCCAGAAATTTAATAAGTGTTACTTCAGTATAGTACTAGTAATAGAAGAACTTGCCTTGGTCCAGCCTTTAAAGAACAATTAATTCCTTATGTTTTACTCTGGCCTTTAGATATTGTCTCATTTCAAATTGTTCAATTATATTATTTTCCAAGAGTTTAGCCAAATACACACACAAAAAATTGCTGGTTTGGTAATTGAATGCCGGAAACTGAGAAGTCCTAGAAATCTTATTTTAGGAGACTTTGGATGGCATATTTTTCTGAGGGGCTATCATTTGACAATAAATGAATATTTCATTGGATCTGTTGGAAATGTTTTTCTTTGAAAGTTAATTCATGGGTTTAGTCTCCTGCTGGTTTCCCCCCATATCAGAGTTCAGAAGTTATGTTGGATTCAGCTTTTCCACTCCTGGAAAGAACTCTCTAAATTAGAAAACAAAGGCACATTTTTTTTTTCTTAATGGAAAAAAAAAACCCTAATGGTTACCTACATTGTTGCTACAAATGAGAATCAATAAGAATGAACTAAATGTTGACAAACTAAGGGTATATTCTGTATAGGAGTTACCCTGTCCCTGCAACTTACTCCTCGCAGGGCATGAAATGTGCAAGCCTGCTTATTTATGATCAGGTAAATTGTGAAAAGTCTTTATTCTGTGATTTGTAAGCCTACAGTCTTTGAAATAGACAATCAAGTATAGAACATGTCCAAGTGCCGTATAACCCTCCCCCATATCCCAAGGCAGAAGCACACAGTGTTACCACATATGTGATAGGCAACATGAGTTATTGCCTTGAGCATAGGATGGATAGATAGACAGCCCAGGGATTGAGCACCAAGCTCTCAGAACATTATACAGCCACAAATGGGGTAAGTCAAAATTGTCTACCACTTGATAGGATGCAGGAACTCATATCTCTTTGGGAATATTCCTGCCAATGATGCATAGTCTAAATCCAATCCCAAGGAAATAGCAAACAAATCAAAACTGTGGTGTATTTTACAATATAACTGAGACCAGTCCTCTTCGAAAGCATCCAGGTCGTGCAAGTCAAGGGAAGACCAAAGGGAGGTCAAATGGAAGACAGCTCACAGTACAAGGCAGATAAAGGCAGTCCATGATTCTGATCTAAATGGTTTTTCTAACAAAAATGTTACTGAGACTACTGGAGACTTTTGAGTGGGGTCTTGGGATAAGGAGGCATATCATGTCAGTGTGATTCCTGATTCTGATGGTTTCATGGTGGCTCTGAGTATAATGCTGGTGGTTAAGGCACCAGGTCTGCAACTGACTCAAACGGTTCAGGAGCAAAGTTCTGAATTTTGTACTTGAAGCTTCTCTGGATCTTTAAGATTGTTTTTAAATTTAAAAACTAGGTTGAGGCCTTCTGAGACCACCCTTCCCCACACTGATAACCCTCCCCCTCCGCCACTGTCCACCATGACCTCACCAATCGATAGACAAAGCATGGTACGGCAGGCTACTAACAGCAACTTAGCACCAGCCCAGTTCTTCTGTCTTTTTAGTTAGGCTGGATATTACCCTTTATAGCCATCCACTTGTTGCTACTAATTAATTTCTAAATATCTTTCCTTAAACAACCCAGTGATTTTTATCATTGGAAAGCCAGCACTTTGAAGCACAAAAATATCAGCCGTGAAATGATGCACAGAGATACCAGACCTACCAGATTGTGTTCAAATCTCTTGCTTTGCAGGTAAGGACGTGGAGACAGACACAGAGCAACAGCCAGCAGCCTGGACTCAGCCTTAGCAATCTCTCTCAAGGGTCAGCACACTCACCAATATGGTTTTCCTGCATTTCTCCTGTGGGACAGGCCCTTAGTACTGATCATTGGCAGGGCTTAGGAGCTGCACTCTTGTGCTAAGCACTAAGACAGCATTTTCAAGGTTTCAGGTAAGCCACTAGGGTACTAATGGAAATAGGTGGGAGAGAGTAAAAGGGCAAAGAGAAATGGAATATATTTTGGTTACTTTTCCTTTCAGTTAGTTGTAATGGGATTCTGTGCTGTGAGAGGCCCAGAGAGAGTGGTTCCTGGAAAGGGTGACTTCGTGGTTAAGAGTCTGAACGTCAGATTTAGGTTTCACCATAAATACGTTTCCAGTGAATAACGAGTTCCATGCATCCCGCTGGGATGGACCTCAGCAGCACACAGGGAGGGAGGATTTTGTACCCAATCCTAAAGATCAATGCACCAAATGCTGCAAAGGTAGGCAGAGGAGGAGAGCAAATTCAGGTGTGCATGCCAACAACCCAGTGTGTGACATTATTATAAAATCCAAAAACAATGACCCAATAATGACCCAATGACCCAATAATGACCCAATGACCGAAATAGCAATGTACATTGGGAAACAAAGGGCATATATGTTGATCTGTTCTGTAGTAACATAAAAACTACATTTTAACATAAGTGTGGAAATGGGGGCACCCGGGTGACTCAGTCAGTTGAGCATCTGACTCTTGATTTCAGCTCAGGTCATGATCTTGTGGTTGGTGAGACGATGCCCTGGGTTTGGCTTTGTGCTGATATTGCAGAGCCTGCTTGGGATTCTCTCTCTCCCTCCTTCTCTGCTGCTTTGCTGCTCTCTCTCTCTCTCTCTCTCTCTCTGAATAAATCAACATTTAAAATAAATGTGGAAATGAAAACAGGGCAGACTAAAAATTCTTTGTCAGAGATAATGTTCTCCCAAGAAGCTGCACAGCATCAAGGTAAACATCAAAACAGCCCTTTACTTGAAAACAAGTTCCAGGGTATCTGAGTCCAGCAGCAGAAAATTCTAAGAGCATGTTGGATGCCATAGGGAGGCAGGCAGTGGGGCAGAAGGAAGAAACTCGCCGCTGTGCCATCTTTGCAAGAAGTGTGCTCTTACCGCGGCCGAAGGAGAAACAACCAGAATCGGGGAAGCCCCCTAGTGCTGCTGGTTTGAGTCCACTGAGAAGGAGGGAAAGGGAAAGCACCACACACACAAAGGGGAGCTTTGCCTGCTTGTCCAGAGTAGAGATGGCAAAGGAGTACATTCAGAGCAAGAAACTAAAACCGAGTTTCCTCACTCCACACGGGTGCCAGGCAGCAGCACAGCAAGCAGAGCAGCAAGCAGCAGGCGCCGGAGGAACAGCCCTCAGTCCTGAAGGACAGTCTGGGGGGGTGCAGCCCAGCACCCACCATCATAAACAATGTGACCAAAGCAAGCGCATTTGAAACAATGAAACAAAGCCATCTACTTTTGTCTGTGGAGAAAACGTGTATAGATTCATCCGAGGTGGAAGCTGATGCCTCAACAATACCTTCTGCACACAAAACAACCAAAAAGCTGACAAAAATGACTTGAGTGCAGATCAGATCTCACGGAGAAACCTGACCGGTGTCTGGATGAGTTGCTCACTGGGTAAAATGGGAGAGTTCAGCCAGGTAGTCCAAGAAGGATGGCCCAGTGTGCACACTAGGACCTTGTACACATGACTAAACAGAGAGAGGGAGGTAACAGTTTTGTGGGGTGGAATTAGACTGCTTCATTCTCTACTCATAAACAAGATCTCCACGGGTTTGGGAATGACGCCATGGTCTCTGGACACCACTGAGTCCTACTGAGAATTGTGGAAACGCAGTCCCAACTTCAAAATGCTTTCATCTACATAATGCCTTGTACTGTGTGTTCTTTAAAAGAAGGGGAATAGAATTGCCCCTAATTTGAAAGACACCAAAAAAAAAAAAAAAAAAAACCAAGGGGACCAATTAGGATAAAATCTGGCTTTGCATAAGTATTGTGCATAAAGGAAGGATAAATAAAAAGGCAAGGGAGTTTATGAGCTGTCCGGCAGCTGTAGCTCACTTTGATGAGCCAAGAAAAGAATTTAAGGAATATGAACCAGTTATTAGAGGAAAACACTGCATCAGCTTTAGTTAGCAAGAATGAAAAGTTGGCTAAAAAACAGAGAGGAATAAACATTCAAATGGACCCTCATTAGTGCTTGGATCAAGTCTATAGCATTCGAAGGTCTTTTGAAACCTACAGGGAAAAAAATGAAAGATAAATAGGAAAGGGGAAGAGCATGATCCAATTGAGATCATGCTTATTGAGATGATTTACAATGATTTAAATGCACACTCCATTAAAAAAGAGGCCTGAATAGGATTTTAAAAATATCTTTTGTACATTCTTTGAGTTCAAGTGCAGAAAGACTGTACCAGTGTCACAATTTCAGGGACAATGGATTTTATTTTCATGGTTCCAATTAGGTTTATTAATATCTATAAGCAAGACATGAAGAATATAGATAGGACAGCATAAAAGTAATCCTAAAATGTGTGAAGGGTACGGGAAGGGACATCCGTTAAGATATAGGCCTGGTTGCTTTAAAAGACAGTGGATAGGGGTGCCTAGCAGCTCAGTCGGCTAAGTGTCTGACCCTTGGTTTCAGTTCAGGTCATGAGCTCAAAGTTTGTGGGTTTGAGCTCTGCATTAGGCACTGTGCTAACAGCACGGATCCTTCTTAGGATTCTCTCTCCCTCTATCTCCTGCCCCTCCCTATTCAGGCACGTGAGCTCCCTCTCCCTCACACACACACAAAATAAATAAATAAAACTTAAAAAAAAAAGACAGCAAATGTTAGAGGAGCTTAAATAAAATAGAAGTTTATTTCTCTCTCACATAGAAGTCCACATGGGTAGGTGGTTCAGTGGGGTAGAATGGCTTTGGTCCCCAAATAGTCCCGAATGAACTAGACATTGTGTGGCCTTTCTCCACCGTGCTCTGGGCTCTGCCTTCATCTTCGTGGCTGAAGATGGCTCACCATGACCATGTTTGATTTCCAAGCTGTGGGAAGGAGATGGAGGAATCTGCAGGTGGGCAGATTCCTTTTACACAGATACCAAGGGCTTGTATTTATCGCTTCTGCTCACAGCCCACAGGACTGCTTAGTCATAGGGTCACATGCAGTCACCAGAGTCTGAGAAATGTGGTCTTGAGCTGGGGAACCATGTGATAACACTGGGATAGAAGTGGAAATGGAAACTGGGAGACAATTGGCAGTCCTCACACTCACGTTCCTTTCTGTGTCTCATTCCACTGGCCCCCAAGGTTATCCTTCCACTGCATGCTCAAAACTGGTCCAGCATTGCCTTATTTGCATTCAAGCCAGTGGGAAGGGAAGTAGAACATGCAGGGCAAGGAGCTTCCTTTGAAGGATGAGACGTGAAAGAAGCCCATGATATTTCTGTTCTATCCCATTTGCCAGACATAGTCTCATGGCCACATTGAGCTGCAAGAGAGGCTGGGAAATGTCTGGGTGTGGCGGTGTGTAAGGATTCTATGAATAAAAGGAAGAAAGAGAGAATGGATATAGGGAGACAAGTTACAGTCTCAAATACAAATAGTATAAAATGTAATTGTTGAGAGCCAGTTCCACTTCAGTACCTTTGTAAGATACCAGCAAATTATCTCAGGTCCTTGTAGACTAAAGGTGTTTGTGATTATGAAGGATCTTTAGTAATCCAGTGAGACCGTCAGGCTCTCCAGCTTGAAAACATTTTGCGTGTTCTTAAAAATAATGGTTTCTATTAGAAACAATTTGTCACTCAAATGACATTTTCAGCAATTTTGTTTGAATCGAGGAGGCTTAAAAGTACTGTGTAGGGGCGCCTGGGTGGCGCAGTCAGTTAAGCGTCCGACTTCCGCCAGGTCACGATCTCGCGGTCCGGGAGTTCGAGCCCCGCGTCAGGCTCTGGGCTGATGGCTCGGAGCCTGGAGCCTGTTTCCGATTCTGTGTCTCCCTCTCTCTCTCTGCCCCTCCCCCGTTCATGCTCTGTCTCTCTCTGTCCCAAAAATAAATAAAAACGTTGGGAAAGGCACAAAGATTTAAAAAAAAAAAAGTACTGTGCAAATCTAGAAGGCTTCTCCAAGCTGTGTTTTACCTATGTCCTGTGAAATGATTTTGGAAAACAGATACATAACCTCTACCTGTTGACAGTTTCATGGACTGTATTGCACACTGAAGTTTTACAAGTCCTGCAGGAAAGAATCTGCTTCACTTTCTTAACCCAACATGTGCTAAATTTATTTGATCACTGAGCCCCCCATTACAATGAACTTTTTACTTTTCTATGCAGTTCATGCTTCATGGGACACATTTTCAGAAACATTTTCTAGCATGGTAGAAACAAGCAATGATGGGGCACCTGGGTGACACAGTTGGTTAAGCATCTGATTCTTGATTTTGGCTCAGGTCATGATCTCATGATTGGTAGGTTCGAGCCCCACTTTGGGCTCTGCTCTGACAGCGTGGGACCTGCTTGGGATTCTCTCTCTCTCCTTCTCTCTCTGCCCCCCACCCCCAAAATAAATAACTAAACATTATTTTTTTTTCAACGTTTATTTATTTTGGGGACAGAAAGAGACAGAGCATGAACGGGGGAGGGGCAGAGAGAGAGGGAGACACAGAACCGGAAACAGGCTCCAGGCTCCGAGCCATCAGCCCAGAGCCTGACGCGGGGCTCGAACTCACAGACCGCGAGATCGTGACCTGGCTGAAGTCGGACGCTTAACCGACTACGCCAACCCAGGCGCCCCTAACTAAACATTATTTAAAAGAAAATAAATAAACAATGATAAGAAACAAGCAAAGTGGTGATTAACAAGCAATATACACAGTGCTTAATCTACCACCTATCACAAGGAAAACTGAATCGCCAAGGATAAGAACTGGCTGATTGATTGTGAGACCCTAAGCACCTCACCTAGCTCTTTGGTTCTCAACTTTCTCATTATGATAAGAGAGAATTTGGACAGATCACACCTAATTCTAGGGATTATAGAACATACCCCTCCTTTACCTATCACTGTGTGCTGATAGATTCATGCTTTCAACAGGAATAGTTCTTCAGAGGCAAGAACTAAATCTGTCTTCCACTGTAACCAAGCATCTTCCCCAGAATAGGCTCTGAGTGAGGGAGTGAATGAAGGGGTGGAATGAATCCTAATAGAACAGGTGACCTGGCCTCCTTAGGGAAATGACGGATTATTGGCGCCTCACAGAGGAAGCTACCCAGGTGAGAAATATCAGTTGACTTGGTCACTCAGCTAGAAAGTGACAGGAAAGGGCAAGGACTCCAGGTGCCTTCCCAAGCACCTTGCTCTTCCTCCCACATCCCAGTTTCTCACACAGCGTGGGGTCCAGCTATGTTCTGGAGGCAGAGCCAGGTCAGGACACAAAGGCTATACATCAAATTATTTGCAAAAGCAAATAGCAAATTTTTCTCCATTGCTATTTGGAGCAGAATCCAGTTCTGATGAGAAATCTCTATCCTGTCATGGGAAAATGGTCATTAGAATGTTAAGAAAAAACAAGATTCGAATCTTTGGATGGTGCATGCCATTCAAGCCTGTAAAAAAACAAAACAAAGCAAATTTGTGTAGACATAGTGATGAGAAAACTGCAAGAAAACATATTGACATGCTAATAATTTTTATCACTGAAAATAAGGTGACTTTCATTATTGTCATCACTGTTTTGTTACTGGAATCAGTAACCTGACCACACCAATGTATGTTTACCAGTGATGTCACTGTCACATTTAATTTTTACCTCAAATCCACTGGTCCTGGGCTCCCAGTGGAAGTCTTTATAGCCCACTTGGCTGTCACCTCTCACTGACTGCAGACTGTCTCCAGCAAGCAGGATCTCTGCTGCAGAGCCAGACTGAAGGAACTTACAGCCAGAAGGCTCTGCAGACCACACCCCACCATCTTTCCTGGAAGGGATCAGGGGACCTCCACATCAATCACAATGCCTGAGGACCCAAAGCCCCCAAAGCCAGGCCCACCACACACACAATGGAGCTACTCTAAAGTCTCTCGCCCCCAGGGTAACAGACAAGCCACAAAGCCAGGGGTTCCAAATATAGGCACATTCTGTCTTTTGCTAGAAGCGGTTGCCTTGCACAGCAGAGAAATGACATCACTGAACTTAGGTTTCCAGGTTATCGCAAGCACATGCTCTAACACAAACTGATTTTAATGGTGTCTTTTGTGGAGCTGACAGAATATTTGCCTGAAGGCCATTTGAATGTTCACACTTAAAATATGCCTTGGTCTTTTTGGCTTTATATCAGATAGGGAATAGCAGGCACATTCTTCCCAAGAGTCTCTTCACTGAACAAATGAGGCAGTGAGGGAACAGTTGCTATCATTTTACGTTTCAGCAGAAGAGTAAGAAAACCCTGAAGTTAATCAGGGAGGGCTGTGTGTGTGTGTGTGGTGTGCGTGTGGTGCCCATGCTCCATGAGGTCCCAAAAACATTTAAAAATGAACAAAAACAAAATAAGCCTATAAAATATGCAGCATATTTACCTTGAGCAACACTTTATTAATTTTTAAGTGTATTTATTTATTTTGAGAGTGTGTGTGTGTGTGTGTGCGCGCGCGCAAATGGAGGAGGGTCAGAGAGAGAGGGCGACAGAGAATCTCAAGCAGGTTCCATGCTGGTAGCACAGAGCCCAACTCGGGGCTCCATCTCACGAACCATGAGACCACGACCTGAGCCTACATTAAGAGTCAGATGCTTAACCGACTGAGCCATCCAGGCGCCCCTGCCTTGAACAACTCTTTAAAAACACATTGATTTTCTTTATGGTGACTCTGAATAACATCATTTGGAGGTTATGCATAAAGTCTAATAAAACATGTGGCCTGCAGGACCAAGCAGACCCCCATCCTGCAGAGCCTCCTTGGTGCCCTCCTGACCCTGGGATAAGCCATGTGTACTGGTGAAGGAAGGGACTGTGTGAGCTTCCAGCTGCTGTGAGCAGATGGCAGGCAGAGGATGGCAGCAAGGGACTCTGTGGGAGAGTTCTCAGGCATTCTGACTCTGGGCATGTTGGCAGGGTATTTCCCGCCCTCCCTGGGCTGACCCATATCTGCTTAGAGGGAAGAAGGCAGACTAGATTGCATGATATGGACAACGTGGGCTTGACTGCACTGATCTCTTGAGGCTGGAATTTTCCCTTTCGGCATGGGTAGATCCGAATGCTAACCCTCCCACAGTACCAGAGCCAGAGGCCCGCCTGCTGCAGACAGCCTGGGAGCCCCATTCATGGGAGAAAGCTTTCCCGAATCCCCAAGCGTGAGATTCAATTAGCCTGACTGGAGTTACAGACCACAACAGTGACTCCCCCTTCTGCCCTGCAGCCCCCAGCTTGCCATTCTATCTGGTAGCCACGTGGCCGCACATTAAGTTCACGGCAATGGCTCAGAAAATTCTGTGGGAGGCCGAGCCACAGGACATGCTAACTGCTGGGCCTGGCATCCCAGAGCCAGTCTCACAGGAGGAAACGGCCTCAGAAAGAAGGGGCATCAGGCTGCTCGTAGGGGGCACGTTGGCAGTGATGAGGAGCACTGTGAGCAGGTGAGGGTTTGCAGACCCCAGGGAAGTCATGTTCTAAGACCATAAGCGTGCAGTCTGGATCAGGTCCTGTCTGGGAGACCCTGGCCAACAAGAGCATGCCCAGGCCCTGCAGCTAAGGAGGGGAACACACAATGTGGGCAGGGGAATGGTCTATAAACACATTTGTGAGAAAGTAAAACTCGCAGCTCGCCTCTCCCCTTTCCTATCTCCCGGCACGCATACTCTATGCAATTACTGGCCTTCAGCTTGGGCAGGCTGTCTTTAAACTTGCATCCCAGGCAAATCCTCTCCCGAAGCCACTACCCAATTTAGCATGTGTCTTATCTGAATCTCAAGACGCTAGTTCTGTTTTGATAGACGAATAGGAACAGTATTTTTGGCAGTTCTGCTAATTCATTTGTGTTAAAGCCAAGGCAGCCTTCCCCACTGCCACTTTCCCAGGGATTTCTTCACTTTCCCTCTTGTGCCCCTTCAGTGAGGCCCTTGGGGTGCGAGGCTGAGTCACGGGTGACAGAGCGATCCAGAGCCTCTCTACCTGTCCCTCCAATGGGGAACATTCTGAATAATGATGGAGGTTGTATTTTTGTTTTGTTTTGTTTTGTTTTGTTTTGTTTTTTTAAATTTTTTTTTCAACGTTTATTTATTTTGGGGACAGAGAGAGACAGAGCATGAACGGGGGAGGGGCAGAGAGAGAGGGAGACACAGAATCGGAAACAGGCTCCAGGCTCTGAGCCACCAGCCCAGAGCCCGACGCGGGGCTCGAACTCACGGACCGCGAGATCATGACCTGGCTGAAGTCGGACGCTTAACCGACTGCACCACCCAGGCGCCCCGGAGGTTGTATTTTTGTACACAGTGAGACTCAGGCCTCTGGTATGACTGATTTGACAATCCCAGAGAAGCCCGGGTCTGGAAGGATCACACGGTTGGGACCCCAGCACCTTGGGTGGCTCAGGTCATGGTAAACCCCTCAGAACCCTCCATTAATGATAACATGGCTTTTATGGCAACCGAGGGAACCTGTACAACCTGGTCTGCATTGCTTTGAGGGGGTTGGAGAAGTAAATGGATACAAACATGAATCTGAGTCATTTTTACATAAGCTTCAGATGTGGGGGCAGTTGCAGCTGGAGTATGAGCTCATCTGCTTTTCCTCCTTGGAGTGCTGCCATCTTCCCCTCTGCCCCAGCTGCCTCCTCAAGTAAACCCACACAACACAGTGCAGGTCCACAGAACGTGTGTGGAGCACTCTTCCTCACTGGGCTGGGCTGCATTATGCCTTCCCTGGACACAGTGGTGTGTCTAACCTCAGCTTCCTGGTTCCAGGCAAATCCCCCCTCTCAGAGCCTCTAAAAGCATTATAGTGAAGGTCCATCCCCCAGGGCTCAACTGTCTGATACAAGAAAGGGAGCGTGAGTCAGGGAAACTGCTGGACATACTGCTGCCTCTGTCCTCCCTGTCAAGGAGATCTAGAATCCACCCCTGTGCTCTCTGCCACTGAACCAGGACATGGCCTCAGGCTCTGAGAAGATCCCCTGGAGCAAATGCCCGTGCAGAAGCCTCTTTGCCATTTCTCTCTGGGAGCAGAGAAGAGAGCCCTGTAGGCTGTGGTAGTCTGGGAAATCTTCCTGGAAGAGGAAAACTGTTTTGGGATTAAAGAACGGGTGAACCTGAGAATGTCCTGAAGAGATTGGTGTGGGCAACCTGATTTGGGTCCGCCAGAGGGCCGCTGGAGCCAACTGGAGGTCTGCTCTTTTCTCCCCTTTGTTGGGAAAACCAGGCCTCAGGGTATAAGGAGAATATATGTTTGGGGGTATAGGAACCAAATGATTTGCTTCCTGGATTTTCATGTTTAACCTTGTAGCAGCATCTTTGCAGGTCAGAAAGAAAGGAAAGGCACTAGCCATATCCCTCTGCCCCCAGAGGTTGCCTGCAGAGACCCCTATGTCTACAGAGGACTCAGTGTGTGTCTGTCCCAGGCTGTTTGTTCTCCGGCCTCTAGAGGGGGTGGGCTAAGGTAATGGCGACCTGCCTCCCAGGAGCAAAGCACATGCCATGAGGGTGGGAGTTGGTGGGTGAAGACCCCAGCTTCCCCCTCCCCCTACGGGACAATGGTAAGGGTTGTAATCGGCAGGGTGTTTCTGAAGGCCTGGGCAGGATGGAGCCTTGGTTGCCCACAAACATAAATCACCTGTCCCCAGCGTGAGCTGCAGTCTGTTCTTTAGGGGGAACACAAACTAAGATTGTGGATGAGGAGGATCCCTTCTCAATTTCCCCTGGGATGAGGGCAGGAGGAACTTTGAGGACAAAGGCAGAGCTTGGACATAACCAAACACCACACCAAGGCCTTCCCTGGGATCTCCTCTGAGGGTGCAGCTGATTCTGAGGCAGAGGAGAATGAGCTGTTTGCCTTCTGAATCACTCCTGGATCTTCTGTCCTGGGCTTCTGAGGGCCTGTTGGGCTGTACTGTGGCAAGCTTTTGCTCCTTCAGGACGTTGCTGGGAAGGGGACAAGACAAGTGCTCTGGGGACGCCGGAGAAGGAGCCGGCTTTCCTCTCCTGGACCACCGTGGCCAGATACTTGGCAATCCAGGTGGGGTTTCTCTTATTCAGATTCTCAGCTCCTCATTCAAATCTAAAAAGAAGACTTCTCACAGTAAGGATGCACTGGGGGAGTTTTTGGTGAGGGCCATGTTATAAAACTAGCCAAAAATGTCCAGGCCATGAGATATAAAGGAAGATAGGGAGTTGTTCCAGGTTCAAGGATGCCAAAGAGATGGTCACAAGGGGCAACAAGGCCCAAGGGCTTCTCTGTCATGGGGACATTGTTGGCATAATTGGTGAGATCTGTAAAAGGTCTGTAGATTAGATGATAGGTTTGTATTGGTCTTAATTGGTCTTTTTGAAGTGAGGGAATGTTCTTGTTTTGGGGGACACACATTGAAGTATTTCAGAACATGGGAGGGAAGGCACAGAGAGACAGAGGGAGGGAGAGAGGCGCTCACGCCTCAAGGGGGAACGCAGGGAACACTCAGGAATCACCCTCCACTGAGAGGCATGAAAACAGACCCAAGTACCAACAGCAGTGGAGTGGTGGGAGCCGGATTTTAGTTTTTAAATTGCTTATGAATAGGCTCTGCAAGTCCCAGGAGATAAATGCCCTCCACCCCCAACTGGGGTTTCTGACCCCGGGCTGAGTATGTTATAGTTTCCTGCCCTCCGGGCAGCAGGGAGTGTGAGTGGGCATAGAGTGGGGAACACTCCATTTTATTTTTGGTCTTATGAACCTTTACTGAAACCCCACAGGCCTGCAAGAGGGGCTCCCTGGCACCACGCAATGGTTGTTATGGCTTAGAGCCCTGCTGCTCTCCTCCAGGACACACACTGACACAGACATTGGGGGAATTTGGTCATTCCCTGCCGAGAGGTCAAGGTCAGAGCAAAGGCAATGAGTGGCTTGGGTCTGAGGAGAACTCCATTCTTCCCCATCAAGCGGCTTCCTTCTGAAATGCCCTCATGAGGGCTTGAAAGAAGTCAAAGTACAAGCCCTCAGCAGGGCCACTGCTTGAGCTCACTAAGGAAACAAGGCCCATGCTTTCCAAATGAACCCCAGAAGGTGCGGGCACACTTCCCACAGAAGCTACTGTCCCCTCCCATGTGGTATGGAGACCCCACCAAGGACACTGGTTGACCCAACCCCATGGTGCTCATGCTCAGTGAGCAAAGAGCAGCCCCTGAGCCTGACTTCCAACTTACTCAGACCAGGTCAATGAATGCATCCCCACACAAGCCCTGTGGCCCTAAAATCAGTGACTGGACCCCACCAGAGGGTTGATGGTAATTTGCACCTTGTGATTCCTCCAAGGACCTGGTTGTCCCCCTTTGGTAAGTATAGGTTACCCTTGGTGACAGGGCCAAACATCCTAGGGCATGTTCGTTCTAATCCTGTTAGTGACAAGGGCATAATCCGGCTGCCTTCTGGAGATTGCAAGCTTCCAGGTCTGGGAGGCAATGCTGTGGAAAGAGGACATGTTCATTACCCAGAGTCATGAGAACCTCAGAGAAGATGGCCCTGTCGGTGGCACAGGCCCTCAGGGCCACACTGGACATGTTACCTGTCCCCACCTGCCTACTACAGCCATTATGGACTGTTTACCATGGGACCAGAGCCTTGCCATTCTGCCTTGGTTTGCCTCTCTGTAAAATGGGTATAGTGATAGCATGGACCTGGCAGGGCTGTTGTGAGTATGGGATGCATTTATTCATGTGAAGACTCTGGAGATGTGCTGAGTGTCAGGTGTGGGCCCACACTTGTCCTGCCGGGAGGTGCACATGTCCAGCCAGCCCCTTCCCTGGAGGGAGGCAGCAGTTTGAGCCCATCCATGGAAGCTGTTTGTGGATTCTCAAGGGAATGACGTAGCAGGGGCTGCCTCATCATCCCTGAAGACTAACCACCTGCCCCCAAGCCAATGACCTCAGCCTGCCACAGTGGAAACTGAGTTTTGGGATAATGTGGGGTCGGCTCTCACCACACTACTGCGGGCCAGAGCCCATCCTCTGGGTTTTATGCTGGGGAACCTGAGAGTTGTGAGTTGCTTTCTGCCATTCCCTTCCTTCTTAACGCCATGGCTTGCCAAAGAAGGTGCAGATCCCCCCATACACAGCAGGGGAACCTTGGGTGACATGCTCTCTGACACCACCCAGTCCCTGGGTCCCCCAGGCACTCAGAGCTCCCTCACCTTTTCTAACACATCAGACAGTACCCAAGAATATGTGTGAACTGTGTTCCCTCATCTCCCTCAAAAACTTCTGTCACCCTAGATGTAGCTCATGTTCCTTCCATGGATACTTACTCCTGCCTCTTAGCATCCCTATAATGTTGGTGCTAAATAGAGGTAGGATGTTAAAATGCTCCTTGATTCCTGGTCCACAGTTGTGCAGCAATGTCCTAAAGGTCCCGTAGGTCTTTCATCAACATTGCCCTTACTCTGGTGCTTTTGGCAGGGGGGCAGTGAGAGATGCTCTCCCCCCCCCAAGTCTTGACTCTCTGAGCTGTATTATGTGGGTAGAACGCAGGCTAGAAACTGCTTCCTTTTGTTCCGAGACAACAGGAGGTTGGCATAGGTGACAACACAAGATTATCTTTGTATTAATGCACTTTACAAAATCTATTCTCGGGGCACCTGGGTGGCTCAGTCAGTTAAGCATCTGACTCTTGATTTCAGCTTAGGTCACGATCTCACAGATCATGGGATTGAGCCTCGAGTTGACCCTTGCTGGGATTCTCTCTCTTCCTCTCTCTCTCTCTCTGTCCCTCCCCTACTTGCACTCTCAAAAATAAACAAACATTTTTAAAAAAGATTCTCTCTCCCTCTGCCACCCCCAACAAACATGCATGCACACACACACACACACACACACACACACACACTCTCTCTCTCTCTCTCTTTCTCTCTCTCTTAAAAGAAAATAAAATCTATTTCCAGTCCAGTTATGAAAAGAATTTTTAAGAGCTGGATGCCCCCTCCCTGGTCCAGGGAAGACAGAACTGCCAAAGTGAGCAGAGTTTCCCTTAACCTCCAGTGCCCAGGTCTGGTCTGGCCCCAAGCCCCAGCCTCCATCCCTTCCCTCTATTTGCTAACTCTAGATGGTACTGTCTTTCCCCCAGTCACCTCTGCAGACACTGTGTCTTCCCTGGTCTTCCTCCAGGCTTCTCCTCTGGTCTCCTGGTCTACACCGTCCTCTAGGCTTCTTCTCTGCCTAGAAGGCTCCATCCCACTTCCCACTCTGCAACCATGCCCATCCTTTGAGGTTGACCTCCCATGTGCAGTCCATGCCAACAATGTTGGAGCTAATCTTTCCTCCCTCCCTCCCTTCATTCTTTCATTCTATTTTTCTTTTTTCTTCCCCTTTCTTCTTCCTTCAGAAAACACTTGTTGGGCCCTCAGGTGGGCCAAGTATGTGCTGAGCACAGAGAGACATGATTGGAGCCCTATCCTGTGGCACTTGTGGCTCAGCTGGAAACGAAGCCACATGCAGACGTGGATGACACACATCACACAGAGAAGAAGCTAAATGTGGCCAGTGGGATGAAGGAAAAGAACCAGGTAATATGTAATCACAGGACATGATTTAGTCTGAGGGTCAGGGGTTTCTGGGAGGAAGGGACAGTTCAAGGAAGGTCCTGGAGGATGTGTACTGGTTAAATACTCAATGGGGAGGGGAGGTCTTGAGGATAGATGATCCTTGCACATTTCTTCAATTCATTCATTCAGTCATTCACTTACTCATTTAATCACAGGGCGATGCTTGCTATACGCCAGGGCCGACCAGATGCTGGTGAGACAGAGCCAGTGAACTCTGCCAGGAACATTGGAGGGCCGACTAGAGGCTGGTAAGACAGAGCCGGTGAACTCTACACTGGTGCATGGTGATGTTGGAGAGGGGGGTCAGACCTTGCTGTGTCTCACAGGCCAGGCTAAGGGTTGGGGTCTTGATAGGAAGCAGAGTGGAAAGACATTCAGTGGTTTTAAGTATGGTCTTTCCAAGATTAGATTTGTTTTGAAAAATGTTTCCATGAGTTGAGTTCCCGAAGGGCAGAACCTGAGATGGTGAACGTGTGCAGGGAGATTTTCAGGATCTTGGGTCTTGGATACTAGGATCTGGGGTCAACAACTATGGAAGGAAGGGAAGGGAATACCGCAGAATTGGGTGGAGGAGCTGGGCTGTGGGGCCAGCCCCATAGGGAGCTCCAGACCTGGAATGCCCTTCAGAGTTGTTCCACACGGGGACTCTCACATGCCGCCCATCAGTCATTGGATGGAGGCTGTGCACACGGGGCTGTGACTCCGGGTGGGGCAGCTGTCAGCAGACGGGTCTGGAAGGGCCTGACAGCGGCTCCAGCAGCAGTGGTAATAAGTCCTGTACTTTCTCAGGGGAATCTGGCCAGTGGATCCCAGCATCCTCCGCAGACACTGACATTATAAATCTACCAGCCTCGTCTCCTTTCTGACCATTTGTTTATCTGTGGTCACTAAATTCTCATGTAACATTTAATTATTGGTTGGCCTTCCCTCTCCTCCCACCCTTTAAATTTATTTCTCCTTCAGACTATGGATCATCTCTTAGGCCAAACTGTGGAATCCAGCCTACGGACCCCCATAACTCCTCGGTGACTGACACATTACAGTTCTGATCAAAGGACCCAGATGACAGTTTGCAAACCCAGACTAACACAGAGCCACAACCTTTGGAAGTAGTTGCTTGCAATTACTTATCAAATGATGGATGAGCCACAAACTCTAGCAATTTTCTAGTAAGTGATGGGCTTTTTTTACAGCGTACTCTCCCTATAAACTGGAAACAAATCTGGTGTAGGATCCTGAGTTGATCTACCAAGCCCTGAAATTCCATTTTCCTAGGTGTCTCCCTGCCCTCCTCCTCCAGCTCCCTGACCCAGGCCCCTGCTCCCCCACCTCTCCTCCATTCATGATGTTGTGCTGGACTTCCAGGAGAGCCATAAATGCAATGCTAGAAAAATAGAAAACTTAACATTACAGTGTACAGCAGATAACGAGTATATCAGGACCAGAATGTACAAAATATCCTTCCCCCAGGCAATTAATTCAGGATATCACCTTCCAGGAAATACTTCTCTTTCGGGAGTTGATAAATACCACTCTGTTCCTCCCCTATGTGCTCCAATAATCATTAAATGGGAATTTATAGTTTTTTGTGCATGCTGTGGCAATAGCATACTTCCATATTGTCACATTAGAGTCGCTTATTTTTCTGTCTCTCTTAAGCTGAGAACTTCTCTTTCCCTTGACCTGTTCTGAGACCCAGCATATGACCAGCAAACAAGTCCTCGACACAGCAAGGTTCAGAGAGGCTCCCAGGAGAGGGCAATGCTCATCCCCATGGGATTGGTGTTCAGTGGGTGTTCTCAAGCCCTGTGACTCTGAAGGATGTCTGTATAAGGGAATTTGGGACAGGAGACCACAGCAGAGATGGTCAGTTTCTGCCCACATGCCATGGCTGTTATCGTTTCCAAACATGTGGTTGGCTTCCTGCTCCAGCAACCAGACTCCACCTGTTGGCTTCCTCTGGCTGCAGGCAGGCTGAGGCATCTATGCGAGGTGCAGGCCACAAAGGACCAAGAATTAATGCCCCTGGGGACAGTCCTCTATCTATTTATGAGTGGGAACCATGGTTAAATAAGATTCTCTGCCCCTTGAGTGGGACAGCTCTGTGGCACATGTTTTGAACTCTTCACCCCAGACCCCATGATGGATTAAATTCCAATTGCCCACAGTGAAGACTCACTTGTCCCCACCCCCTATTATCTTCCGTGTCTCACTTCCCCACACCCTGCTGCTGCTCCTGGGATCAACTCGCAGATAAACCAAGACCTGCCTCTAGGGGAGCCTAGTCCAAGACACAGGCTGCCCTCTGACATTTTTGCATGGCCTGGAAATGTTGATCTGGCATCGTCTGTGCAGAAAACTAGAGGTCTCCATGCACGTCTCACCCACATTCCATCCACAGACTCCCACTTCATGAACTGCCACTTGGTCACTCCAGACTATTATTCCCACTTCCATAAGGAAAACATACAAAATGCACCCTCTGTCTTAACGCCTATCCGCACTACCTTATTCCCTAAAGTGTAAACAGGTGGGCAGGCACATCGTTTCTACATCAGATCTGTACTGAGTGCATCTGTGGGCTGCTAGGTACATATGGCCACATTCTTATGCATAATAAAATCTGATAGCACATACTAGTCCATTACCATGAAGCAGCTTAATTTTCTACTGAACTCAGTGGTTTAAAACATTTATAATGTGTCTAAATAAAAACAGAATAAGGAACAGACTTTGAATACCTGGAATGTTTTGAAAGAACATCTAAGTAAGCAGCCAGAGAAAGGGGCTCAGGAGAGGAAAGTGTTTAGAAAGTATTCACAAGAAATCCAGCAGGTGTCATTCCAGCTCCTGAACCTGAAAACACTCCGATAAATGCTGGGGGCTGCCTGAAGGATAGCTCTGCCTGGGGCAGACTGGAGGGACCCTGGGTCTCGGGGCACTAACCATTTTGTCCGTCACGCTGCTAGCACAGTTCACACAGGCAGGATGAGGGCTGAGAGTCAGCTCCTGGCTCCTGTTTTCTGCTGATGTCAGGATTTCCTTGCTCAGTAAACTGAATGTAGATCTTTAGATTGTTGAAAATTAGACCTAGGCGGAAGGTCAAGGCACCAGGGTCATTTAGCCTTGAGAAAACAAGGTTGATGGGTGATCGGATGACATTTTCCAATAGGAAAAGTCTTATTGTACAGATGGTGACCAGCTGTTCCTTTCATGGAGGCAGGGTAGACATGGGGATTAGGTTTAGACAAAGATTGCTCAGATCGGAGTCTCTATTGGCACTGGAGGGAGAACCCACGGGAACCTGTAATCTCCTTTCTGAGAGATGTGGGCTAATGAATAAGACTATTTCTTGTCTATCTTTTAGCCTTTGTTAATAGAGTGTTCTCTGAGACAGACCCTAGTGTTTTATGGAAGCTTATTGCAGTGTGTTGGGAAATACTTATTAAATAGAGGCTTTGAGGTTACATATGTGCATGTTAAATTCAGGAAATCTGCACGATTGTGAATGTGTATGAAGATATGAGGGACAAAATCAGCACTTTCTCCTCTTCTATCTCTGAATTGCACCTGGTTTCCATCCTTAGTGACCCCTTCCACCCTGATTATGCCTGTACGTTTTAATATCTTTGTGAGTCCCTCTTTTCTCTTTATGACTCTTAAAACAACCAGAGGGCAAGACTTAACAAAGCTAGGCCATGCCTGTGGGAGTCCCTGTGTCCCATGGTGTCCTAAGTGCTCACAGCTGCTAGATACTTATTAACAACTTTCATTTTATAATAGCCCCTGGGGAGAAAGCTCACCAAAATTGTAACAAAAGCACGTTTACAAAATTTATAACACTACCTAGCATACAGTAGGGTCATTTTAAATTTTACCCCAATAAAGTAAGTTCATATAGGTTATGATATGAAATTTATAATATAAAGTTTATTCTGCAGAACACATTTAACAACAGACATAAGATTGTTTGGATACAATGTCTCCAGTCGCCTCTCCTCCCTGCTGAAAGGGTCACAGCTGGACTTCCTTGAGAATAGAGGCACATAATCTGTTTCACTTTGCTACTATGCTCTTCAACAGTTGTTGAAGACACCCACTGTAATGTTAGCTTTTCAACAAAATAGAGAAGGAAGTTAAAGAAAATTACTTGTATTGCTTAAAAACAAGAGTATAAATTGGTATTAGAAGGAAAAAAAACCAAAACATAAAGGTAGTTTTAGTGGGTATTAAAAAGGTTTTTATTTTATTTTATTTTTTATTTTTTAAAATTTACATCCAAATTAATTAGCATATAGTGCAACAAAAGATTTTTTTTTAATAATTTAAAAAAAGAGTGAGGAAAAATAAACTAGCAGAAGGCCAAGTGAGCACATCAGCCTCACCTGTGATATGATAAAGATAGGTTAAATGTTAAAGAGTCAAAGTATAATTTTACAGTTCATATCTTAAAACCATATGTTCCATTAGATCACTCAGTATTTTTCTCATTAAGCTGTTTTTTTTTCCTTCAATAAGAACATGTTTCTTTTTCTTTTTCCCAGTATCCAAAACTTCTCAGTATACCCATGGATTTTTTTTTTTTAAGTTTCTCCAGAAACCTGTGTCAGAGAAAACTAGGACAAAGAAATTGCTCACAATCCTATGACCACACATGAATATCTTAGAAGGGATGGCTGTTCTGTGTTCTTTGGGGGGTTTCAAAACAATCCAGCAGCAGAACAATAACCAAGAAAATCAACTCTCAGCTACCATCTGTCCTCTCCAAGCTCAGATTTTGTAAATATCTAGTTTAGAGAATCAACACAAGCAAGCCAGTGTCTTTATGCAATTTACTTGAAAGCAAAAATAGCAAACATTTCAGTTAATATTTTTCAAATAATGTTTATTTTATATGAGCCTTCAGCTCATGATTTGCCAGTGCTTATTCTGAAGGCAGCGTGGAGCAGAGCTTGGTTTTCTATTGGTGAAATGCCCACAGCAGTCAAGGCAGGGCTTTTAAGAAGGGCTAAACCATCATCTCCCACAAACTGAGCCCTTAGCACCTTGTTATTGGCTAGCACTGTTTCTAGCTGTATAGCACAGAAACCTAAGACTTTATTCTCTCAGCACTGAAAGCTAAAGAGGTTTTGTCAATTTGGAAGGAAATAAACAAACATGAACCTCTAACGTGGCTTCCCTAAAAACACAAAAATACTGTATTCCTTGATCACCACAGGCTTTACAGGGTTTGAAACACTAGCAAATGATATCCATTATACTGTGAACATCAAGATCAAGATGGAAGCAGCTCAAAATTTTATTCCATGTGATTTATGTCCTTGTTGGTTGGATTCTTAAGATCTCACACAGCAGGTTTTGGTGTTGATAAAGTCAGTGTTTATTTTGACTTGACTTTCTGCCCTGGGGGGAGGGTGCCTTCTGAGAAGCAGCAGGATTTGGTTTAAACCCCTCATTTTGCCCACCTTCAAAATGCAAACAAGGGGCTGTTTTTCCTTTCCTTTTGTCCAGCAGCTGTGAATTTGTCTCTGAGGCTCTGTTTAGCTTACTTTCGAGAAACCACATATGTACTTGGCTTCATTCTCTCGCAAGACTGAACTGTTGTTAGCACAAAACATATAAATTGAGAGATTAATTTTCTTTGAGAAGACTTAACTAAAGTACCAAATCTCCTGATAAGAATAATCTTTAAAAATCTAATAAGCCATTTACAAAAGTCAGAAAAACCACACCAGAGGGGCCAGCATTTTGTTTTTAGTAAAAAAATGCCCTGGAGCCAGCAGTGGGAGACTTCAAAAGGGCTCCCTTTATCCTGAAGGATAATATGTCTTGTTTTGTGGCAACAGGATCACCCACTTTTCCAAACCTTCATGAAATGGTAGAAAATGGCTTTTCTAAAGTAAACCCCAGAGCATTGTCTGTTTACCAAATTACCAGTAGACCTATAGAAGGGAGTTGGACAAAGAGCAGTGTCATGTTCCATGACCCAGAAATGGAAAATTCTGCCTTTTAAATACATGATGTGGTCTGCTTTGTGAAGTGGTCTGCTTCCACTAAAATTCTTTTCTGTCCATATCATGGTTCATATATGAAGTGTAGGAGAATGTCAACCTGCATGATGGGTCACGGTAGAGCTAAGGACCTTGCACCTGGCAGTTTATTTGCCACATGCCTTAAACAACTAAACTCTTGTATTTGAGAAATAACTCCCTGAGGGGCACACTGACAGGCAGCAGTTACTAGGTTTCTGAAGTGTAACATACACCAATGGTTGGAAGGTGCCTCCCTTTCTCTAGCACAGCAACTCCATCCCCAGCATTCTTTCCCCATGTTGGGGCCCTTTCACTTCCTGGTTCTTCCCTTAGTTGCAACCCCAGCCCCTTCCTGTTATCTGTCTCTTCCTGCTTCTCCTTCCCTCACCTTCTATCCCTACCTGGAAAGTAGGGTAGCTGTAACCAACTTCTGTGGAGGGTGCAGACAACACTAGAAACTAGGAACCTCTTCTCCTGGCACGTGCCGGTGGGACTGGGAGATGAGGTCAGCCCCAGGACCACTGCCAGGAGCTTCCGGTGGATTTTGTGGTGATTCTGAGCTGTGACCTGAGCAAAGCTGGATGTCAGAAGTGCCCTTAACTGAGGATGTTGGAAGGCCAGAGTGTTCTTTGAATTTGAAGTGGTCTTACTAATTATTCAACCAGGAAAATAGTTTCATAAACCTGGCCACCCTGAACCAAGCAGTGCAGACAGGGCCTGGTGAGTAGGAAGTAGCACCTGGGATCAGAAAGAGCCCAGGAATGGAAGGTGGACAGGGGCGCTGTCTCTAACTCCCTCTCTGAAGACATTATTGACAAGAAGGAAATGATGCATGAGATCCTGAGAAAGAATTTCAGAGAAGTAAAAATGTAATACAAGCATAAGGCCCACTTCCAAGATTGTTGCTGTGGCCAAGGCCAGTGGTGGGGCTGAGGCCAAGGGTCAGAAGGCTTTGGCTTTGTAAGAATCACAGACATCAGTCACAATGTGACTGGGGGTGTGACCTTAGGCCAATGAGGGCTAAGCCTCTCAGCACAGTGCATGGCATAGAGTAGGCACTTAATATGTGTCCATAGGACACACGAAGAGCCATAAGGCAAGGGTAGCAGCCTGCCCTTTGTGTGCACCGTACACATACACGGATTCCACTGAATGGAGGAGAACATGAGATTGCACCAAATTTGTTAATCAAGCCACATACAGGAGGAATTATATTGAGATTATCCGGACCACAGGCCCATCATATCCTCATCAACATTGAACAACCGCTGACTTTTATCAAGTACAAGCTGTGGCACATGTGTGCCGTATCATGTAATTGGCAGAATGGGATCATGGAGTCCAGGGATGCAGTTTGTCATAACAGGGGGTATGATCAGATATGCTAGGCTCACTTCCCACATCCACTCAGGCAGTGTGATCCATAGGGGAACCTCCGTGAGGAAATGGCAGGACCAGCTGCTCAGGAGGAGGCAAGGAGGCCAGCACCTGTGTCCAGAGAACAGGTCAGGAATGGAGGAAACAGATGGAAGAGTCTCTCTCAGATGCAAGCAGGAAGCAAATGCACATGCACACACCCACACACAGTCTCAGCTCATGTGACCATAGGTACCTCCTCTGACTTTCCTAGGTGGCACACATCTCTGGTGACCTGATAGCCATGAAGTGTTGGGAAAGGAGAATTGGATGTGGGCACTGTTACTAGTTCTGGCTCTGCCTAGGTTCCCTTCTATGACCTTGGGTCAAGGTTTCATAGTGATTGCTCGGGAATCAACTACTCATTCCCTGAATTTTACAGATGAGGAGACCACACATGAGCTGGAATCGGTTTCTCTTCTAACATCTTGTGAACCATGTCATTATACATGGTGTGGATCAAGAGGGCACAGAGCTTGTGGCAACAATCCTGTGGGGGACCTGACAGCCACCTTGTTTTGTGATAACTGTTCATTTCACTCTTCCTCTTTGTGTTGTGAGTCACAACTCATTTTCTCACTCCCCCAGGCATTTCAGGTGCACAGGTGAGGTTGAAAAGACCTACCAAAACAGGACTGGGGATAAGTCTGATGCTCTTTGTTCTTAGTGGACCACAGTGGCTGAAAGGAAGTACCTGTGGGGTTCTCTGCAGGGATGGACAGAGCATAGAGGACTAGAAAGAACACCAGTGTGGGTTGAATTGTGTGTCCCAAAAAGATATGTTGGGAGTCCTAATCCCTTGTGTTTCATCTTATTTGGAAATAGGGTTTTTCCAGGTGGGCCCAATCCAATATGACCATTGTCTATAAAAGGGGGGATTTGGACACAGACAGACACACGCACAGGAAAGACAACATGCAGACACAAGGAGAAGGTAGCCATGTGACCAGAGCAATGCACCTGCTAGCTGAGGAATTCCCAGGATCGCCAAGGAACACCAGAAGCTGGAACAAGCAAGGAAGGATTCTCCCCGTTGGAGGGACAATTGCCCTGTCCAGGCTTGATTTTAGACTTCTGGCATCCAGAGCTGTGAGAGAATAAATTTCTGGTGTTCTAAGCCTTCTAGTTTGTGGTATTTGTAATGAGCTAATATAGGTAGGTCTTTCTGAGTGTGTGTCCAACCCCAGTAGCTCTGTGCTGGCAAATCTAGGATAGTGGCCAGCACCCAAAGCAGCCTCAAGGAACAAAGATACCACAGGACATGGGCTCAGCTGCACTTCTCTGGTTTGGGGGAGCATAACTCATGCAACTCAGGGACAGCACAGGGCTTATGGATCGAGTGGGCAAGAAAGATTCAGGCCTCTTCAGCACCAGCCAACACAACCACATTCTGCCAGTGGGCTGGTGGCCGAGCCAGCCCCGTATTCTGATTCCCTGTACTGTGGCCACAGTGCATCTCCCGCTTGGGTTAATGTCCTCTATTAATTATTACATTTTGGGGTGACTTCCTAAAATATTGTATAATACTAATTCATACTTTCTCTCTTTCTCTCAAACATGCACACACACACACACACACACACACACATGCACACACACACTCACACATTTACACGGAAAGCATGGTGGGGTAGAAATAACTTTTGAGTTAGAGTCAAAAGACTCCTACTCCATTTCTGGCCCAGCACTGGCCCCTCACACACTGTGTTACCACAGGGAAGGGACTTAGCACCACTGGGCTGGTTCCTCATTTGTAAATGTGAGAAATACCCCTCGGGATTGGTTTGAGATTTAAATAGATTTACACATATAAAACAAGCAACACAATTTGTTTCAGGGAGCTGCCCTGCATAATATGATGAACACCAATCATTAGTGAAGAGACCTGGGTTCAAGTTGCTTGCAAGTTGTGCAAGCTTAGCAAAATTACCTCACCTCTCAAACAAGGGTAAACACAATATTTGGGGATTAAATAAGATACATATTGTGAAAGCACTTTGGAAACTATGATATAAACTTATATGAGCTGTGTCCCTTTTTAGTTACTATACCATTATCATGTACAATATTCTTAATTTTACTTACATTTATTCAGCAACAATTCGATTTCAAAGCAAAAAGACATACCTTAATGGGAGAGAAAGCAGCATATTTTGGGGAAGTTGGAGGACTATAAAATATACATGATGTGATTCTTGGAGTTTTGTAGTTTATTTTTGCTTCAACATGTATAAGGGTGCACAGGTCAAAGGGTTTCAGAACAATTTTGGCTTTAGCATTGAACTCCTGTTAGATCAAGATTGCTAAGCAGCTAGCAATCTCTGGTCTTTTCAGGATCCTTAATTTCCTCCAGGTTTATGTAGTACCTATCAAATAACGTACACTTGACATAGAAGTTTGTAAAGAAGCTCATTTACTGGGATTCTAGGCTTTAAAGCAAACATTAACATGGCATAATCTTCCAATCTCCTCTTTCATCCTTCAGTGACAGGGACCATGTTGGAAGTGCAGCCCACGAACTTGGATTCAGGATCAACAGATGAAATAACATGAGCTCTTTATAGATGAATGGAGCCGTGGTTACCATGTGCATTTTTCAGGCAGGCATGAAGAGCATGATTCAGTCTTAGCTGGTGTCATGTGAATTGTGCCAAATAGCCCTAGGACAATGCTTTGATTTTGCCTGGGAATGTAGAATTTTAGTGCTCTGCTCCAGAAATGTGGGGAGTTAAATGTGAGTCAACATTCAACCACTGCCCCATTTGTTCCTTCTTCACTTCTCCTTCCACACACTTCTGACCAACATGCAACCTGTGACTAAGATCCCTGAACATACCAGGTGTACATCTCAATCTAAATATTTATAATTATGTTTAAGACAAGGACACCAATGCAAGACAAAGGTGTTATAAGCAAAGATGTGTATATGAGAGAAGAAACATTTCCTGAGCACTACCTGAGTGTACAAGCATGATTTGACCCACACACTTAGGGTGCAGGAATATCACATCTCTGTATTGGTCAAAACCAAATGAAATCCAGTTCTTGTACAATATTTTCATTTTCCAAGGTCCACTCTTTGTCCTTGGGATTGTTCATGAGTCCCAGGAGTCCAAGGTCCTGGAAGGGGCTTTCAGTCTGTGGTTGTCATAGTAGCTACTGCTGGCAGCCCTTTTGCCCCCTTCTATATCACTGATTCCATGGAAGCGAGTCCTACTGGACCCACCTCCTGCCAGGACCAATCAGACATGGCTCATGATCTCTGCAACCATCCTGATGATGGCAGGGTTGGGGGGCAGCCTGGAGTGTTCCCAGGACTGTGGTCTCTTCCCAGTTCTCCTCTGGCCATACAGCTTCCCTGATACCTTTTCCTTTGTCAGGCTTCACTAACACAAAATGTAGCAACTTTCCTTGGGGCCTGGGACCCTAGGCATTCCAACACAGCAAACACTGTTAATCTCATACCATGTGCAGAGACTGAGTCTTATTGTAATGACAGTGGAGAGTGGGGAAACCCCCCTCTGAGTGGTCCACAGGGATAAAAAGCAAAATACCAGTGAAGGACTTCTGGTTTTAGCTCCAACATGAAAAACTCAGAAATTGTCACTCCCACCTTCACAACAAGGAAAAGAAATAATAATAATAATAATAATAATAATAATAATAATAATAAACTAAACAAACCAAAAGCCAATGACATTTCTTGGACCCATCAAAGAACCAAAATCACAGAGTAAGCCCAGCGTTCCAAATACTGGACAGACAGGCACATCCAGAAAGTCACAGCGGGGGCTCTTCATCTGGAGCAGATGATACTAGAGCCATTAACTGGTAGGGATATTTAAATAATTTTGATGAACTGCCGAAGGCTGAATGTGGGCCAGCATTGAGAGTGAGAAACTCCTGGAGGAATGCACTCTCAGTGAGGTCCCCATACTTTTTGTTGGTTTTGCCTCCAGAAACCCCATCAGATGATTTCAGTGAAGAGCCAAAACAAACAAACAAACAAACAAATAAACAAACAAAAAACCCTTCTTGTTTCTGATGGGGAGTAAGAAAAAAGCAGTCAATTTGAAATACATACAAGGCATACCTGGCAGTATTGTGCTTCACAGACACTGCAGTTTTTACAAATTAAAGGTTTGTAACAACCCTACCTCGAGCAAGTCTATCTATACCATTTTTCCAACTCACTTCATGTCTCTGTGTCACATTTTGTTAATTCTTACAGTATTTCATACTTATTTATTATTGCTGTATTTGTGACAATGATCTCTGATCAGTGATTATGGCTCACTCAAAGCTCAGATGATGGTTAACATTTTTTAGCAACTAAGTATTTTTTTTATTTTTTAAAGTTTATTTATTTTGAGAGAGAGATAGAGAGAAAGCATGAGCAAGGTAGGGGCAGAGAGAGAGGGAGAGAGAGAATCCCAAGCAGAATCCACACTGTCAGCTTGGAGCCTGAAGCAGGCTTGAACTCATGAACCATGAGATCATGACCTGAGCTGAAACCAAATGTTGGATGTGTTAACAACTGAACAACCCAGGTGCTGCACTACGAAGTATTTTTTAAATTAATGTATGCACATTGTTTTTTCTAGATATAAAACTATTGCACACTTAATAGACTACAATATAGTGTAAAATAATTTTTGTATGCACTGGGAAACCAAAAAAATTCATTTGACTCTCTTTATGGTGATATTCACTTTGTTGCAGTGGTCTGGAAGCAAACCACATCTCCAAATTATGCCTGACACCAAAACCTTATCCATAATAAAAGCCAGCTCAACAGAAGAAAATACTTTACCAAAATATTGTCCAATCTGAGAGAAGGGAAATCATCCAACTCCAGCCCCTGGCAAACTTCCTGTCTCATCTAAGGCAGACAAAAACTAAGACACAATTATGTGGAGGCCAGGGCCACAGACCCACTAAAAGTCTGAGCCTAATCACATGATTACAAAGTGCGTCTTCTTCCCCTGACATACCAACAGGGCTCTAGTGCAATAACAGTGGGTTTAATCTAGAAGAACTGCATAACATGGACTCTATTTAAGAAGGAGTTCTTGAGGGACCTGGGTAGTTAAGTTGATTGAGCATCTGACTCTTGATTTCAGCTCAGATCCTGATTCCAGGATCATGGGATCAAACCCCATGTCAGGCTCTGTGCTGAGCAAGGAACCTGCCTACCTCTCTCCCTCTCAAAAAAAACCTGCCTCTCTCTCTCCCTCTCAAAAAAAAAAAAAGTTCTTAAGTGGACCCAAAGACAACAGGGAGATTAAAAACAAGGACATTATAGCAATTTGAGACCAATGACATCCACATTTACATCAAACATTAAACACAGCCTACTTCCTAGCCAGATTTATATAAAATGCCACACTAAAGTTTTATTTAACCTAGTTCCAACCACCTAATAATACATCATGTCTGACATCCAACAAAAAAATTACAAGGTATGCTAAAAGACAAGAAAAACCAGTCTGAAGAGACAAAGCAAGAATCAGAACCAAATTCAGACATGGCACAGATTTGGGGCTTATTAAATCAGGGATATTAAAATAAAAATGGTTAATATGTTAAGGGCTCTAATGGAAAAACTCAACAATATACACAAACAGATGGATAAAATAATCAGAAAGGTGAAAAATCTAAGACGGAGTCCAATGAAAATGTTAGAAATCACAAACACTGTAATAGAAATGAAAAATGTTTTTGATGTGTCTATTAGTAGACTGGATGTGGCTGCAAAAAAAATCAGTGAACTTGAAGACATGTCACCAGAAACTCCCCAAACTGAAAAGCATAGAGATAAAAGAATGACAAACAAAACAAAACAAAAGAATATCCAAGACCTATGAGGCAAATAAAAAGATGTAACATATGTAATTGGAATACCAGAACAAGAAAGAAAGAATGCAGCAGAAGACCTATTTGAAGTATTATAGGTGAAAATTTTCTACATCCATGAAATTAAGCAGTTTTCAAAAGTGTCTTTTTTTAAAGTTTATTTTTATTTATTTTGAGAGAGGTACAGAGCCAGCAGGGGAGGGAAAAAGAGAGAAAGAGACAGAATCCTAAGCAGGCTCCACAGCATCAGCACAGAGCCTGACACAGGGCTTGAACTCATGAACCATGAGATCATGGCTTGAGCTGGAATCAAGAGTTGGATGATTAACTGACTGAGCCACCTAGGTGATCCTCAAAAACGTCTTTTTGAAATAACTTTCCACTAAGAAGATGGGAATCACCTAACACTGGGTGCTGCCTCATATTTGGACATAAATGATTAGGATTCCTCCTTGGTGCCCACATCCACCCTGGGCATGACCTTATCAACATGGACAAAATATGTTTGTGAGCATCTCTTCTCATTAGCTGCAAAGTTCTTTAATGTCAGACTCAGCATAAACAGAGGCAGAACTGGGTTTGCTCATCCATCCCTCACTCTTTCTCTTGTCCATGGTATCATCTAGCTATTCATTAATGTGTTGGTTTATTCATTCTTTCAACACACACTGTGACCTGTCATCATCCCTGAGGCACTGGGTGCTGGATGCTGAGGGTATGAAGAGTAAGCCAGGGAGACAAGATCCAAGCCCTTTGGAGCTGACATCCCTGTGTGAGAGCTAAAAAACAACTTATAAAAACACCAACCAAAAAGTAAACAAGCCAATACATAATAAGATAACTTAGCACTCTGCGATTAGCACTCTGCAAATAAAAATTAAAAATGGGAGAATTGAGGAGAACCTGAGTGTCTCAGTCAGTTAAGCATTTGGCTTTTGATTTTAGCTCAGGTCATGATCATGGTTCATGGGATGGAGCCCTATGTTGGGCTCTGTGCTGAAAGTGCAGAGCCTGCTTGGGATTCTCGCGCTCCCTTGCTCTCTGCCCCTCCACTGCTGGCACATGTGCTCTCTCTGTCTCTCAAAATAAGTAAATTTTAAAAATGGGAGAGGGGTGCCTGGTGGTTAAGTCAGTTAGGCCTCCAGCTTTGGCTCAGGTGGTTCATGAGTTTAAGCCCCATGTCCAGCACTCTGCTGTCAGCACAGAGCCTGCTTCCAATCCTCTGTCCTCCTCTCTCTCTGCACCTCCCCTCCCCTGCTTCCCTGCTTTCTCTCTCTCTCTCTCTCTCTCTCTCTCTCTCTCTCTCTCTCAAAAATAAACATTAAAAAAATGGGAGAATTGAGATAAGGATAAGTGACTGAGCAAGGTGGGGTGGGAGGAGGGTACCTGCAGTCAAATGGTCTGAGAAGGCCTCTCTGTGGATGACCTGTTTAGGCTGAGGCCAGAAGACTGAGAAGGTTTGAGCAGCACAAAGATGAATAGCATTTCAGGAAGCGAGTGCAGCATATGCAATGGCCCTGCAGTATGAAACAGTTGGGTGTGTTAAGGAAGACAACAAAGGGCAGCATGCAGAAGAGCAATGGCCAGGGTTGGGTCAATGGAATGGACACAAAGGAGCCCAAGATTGCACTGTCAGCATCTAGAAGCTGTCACAGAGTTAGGTATCTCTGTGGCTCCTACTGTAATGATTCTCATATACCTACCTGTTCATTTTCAGAACTATATCCCAAATTTTGAGAAACATGAAAGAACATTTTAAGGTTTAGAATTCAACCCATTGAAAGTATTTATTCAACTCTGGACCTTCTGGAAGCATGCAGCTGTCTTTGGCCCAATTCAGGGTTTAAAACTAGAAGATCTGCTTCCTGAGTCCACAAACCCACTCTTGGTGGCTGCCTAAGTGAGTGGCTAAATGTGTTGGTGCCAACCTCCAAAGTGACAAAGAACTCAAAACCTTAACACTCCTTCCCATACTTTTCCTCTGTTTCATCAAGGAGGGCCGTGGGCAAGGATGGCACTGGCCATGACATTCAGGCAGGTGCTCTCTGTGCCCTCCTGTAAGTACTAGCACTTAGGCTTCCTGGGGATCCCTTGCATTTGGTACACAGGCAAGTATCCACTCTGTAGTCCACTCCTGTGGACTCTGTTTGTCCAGTGTCTGAGAAAGGCCAGTCCTGTCTTGTGGTTACATGTACCTTAAATGTGTGTCCTTATTCCTGTTTTGAAGCTGCGAATGAACCAGAGTGTGGCAAGCCGTAGGGACAATCACTCTTTCTCTTCCTCTGTGAGATGGTCTTGGTCAAAGGCTTCTCACCTCATTTTGCCATTGGAATAGAAATACAAGTAAAACCACAATTTTGCTGTTCTGATTCATGAAGACAGGGTCCAGGAGCCACCCTGCCTGAGCTCAACCCTACCTGGAGGAACACAAGGGTCTTTGTGGCTCAGAGGTAATTCAGTCCAGTTCAAGAGAGTTATGGGTTAAGAATTGAAGTCTTAACTGGTAACAAAGGGGATGAATTTACCTAACTTTTGTCTTCTCTGCAACTATGGAGCCAAAGGACAGATTGCATTTTGTGTGTCATTTATGGAGTAGAAGCAGCACTGGGGAGAGGTGGTGCAACCTCAGGGGATTCTTGGTGCAGTTTTACAGGTACGCAACCAAGAACCTTCTCTGATACCTCTTTCCCTTCCACCCCCCCCCAATACTCTATCCATCTCTAAATCCAAATACTTCTGTGTCCTAAGTAACTCTTGCATCTGTCCCATGCATACCACACCCATAGCAACTTTCCAGCCAAAGTTGCAATGATTCCTTACTTGGACCACAGAACATTCCAAAGGGAACACATTCCCTCCTCCATCTAAGTTCGGGGTTTTCTGGTTTCCTATTGTGCCTAAGCTAAAAACAGAAGTCTTCAATGTGGATGACCATTTGGATATAACCATCCTTCTTCACCAGTGTGGAACCCCTCACTCTGTCCCCTCTTTCTCAGTGCCAGCCACACTGGCTTATAGGCCCTGGAGCACTCCATATTATCTCCTGTTACAGAGCCTTTACACATGCTGTTTCTTCTACTTGGAATACTCCCTTCTGTATCCTATCAAAGACAAACATCTCAGCCAAGCTTAATCTTACATATTTTAGGAGCTCAATCCTAAGATTCACTTCCTCAAGTGGACTGGACTCTGTCCAGTACATGTACTCTACTTCAGTTTAGATAGGTTTCATTCCCATCACATATACATAGAAATTGGATTGATATTTGTCTCCATGAGAACAAGGGCCTGTTCTGTCTTGGTTTATGTTGTGCCCCCAGGGCCTGAGATAGTGCCAAGCTATGGTAGGAACACAATAAAATATGTGTGGAATGAATCGACAATGAATGAATGGGGGAGTGAATGAATGGATGAGCTCTTGGGTCCTACACATTCTCTCTTCTCTCTCTCTTTCTCTATCGGGCTCAATGACCAATATGGTAACCAAAACTGCTAAGAACTAAAAGGGCCAGAAATCACACTGAGTGGATTATGAGCTACAAGACATGGAGAAAACATCCAGCAAATATCTAGTAAAGACAGGGTGGCTGAAAGTGGTCACAGCTCCTGGCTCTTGTCTGAACATTGCAAAAATCTAAAATGTATAAGTGGCATGGTGTCAAGAGTTCAGTTTTTTTGTAGGTTACTATGCTATGTGGTAACATTTCCAGACTACTGGGCTCTGTGGATAGATTACAGCTTTCCTGGTATTCTCTTGGCATTATTGGTAGGAAGGGAGGACAGGCTGGTGGTGACTGGGTGGTTGTTTGGAGGGTTCCATGGTGGGCAAAACTATGACTGAGACCAGCCTGGAGGTGTGGTGGGTTCATGTGTCCCATCCAGCAAATTTGCATTTCCCCATAAAAAAATATAATTGTGGAGTTGATGGATAAGGGAAAACTGTTTCTCCACTCACAATCTTTCTGACACTAAATGTGTGAGTATTCCCAAACCAAGGAATTCTCCAGTTCTCTGCAGATACCAACTGGCTGTACTACAATGTAATTCAATTCTGACCTCAAGTACCTGGAGTTAACACAGACCTCACAGGTTAAAATTTCAGTCCCATTGTAATCGAACCAATGTGACTTTACTCCTTGGTGAGTCAGAAACTACACCATGTGGGTTGCTTCAAAATGGCTTCCAAAGCTGTGACTCCCCAAAAGAAGGTGAATGGATTGTTTTGTTTAGGATTGGGATGAATATTTCAATAGGAAAGCCTTGTCATTGTATGTAGAGGTAGGCATAAGGTTGTGCATGCACCTTGAGGCAACATGCCTATACACAAACATGTGCATGCCTATATGTAAATGAGGCTGAAGCTCCTCCTCAGGCAGAGCTTTTCATATTATAATAAGGTCAAGGTAACTGCCCATCATCCCAGGGGTCACTGCATGGTCCATCTGCACAGGCGCAAGTTGGGGGTTTAACTCAGGTCTGGGTGGTCTGGGCTGGCGGGAGGTCTTGTCAGAGCAATCACTGTCACCAGAGGGGTGGTTCAGGGTTTCATCTGCCTGAGTTAAGAGGTAAGCAAAAAAGAAGAGCTTAAGGAAAAATGTAAGACAAAAGTTAATGAGTACAAGCAGATGTACAAAGGTCAGGTCTTAAGGTGTACTTTGTGACACCATAGGACTGTCCCTCACTTCAGATGTCAATTGCAAGTAGTGGGTCCCCAGATTATCCATACTTCTGTCCAACTTAGCTAGAAATGGGGGATTCCCATGACCTCCTCTTCTGGTTTGATAATATTCTATAATAGCTCACAGAACTGAAGGAAACACTTTACTTACTGTTGCTGGTTTATGATAAAAGATATTATGAAACATACAAATCATGTTAAAAAGAAAACCACAGGCCAAAAATGCATCACTTAAGTTAAGGCACCAAGTCAGTAGACTAAGACTTAATAACTACCCTGATTACAGTTTCAACCTCCCCAGAAATGCAGTCTTAAATGCTCAGTCAGGAATTTTCTCATCAACAATAAGATAATATATCCCATGGACTTCTCCATCCCCCAGTGGAAGATGAGGGGACCTACTAAGACCTTTGTGTCCTAAAATGAAGGCAACACCACCTGAAATAATCTTTTTTCCGTGTTTATGATTTCTTTGTTCTGCCTTTAAAAACTTTTCCCTTTCTGTAGTCCATTTGGAGCTCCTCTCTACTGGCTAGACAGGATGCTGCCTGATTCATGAATAGGTTAATAAAACCAAGTAGATCTTTTAAAATTTATTTGGTTGAATTTTTGTTGTTTAACAAAATAAACAGCCAGATGAGGAGGTACATACATTGAAGTTGGGAAGGTTCCTGAGCTCAGGACATTCTGTTTCTGTAGAGTTTGGGGTATGTTTGGGGTATGTCTCACTCCCAGCACATAGGTATGCTCACCAACCCAGAAACTCTGAATCTCATTGTGTAGGATTTTTATAGAAGTTCCAGTACATAGGCACGTTTGACTAAATCATTGCCCATTCATGATTCACTCACTCCCTTGCCCATCTCCCCTACGAGGAGGCTGGAGGACAGAGCTGAAAATTCTAAACTCTCTGACAACAAACCACCATCTTTCAGTAGTCACCACTTCATTAGTGTAAACTCAGATATGGTTGAAAGGGGCTATTACAAATAACCAAAGATATTCCTCTCACCTCCATCACCCAGTATGTTCCAAATATTTTAGCAGCTCTTGTGCTAGAAACCAGGGACAAGGACCAAATATAAATTTTGTATTATATTAAGGTATCCCTTGGGAGAGACTGGGTTAGGACTCTTCATTTTTAAGAAACAACTACCTTGTGGTATTAAGTAAAAATGGATGTATGTCTCTGAACCCAATGTCACACCTGATAATGGGTCAGAACCAAATGCTTTCCTGGACTTCCTTCTGCACATCTCACACATTCTCTGTTATCTTAGAAATCTTGGTGGGTATAGGATCATGACACTGTTTCTATTATTTAGGGGATCACTCAGATTGACTAGAAACCTGAATTCAATCCCAAATTTCCAGAACAAGACCCTGATTAGTCTAGCTGAGTGAGGTGTACTTGGAGTCCAATTAACCATGGTTGGCATGGAGAGGTTATAATGAAATGAAATGTAGGGTGGCTGAGGCACACCCCTGGATGTTTGTGGAGGATCAATCTGCTAGTGGCATGCTGGACAAACATCCCAAGAGATACCTACAGTACTACCTACATCTTTGGAATGAAAGTGTGATACTAAATGATCAACAGGATTCATAGGAGTAGGAAACTCAAAGTGAGGAACACTGCCCTTTGGCTACATGCCATCTGGCTTGTTTCACTTCACATCATGGGTACATTATCCACAGCACAAGACTGGAAGTCCTTGTGGTAAGAAACTACATTGTCTGGTGTTCTAGCAAACACTGAATATTCTATTGAGGCTCAAAAATAAGCAACAATGACATCAGCACCATGGCTTTTTCATTACTGATACTAGTATGGAAGCTATCCTTCATGTCTTATGTAATCCCTAAGTAATCAAAACAAGGTACAACCTAGTTGGAAAACCCATTTGTTTCGCTGTTGGGGAATGTTGTAATGTGGAGAAGTTAGGCAAATGAGAAGGGCTTATGTAAGGTTTTTTTTTTTTAATATAAGTAGGGAATATCAGGCCTTCTCCAGCCCTCCTCTTCTTTTATTTGCCTGCAAATTAGATTTAATGAGCCTAGCAGAGGCCATGGGCATCTGCACCTCTTTTGATTGAGGATAGCACCAGTCGGTAAGCCTGAGAAGCAATGACAAGTTACCAGAAATCTAAACTAAGTCTTAATTATCAGCAATTTAAAGATGTCATTGGGGTGCTTGGGTAGTCAGTTGGTTGAACTTCTGACTCTTGATTTTGACTCAGATCATGTCCCAGGGTTGTGGGATAGAGCCTTGCTTCTGGCTCTGCACTGACAGTGCAGCTTGCTTGGGATTCTCTTTTTCTCCCTCTGCCCCTCTCCTGCTTGTGTTCTTTCACTTTCTAAAATTAAAAAATAATAATAATAAAAATAAAGTTGTGGTGTCACAACATGACAGCAGTTGGGCAGGAAGCTATAGTGGAGAAGGGGAAGTCATACCATATGCACTATGTCCTACACCTGTCCACATGACCCCTGTTGTCCCAACAACAGCCCCTCAGGTATTAAACTAGGTCATGGAGCAGCAGGTAACCACTGAGCCACTTAATGCAAGATGTCATGAGAGATGCACATTTTGTATGGTCCTAGCACAAAAAAAATAGATGAAGACCAATGGGACAGAATTGAAAACTCAGAAATAAACTCTCGCATATATGGTCAACTAATATTTGACAAGGGAGCCAAGAATACTCAGTGGGGGAAAGGATAGTCTCTTCCATAAATGGTGCAGAGTAAACTTGAATTCACATGCAGGAGAATGAAATTGGACCTCTGTCTTACACTGTGCACAAAAATTCGCTCAAAATGGGGGCGCCTGGGTGGCGCAGTCGGTTAAGCGTCCGACTTCAGCCAGGTCACGATCTCGCAGTCCGTGAGTTCGAGCCCCGCGTCAGGCTCTGGGCTGATGGCTCAGAGCCTGGAGCCTGTTTCCGATTCTGTGTCTCCCTCTCTCTCTGCCCCTCCCCCATTCATGCTCTGTCTCTCTCTGTCCCAAAAATAAATAAACGTTGAAAAAAAAATTAAAAAAAAAATTCACTCAAAATGGATTAAAGACTCAAATACGACCTAAAACCATAAAATTCATAGAAAAAAACATCAGGAAAACCTCATTGGTATGGGTGTTGGCAAAAAATCTTTTGGACTTGGTATTAAAAGCACAAGCAACAAAAACAAAATTTAACAAGTGGGACTGAATAAAACTGAAGAATCTGCACAGCAAGAGAAACAAGCAAGAGAATGAAGACAGAGCCTATGGCATGGGAGAAAATATTTGCAAGCCCTACCTCTGATACGGGGTTAATATCCAAAATACATAAAGAATTGCAAAAAAACAAAATCCTCTCCCTAAAAATGGACTAGATAAGCATTTTTTTCCAAGAAAGGTATAAAAATGGTTAACAGGTACTTGAGACAATTTTTCTATCAGTGGTGTGGAGAGTGCATGCACATTAGAGAAAGATGTTTATTGTCTGCCAAATAGCAACAACAAAAATCTGACGTAACTTTTTCAAAAAACAGAAGGCCGGGCAAGGTTGGCTTATTTACAGAGGGCTTCTGGCCAGATCTTCTGGAAGCTCAGGAGCAGTGCTGAAGCCCAAGGAGATGAACAGGAAAGGGCTGACTCGGTGTGTGCATGGCCATGGAATTGTATCCTGAGCTTCACTAAGGAGGAGTCATGTTTCCTGAAACAGCCCGTCCCCATTATGACCCAAAGGAAAAGGGTGTGATCAATATCCTCTTGGAAAAGGATGGGAAAATGGCACACTTCCCTGCACTCACACTAATTTTTTCTGGCTCAGCAAGAAAAAGCCGGCCCTCCCAGCCTCTGCTTACATCTGTGTTCATGAAGGAGGACATTACTAGTATACCTTTTATCTTCAAGGAAAATTCCAGGACTTACCAAGTAGGTGTAAAAAATTATATTTCAAGGCAGATACACTCTGGTTCTGAGACTCTTGATGTCTAAATTTTAGACAATTTCCTCAATTCTCTCTCACACCCGAAGCAAATGTAAAACAGTAGAATCTTGGCAGAAAAGTGGTCAGAGAATGTATTCTGTTAGGTCTAGATAAACTGCAAGTGCTTAATTGAAGGAATGTGAGTAAAGGATTTTTCTGGGTTCAGACAGATAATTAAGGATTGAAAGGGCTCTGGGATTTGGTTTATTTGTTCACCAACAGCTAATGATAATTAACAAGAAGCATTTGGTCCAACCATTCGTCCTTTGCTTTTTTAAAAATATTTTATTTTTAAGCAATCTCTATACTCAATGTGGGGCCATAGCTCAAGACCCAGAGATCAGAGATCTAGGGTTGCATACTCTACTGACTGTGCCAGCTGGGTGCCCCACCATATCTCCTTTCTAAAAGGTTTAAGTCTTACCATCTTTGAGGACATCCTACCTATCTACAGGATACTTACAAAGCGAGAGTTAACTGAGCACAATAGTTTTCTTCATAATATCACAAGTATCCATTTCCCCATAATGCTAAACTCTCTGATGCCTACTCCTTGTCCTTAATGATGGCCAAACCCATCAATTACATTTCCAGTCATTGTCCACATCCGAGACCCTGCAGAGCTGTTGATACTAGTGCACAGTAACTAGTGCATAGATCAGCCAAAATGTGTACTTGCATCTAAGGCAACAATTCAGGCTCGGCTCATCAATTTCTTTTAGGCCAATTATACTTTGGTTTTCAAATCTGCTGTAGGAAAATGTTGCCTTCCAGATGGAAACACTGCACCAGCTATAGCTATCAATATCTGAGTCTTTGGGGTTTGTAGTGAAATACACATTCAGTGCTGAACACCTCAAATCTGCACTGAGCTGAAAGAATGTGGAAGCAAGTCTTCTGGCTTCAAACATGGTGACAATAAGAATCCTTGTTGGAGGTGCAGACACTCAGGTCAGGGCCCTGCCATGCCTTTTCCTGGAAAACCAAAGACCTCAAGAGACACACAACCAGGGCAGGACTCATGAATCTATGACTCTGAGCTCCTTTACACAATTCAGTTTCCTGGCGCCTGCATGAAGAATCCAAACATTAAGATCACTATTGTCCCCTTCTAATTAGACAGAATCCTGGACATGAGTAGGCTTTGAAAAAATGGGATTCTACAAAGGCGTCTGCTTACCTGTTTCTGTATAGTCTGGATACTAGCGTCCTTGTTATAATACTCAGGAGAGGAAAAAAACAAGTCACATATTCTTCCATTTGGAGTAGTTTGTATTTAACAGAGCATTACTGAGCTTGGACTATGGAAAGGAAACTACCGTATTCTCTCTGATTCAAGTACACGCCCTTCACCCTTTCCCATCATATTCTTCATGTTCGTGAATTGAGTTGCAAAGTTTACATGTAATATCAGTCTCTTTTCTTTAAAAAAAATGAAAAAAAAAGGGAAAGAAAAAGCCCTGCTGCTAAGTTGATTTTTTATCTTCCATTTAACAGCGTCCAAGTTAGGGAAATGTGTGCCATGTACTTGTAGCTGTACAATTAATTTAAAGACAAATATATATAACTGGAAAAGGTGACTAATGGGTTCTGTCATAAGCATTCTGTTTTCCTAGATGAGGGAAATTTTCCTGTTCTCAATCATTCTGCCTTTTCCTTATTTTTGGTTCTGCTCTTCTTCTTATCTATTTTTCTTGGCCCCACCTGATCTTTAATTTTTTATTCTTTTATCTTTTAAAAAATTTTGTAATGTTTAATTATTTATTTTGAGAGAGAGAGAGAGAAAGCACAAGCAATAGGGGGAAAGGCAGAGAGAGAGAGAGAGGGAGAGAGAGAATCCTGAGCAGGCTCCACACTGTCAGCACAGAGCCCAACTTGGGGCTTGATCTCATGAACCATGAGAATATGACTCGAGCCAGTATCAAGAATTGGACACATCACTCACTGAACCACCCAGGCACCGCCCAACCTGATCTTATCTGGACTGTCACATTGCTGTTTTAAGACCCTTGTTATATTTGCAAAAAAAAAAAAAAAAAAAAAAGTTCTTATTCTTTGACTATGATTATGCTCAGCATCCACTTTGAGGAAAACAAATTTTTAACTAATTTTCCCAGTGGTTTGATCATGTCTAATGCCCTTAAAAATGCTAGCTGCCTATAAACATTTCTGGAATTGTCTTCTTCAGATGGTTTGCTTGAACCTAAAGTCAGTTCCCAAACCTAAAGACTGTTGAACTCTTGCTTAAACTTTTGCTACAATATTTGCCATGATCCTTGTTGTAGATGAAGTGTTTTTATATTTTTTGAAGCAAAGGGGGACAAACTGGCTGGATCTTGAGCTGAAAATGAATCTTATGATGGGCAAGACTGTGAGTGTCTGGCTATTTCCCATGTAATACCATTGACCTCTCCCCATTGCCTTTCCACTGCCACCCCCCCCCCCCCACCAACTCAGTTCCAGTTATATATCTGTCCTGGAAACATTGCTACTGAATAATTTCCCTCAAATGGGATAGCCACTCAACTATATATAAATATATAAAATATACTATACACACACACACACACACACACACACACACACACATATACATATATAATTAAAGTAACTGTCTTATGTTGGACACCATAGGGATCATCAGGATATCAAATGACACACAGGTTGTTTTTGCTTTACTTTGTTCTGGTTTTGAGTGTAAAGACTCTGATCCCATTAGGCCATTTATGCATTTATTCCACAAGTACATGTTATATGCACAAGAGTTCTTAGGGCATCGTAGAAAAACAAAGGAAAAAAAAAAGATCATGATCCTCTGAACGCTAATTGGTACCTGGTCTTTTTTTAACCAGATATGATGGTATGAATATTTATGTCCTCCCCCACAGGACTCACAAGCTGCAATCCTAAATGTGATGGTACTAAGACGTGGGGCTTTTGGGAGGTACAGGGGTCATGAGAGCGGAGCCCTCATGAATGGGATTAGTGCTTTTATTTTTTTAATGTTTTAATTAATTTATTTTTAAAAGAGAGAGAGAGAGAGAGAGAGAAAGTGGGGGAGGGGCACAGGGAGAGGGAGAGAGAGAATCCCAAGCAGGCTCCACTGTCAGCACAGAGCCCTACATGGGGCTCAGTCTCATGACCATGAGATCATAACCTGAACTGAAATCAAGAGTCAGATGTTGAACCTACTGAGCCACTCAGGTGCCCTGGGTTAGTATTTTTTATAAAAGAGATCCCACAAAGTTCCCTAGCCCCTTCCACCACACAAAGACACAGTAAAAAGATAGCTGCCTATGAACCAGGAAGGAGGCCCTCACCAGAACCTGACCATACAGGCACCTTGATCTTGGACTTTCAGGCTCCAGCACTGTGAGAAGTAAATGTCTGTTATTTAAATGTCTGTGGTACTTTGTTATAGAATCTCAAATGGACTAAGACTTTCAGATCCCTCTACTAAGACAATATGCTCATCCCCTAGATGCTGGATATGTTTGTTGCTAATATTTCACAGGTTCCTATACTTCCCAAACTGCCTTTAGCCCACAGTTTTCCCTTGTCCTGAAATATCTGGAAGGTTAAAAAGCTAATGGCTGTCAGCAACAGGAATTCAATATCTAGGAATAAATTTAACTAAGGAGGTGAATGAAAACTTAATATCATTTTGAAACTATAAGATATCAAGGAAGGAAACTTAAGAAGATCCAAATAAATGGAAAGACATTCTATGATCATGGATTGGAAGAATTAATATTGTTAAAATGTCCATACTACCCAAAGCAATAAACAGATCCAATTCAATCTCTATCAAAATTCTAATGGACTTTTTCACAGAAATATAACAAACAATCCTAAAATTTATATGGAACTACAAAAGACTCTGACTAGCCAAAGAAATCTTAAGAAAGAAGGACAAAGCTGGAGGCACCATGTTCCTTTGTAATAAACTATATTGCAAAGCTGTAGTAATTAACACAGTTTGGTATTGGCATAAAAACACATACATAGATCAATCGAACAAAATAGAGAGCCCACAAATAAACCTGCACATTATGGTAAATTAATTTACAACAAAGGAGCCAAGAATATACAATGTGGAAAAGATTGTCTCTTCAATAAGTGGTGTTGGGAAAATTAGATCGCCATATACAAAAGAAGAACACTGGACCACTATCTTACACTATACATAAAAAATAATGAAAAATGGATTAAAGTCTTGACAGTAAGACATGAAACCATAAAAATCCTAGAAGAAAATATAGGCAGTAAGCTCCCTGACATAAGTTTTGATGAGAATTTTTTACTCTAACACCAAAAACAAATAAATAAGTAAGTAAATAAGTAAGTAAGTAAATAAATAAATAAATAAATGGAACTACACCAAACTAAAAATCTTCTATACAGTAAAGGAAACCTTCAACAAAATGAAAAGGCAACCTATTGAATGAGAGAAAATAAAAACAAATCACATATGTGATAAGCTCACACTCAAAATATACAAAGAATTCATACAATGCAATAGCAAAAAGACAATCTGATGAAAAAATGGGTAGAAGATCTGAGCAGATTTTTTTTCCCAAAGAAGACGTACAGATGGCCAATGGGTACATGAAAAATGCTCAGAATCACTAATCATCAAGGAAATGTAAATCAAAACTACAATATCACCTCACATCTGTTAGAATGGCTATTAATGAAAAGACAATAAATAACAAGTGTTCGTGAGGATGTGGAGAAAGGAAACCCTTGTGCACTATTGGCAGGAATGTATGTTATATTGATACAATCACTATGGAAAATGTATGGGGGTTTCTAAAAAAATTAAAAATAGAACTACCATATGATCCAGGAGTTCTACTTCTGGGTATGTATTCAAAGAAAACAAAAACACCAATTTGAAAAGATACATACACCTCCATGCTTATTGCAGAATTATTTACAATAGCCAGGATATGGAAACAACATAAGTGTCTACTGATAAATAAGTAAATAAAGAAGTTTTATATATATATATATATATATATATATATACACACACACACATATATATAAGAAGTTATATATATGTGTGTACATATATATGTACACATATATAAAAGAAGTTATATATATGTGTGTATATATATAACACTTCTATATACATATATATGTGTGTATATATATATATATATATATACACATACACACACAATGGAATATTACTCATCCATAAGAAAAATAAAACTTGCTATTTGGGGCAACAGGGATGGACTTCGATGGCATTATACTATGTGATATAAGTCAGTAAGAGAAAGACAAATATTGTACAATCTCTTATATGTGGAAACTTACAAAAAACCCCACAAGCTTTGAGATACAGAGAACAGATTAGTTGTTGCAAGGTGAGGGAAGCAGGGAGTGGCAGTGGAAGAAATGAAGGCATTTTTCAAAAAATTTTTTAATGTTTATTATTAATTTTGAGAGAGAGACAGAGTGAGAGCAGGGGAGGGGCAGAGAGAGATGGAGACACAGAATCTGAAGCAGGCTCCAGTTTCTGAGCTGTCAGCACAGAGCTCGACGTAGGGCTTGAACTCATAGACTGTGAGATCGTGAACTGAGTCGAAGTCAGACGCTCAACCGACTGAGCCATCCACGCACCCCAGTTTTTTTAATTTAAATAAATTAATGAAATTAAAAATAGCTTCCAAAGATTTGATTTAATTTTATTTTAAATTGGTACAATCCATAGTCAATTGTCTTAAATTCCTGCCTCTTACCGCTCAGTAATTATTTGCATTTATTATTATTATTTAAGAATTTCCATATGCAGGGGCACCTGGGTGGCTGAGTCAGTTAAGTGTCCAACTTCTGTTCAGGTCATGATCTCATGGTCCGTGAGTTTGAACCCTGCATCAGGCTCTGTGCTGACAGCTCAGAAACTGTGTGATTCTGTGAGATATATGTGTCCCCGCCCCCCTCCTCTGCCTCTCTCCTGCTCATGCTCTGACTCGCTCTGTTTCTCAAAAATAAATAAATGTAAAAAAAAAAAAAAAAAGAACTTCCATGTACACAAGACCTAATGATTATATACTAGTGAATAATGTTGGGTTTGTTTGTTTGTTATCCACTTGGTTTCTTATCTTAAAAAGACTAAATTTTTTGGTCTGACATGGAAAGAACTTGAAAGTTATCACTCCTGGGGCACCTGGGTGGCTCAGTCATTTAGGTGTCCAACTCTTGGTTACAGCTCAAGTCATTATCTCAAGGATCATGGGTTTGAGCCCTGCATTGGACTCCGTGCTTATGGCATGGAGCTACTTGGGACTATCTTTCTCTGCTCTTCACCCTCATGTGCATTCTTGCACCTGTGTACTCAGCCTCTCTCTCATAAACTTAATAAACTTAATAAAAAAATAAAGTTATCACTCCTTCCCTCAACAAGAAAAAAGCTAAGCAAACTGAAAATCAACTCTCTTCTTAGATTCATCAGATAATTGATGTCACAGGGTAAACCACTTCCCCCAAAACTGTGGAGACAGGGAAATACAGAATCACAGCTTACTGGAAGCAGAAACCACCAGTAGGAAAACTTAATCAGTAATTGACTAATTGCTGAAGAGTGAATGTGAGCTCCTGGGGACCCAACCTTGAGGGGGCCCCACACTTTTATGCATTTTACCTCCAGGAACTCTACCAGTTTCTCAAGGTGAAGATCAAAGAAAACTTCTTTTCAATAAGAGGAGAGAAATATTTGAAGTAATAATGGCTGAGAGTTTTCTGAGTTAAATGTTAGACATCAGTCACAGAACCAGGAAGCCCAGAGAACACCAAGATAGATAACACCAAAAAAAGAAATCTGCACTTAGGCATATTATATTCATAATGCAGGTTTCCGTGTGAACACAAGTTTTCAACTTACTGGCTAACTACCCAGAAGCATAATTGGTGGATGGTATGGTAAGCCTATGTTAGTTTTGTAAGAAAATACCATTCTATCTTTCAAATTTACAATTTTGCATTCCCACCTGCTGTGAATGAGACGTCTTGTTATTCCACATTCTCACCAGCATCTGGTACTATCACTATTTTGGATTTCAGCCAATCTAATAAGTATGTAGCATAGCATCTTATTGTGGTATCTAATTGTTGTTTTAATTTATAATTCTGTAATGTATATTTTGAGCATCTTTTCATATACTTATGTACCATCTGTATATCATTTTTGGTGAGGTGTCTGATGAGATATTTTGTTTTCCTTTTTGAGTTTTAAAAGTGCTTTGCATATGTTGTATACAAGTTCTTTAACAGACAGGTGTTGTGTAAATATTGTTCTTCCAGTCTTCCAGTGGCTTGACTTTTCAATCTTTTAATAGAGTCTTTCATAGAGCTGAAGTTTTTAATTTTAAATCCAACCTATTAAGTTTTTTCTTTCACAAAAAAATTATTGCCAACAGGTTTGACTGATATTATAATTACCAAGAATAGTTCACCCTACATTTTCCCCTACACTATCTTCTGAGAATTTTACAGTTCTCCTTTTACATCTACATCTAGTCATTTTGAGTTAATTTTTGTGAAAGGTCTAATGTCTGTGTCTAGATTTTTTTTGGGGGGAGGCATGTGGATGACCAGATATTTCAACACCATTTTTTGAAAAGACTATTGACTCCATTGACTTGCCTTTGGTCCTTCACATAAATCAGTTGATTTTATTTGTGAGGGTATATTTCTGGGTTCTGTATCCTATTCCGTTGATCTATTTGGTTATTCTGTCACCAATATCATACTGTCTTGATAACTGTAATTTTATAGTAACTCTTAAAATCAGAAAATATTAGCCTATATAAACTCTAGAATAAGTGTGTTGATATCCACAAAGCAGCTGTCTGAAAATTTGATTTGAATTGTATTGAATCTATAAACCAAATTGTGAAGAATGAATATCTTAACAATGTTGAGTTTCCTACTCATGAACATGAAATACCTCTCCATTTCTTTAGATCTTCTTTGATTTCTTTCATCAACATTTTAATAGTTTTCTTCATATAGATCTTGTACATGTTTTATTATATGTATTCATAGTGCTCTGTTGTTAGAAGAATTCTCCATTTTGAAAGAAATATTGAAAACTATAGTTTTAGAAATATGTCATAAAAATAGTTGCACAGCCCCATTTCATAAAAATTTAATTTGGCAGGGGCACCTGGGTGGCTCAGTCAATTGAGCATCCAAATCTTGATTTCAGCTCAGGCCATGATTTCACGGTTCGTGAGTTCAAGTCATGCATCAGGCTCTGCCCTGAGTGCAGCATGTGCTTGAGATTCTCTATCTCTCCCTCCTCTCTCTGCCCCTCCCCCACCCATCTCTCTCTCTTTCAAAACAAATAAACTTTAAAAAATTAAAAAAATATCATACTAATATTATTTCATTATTGACTCATCAATTGTGAGAAATATGTCACACTCATGCAAGATGTCGATAAACAAAAAAAACTGCAGGAGAGGGGAGGGAGGATGTGGGAATTCTCTCTACTTTCTGCGCAATTTGTTTTGTAAACCTAAATTTTTTAAAAAATTAAAATACAGGAAGATGGCGGCGTAGGAGGATGCTGGGCTCACCGCACGTCCTGCTGATCACTTAGATTCCACCTACACCTGCCTAAATAACCCAGAAAACCACCAGAGAATTAGCAGAACGGAGTCGCTGGAGCCAAGCGCAGACGAGAGGCCCACTGAAGAGGGAAGGAAGGGCAGGGAGGCGGTGCGCGCTCCACAGACTGGTGGGAGGGAGCCGGGGCCAGGGGCGGCTCGCCGGCCAAGCAGAGCCCCCAAGTCTGGCTTGCAAAAAGCGGAGGGGCCTGATGGACTGTGTTCCGACAGCAAGCGCGACTTAGCGTCTGGGAGGTCATAAGTTAACAGCTCTGCTCAGAAAGCGGGAAGGCTGGGGCGCCTGGGTGGCGCAGTCGGTTAAGCGTCCGACTTCAGCCAGGTCACGATCTCGCGTTCCATGAGTTCAAGCCCCGCGTCGGGCTCTGGGCTGATGGCTCGGAGCCTGTTTCCGATTCTGTGTCTCCCTCTCTCTCTGCCCCTCGCCCGTTCGTGCTCTGTCTCTCTGTCCCAAAAATAAATAAACGTTGAAAAAAAAATGTTTAAAAAAAAAAAAAAAGAAAGCGGGAAGGCTGGAGGACAAAGGGAAGGAGAGCTGCCGAGCCCCCTGACCACAGAGCTCAGTTTGGTGGGGAACAAAGGCGCTCGCCAGCGCCATCTCCCCCGCCCATCCCCCAGCCAAAATCCCAAAGAGAACCAGTTCCTGCCAGGGAACTTGCTCGCTCAGCGCAAACACCCAACTCTGCGCTTCTGCGGAGCCAAACCTCCAGCAGCGGATCTGACTCCCTCCTGCTGCCACAGGGCCCCTCCTGAAGTGGATCACCTAAGGAGAAGCGAGCTAAGCCTGCCCCTCCTGCCCCTGTGCACCTTGCCTACCCACCCCAGCTCAGATGCCAGATCCCCAGCATCACAAGCCTAGCAGTGTGCAAGTAGCCCAGACAGGCCACCCCACCCCACAGTGAATCCCGCCCCTAGGAGAGGGGAAGAGAAGGCACACACCAGTCTGACTGTGGCCCCAGCGGTGGGCTGGGGGCAGACATCAGGT
>NW_024412427.1:34423092-34452249 GCF_014898765.1 Herpailurus yagouaroundi
AAATGAGTCTCTTGTAGACAGCAAATAGATGGGTCTTGTTTTTTTATCCATTCTGATACCCTATGTCTTTTGGTTGGCGCATTTAGTCCATTTATGTTCAGTGTTATTATAGAAAGATATGGGTTTAGAGTCATTGTGATGTCTGTATGTTTCATGCTTGTAGTGATGTCTCTGGTACCTTGTCTCACAGGGTCCCCCTTAGGATCTCTTGTAGGGCTGGTTTAGTGGTGATGAATTCCTAGTTTTTGAAGACCTTTATCTCTCCTTCTATTCTAAATGACAGACTTGCTGGATAAAGGATTCTTGGCTGCATATTTTTTCTGTTCATCACATTGAAGATTTCCTGCCATTCCTTTCCTGTCTGCCAAGTTTCAGAAGAGAGATTGGTCACGAGTCTTATAGGTCTCCTTTTATATGTTATAGCACGTTTATCCCTTGCTGCTTTCAGAATTTTCTCTTTATCCTTGTATTTTGCCAGTTTCAGTAGGATATGTCATGCAGAAGATCGATTCAAGTTAGGTCTGAAGGGAGTTCTCTGTGCCTCTTGGATTTCAATGACTTTTTCCTTCCCCAGATCAAGGAAGTTCTCAGCTATTATTTCTTCAAGTACACCCTCAGCACCTTTCCCTCTGTCTTCCTCCTCTGTAATACCAATTATGCGTATATTATTTCTCTTTAGTGCATCACTTAGTTGTCTAATTTTCCCCTCATACTCCTGGAATTTTTTATCTCTCTTTTTCTCAGCTTCTTCTTTTTCCATAATTTTATCTTCTAGTTCACCTATTCTCTCCTCTGCCTCTTCACTCTGAGATGTGGTCGTTTCCATTTTATTTTGCAGCTCATTTATTGCATTTTTTAGCTACTCCTGAGTATTCCTTAGTCCCTTTATCTCTGTAGCAATATATTCTCTGCTGTCCTCTATACTGTTTCAAGCCCAGCAATTAATTTTATGACTATTATTCTAAATTCACTCCCTGTTATATTGTTTAAATCCTTTTTGATCAGTTCGTTAGCTGTTGTTATTTCCTGGAGATTCTTCTGAGGGGAATTCTTCCTTTTGGTCATTTTGGATAGTTTCTGGAGTGGTGTGGAACTGCAGGGCACTTCCCCTGTGCTCTTGAATAACTTGCATTGGTGGGTGGGGCCTCAGTCAGACCTGATGTCTGCCCCCAGCCCACCGCTGGGACCACAGTCAGACTGGTGTGTGCCTTCTCTTTCCCTCTCCTAGGGGCGGGATTCATTGTGGTGTGGCATGGTCCATCTGGGCTACTTGCACACTACCAAACTTGTGATGCTGGGGATCTGGCATATTAGCTGGGGTAGATAGGGAAGGTGCACGGGGGCGGGAGAGGCAGGCTCAGCTCACTTCTCCTTCAGTGATCCACTTTGGGAGGGGCCCCGGGGCAGCGGGAGGGAGTCAGGCCCACCGCTGGAGGTGTGGGTCCGCAGAAGCACGGCGTTGGGTGTTTGCGTGGTGCAAACAAGTTCCCTGGCATGAACTGGTTTCCTTTGGGATTTTGGCTGGGGTATGGGTGAGGGAGATCGTGCTGGTGAGTGCCTTTTTTCCCAGCCAAACTGAGCTCTGTCGTCCTGGGGCTCAGCAATTCTCCCTCCTGTTGTCCTCCTGCCTTCCCGCTCTCCAAGCAGAGCTATTAACTTATAACCTTCCAGATGTTAAGTCCCGCTCGCTGTCTGAACACACTCCCCGGCCCTCCACTTTTGCAAGCCAGACTTGGGGTCTCTGCTTTGCCCGTGGGCAGCCCCTCTGCCCCAGCTCCCTCCCGCCAGTCCATGTAGCGTGCACCGCCTTGCCGCCCTTCCTACCTTCTTCCGTGGGCCTCTAGTCTGCGCTTGGCTCCAGAGACTCCATTCTGCTAGTCTTCTGGCATTTTTCTGGGTTATTTAGGCAGGTGTAGGTGGAATCTAAGTGATCAGCAGGACACGGTGAGCCCAGCGTCCTCCTACGCCGCCATATTCCTCTCAATCCTAAAACACACTTTTAAATGCATGATAGCTTTTGCAAGAAAGTTAAGGGCAGGGGCAACCAGGTGGCTCAGTCAGTTAAGCCACCTACTCTTGATTTTGGCTCAGGTCATGATCTCACAATTTGTGAGATCAAGCCCCATTTGGGGCTCCACACTGAAGCACGGAGCCTGCTTAGGATTGTCTCTCTCTCTCCCTCTCCTTGTTCATGCTCTTTCTCTCTCTCTCTCTCTGAAAATAAATAAATAAATGTAAAAAAAAAAAAGAAAGTAAGATCAATACTCTGATGGCAGAAATGAGGTGAGATCAGGAGTCCCAGAAGAGTAGCAGGTACTAAAGCCTTCAGCTGACTTGGGAAGTCTATTTTTCATAGGAAGCTCAGACCTTCTGGTTTTAACAGCTGCAAGTATTGGGGACCACTCCTTGGAGACAGAGAACAAAGTGGGAAAGTTGACTTTTCAGATACTGAAGGATTATAAAGCCATAGTAATTTGAGTGAGGTTTCAGCATGGAGAGAAACCAACCAGTGGAGCAGAATGAAGAACAAAGACTCAGACCCACACATGTATTTGAGGAACATTCTGGGACAATTGCATATCCATGTGGAGAACAAGCATGCACACCTGCCTCACACCATGCACCTTGGTGCAATAAAAATTTAAATATAAAAGCAAAATATTACACTTTTAGAAGTACCTGTAAGAGCGTATCCCTGGGACTTCAAGGTCAGAAAGTAAAACATGAACCAAAGGAACTATAGTGAAACATTCATGTTCACTAAAATGGAGAGTTGCTCTTCATCAAAAGATATAAAAGAAAAAGTGTCATACAAATAAATGGCAATGGAGTAAGGGAAGAGGGGAGGAGAGAGAAAGAGAGAGAGAGAGAGACTGAATTCAATAAATAATAAAGAGAAAACAGATCCAAGGGGAAAAGTTGGCAAAGGTATAGATTGGCATTTCACAGATGAAGAAACACAAATGGCCAGGAAACATTGAAAATGCTCAACATCATTAGTTACCAGGGAAAAACATGAATACAGTGCATTATACGCATGCACTGGCAAAGTTAAGATGCTTGATCAGACCCGATGTCTGGCAGGGGCTGAAGAGCAGCATGGAACAAAACAACAGCACAACAAATTTATGATTAGATTCTAATTTATGACAGTTTTGCATTATCTGGTAAAGTAAAGCTGCACATACTTTGCCACTGAGCAATTTCAGATGGGGTCAACTACGCTGGTGCAACTCTGGTCCATGTGCACCAGGATGTGTTTAAGATTGCTCACAGGGCCACTCTTCTAATGGCAGAAGCCTTGGGAAGGACCAAAACATCCACTGACAGGAGAATGTACAATTACCTTCAGGGTGGCAGCTACCTCTGGGGGTGAGGCATGGGTCAGGTCCAGGTGGTACACCTGGCAGGTAATGATCTTTTTCTTAAATTGGGTGGTGGGTATGCAGGCTCATTTCTGGGCTTTATGACATATATGTGCATTTTATAGTCATATGTGTCAAACATTTCACAGTTTTAAAAAAGTCATTTAGAAACATCTAATCCAGGCTCATCAGAGGGGGTCTTGGTGGGTGGGGGACCAAGAGTCAGAGTGCTAAGCTCCTGTGTGAGAATTATCTTTTACTTATAATGGAAGCCCAGCCTAAGTAGGCAGCTCGAGGATCATTCTCCCACTGGAGTTACTCTCTTTGGAACTTAAAGTTTGAAGCCCAAGTAACTTCTGTGTTCTGTTGTCTACAAGCACACTTAACCTGGGATCAGAAGGCACACACCAAGGCACAGGTACTTCTTGGTTCAGTGACTCTTATCACCTGTGGAATGTCAAGGATTACAGGAATTTAGCTCACAAAAATCTAGAAATCCAGATTTGTTCTCTGTCTCAGCCATGAAGACCCACCCTAAGGGTATTTCCCTAATCAGAAGGCTGGGGACACTTCCTCTGGGCATATGAGACAGTGGAGTCAGCCTCCAATCCCTCCTGGGCTGATGCCTCTGCAGGGATGCCTCAGTGACTTTAGGTGCATGCCCATCTTGATCCAGTGGGGGAGGTGAGCAGCCCACTCAGTCTCAGCCTCCCTTGCCTGGCTCTTGGGAAGCTGGAGGATTATGCCCACTCATGCTTGCTGCTTTCTCTGCTTATCTCAAATAATCCTCAGGAGAAAGGTTTGGACAGAAAAGTTTGGTCTTTGTCATCTTCATGATAATACCTGAGATTGCAGAGTTTCTTTTGTGGACACAAAAACAATTACTAGGAAGAAAAAAATATGATGGGGGTGACATTGGTGTGCTCACTCTTGACCCACAATTTACTTAGCTTACTTCTATTCCAAGGGTGTCTCCATCCCTTGCCCACCCTCAACATACACACACACACACACACACACACACACACACGCACACATTCATATACAAACATGCCCATACACACAGAGCCTCAGAGCTAGACATACATCACTCACTTTAGAAAGAAAACACTCAAGATCCTTGACTCTTAAGTTAAAATTCTCACCCTGGGTGGAAGAAGAGGGGACAAAGTAAAATCTCTAAGTCCAAGTGCCCCAAAGTCTTCATGTCTGCTCCACCTGAGTCCTCAGAGGGCACATGAGGTTTTTCAAGGTCTGGCTACCTCACTCCTCCTGCCTAGCCTCCTTTTGCCCTGTACCTGCTGTTTGTATGTCAGCCTTGTTTTCCATTCCTTCATCTTTTGTCTTACCTTGGAGTCTCCCACAAATAGATCCCTCCAGAAGTCCAGAACATTCTCCTCCTTTTTCTAGCCCTCATCCCTACAATACAACACCACATAGCTTTAGTTTCCCTTTATCTTTTACTTTGTTCTCAGCCCACCGCTCTCTGAGAATTAAAAACTAGTTTGGCCCAAGCTGGTGAAATCTGAAGTGCCTCAACTGTGTTACTTATGTAAATACATGCCTGCTACAACACACTGTGCCTTTGGAGCTCCAAGTATTCCCTGGTGTTGCTACCCCACATGATCCCCAGGGCAGGCTGTTGGGATCCAAGGTTGCTGAGTGAAGCAATCAGGATGGTTGCAACCTGTCACTTTGCCAGACTAGAAACTAAGACACTATTTCCCAGTTGCTTTCCATGCAGGTCACCTTGCCAGAATTCCCTGGCACTGGAGTTGAGAGAGTAGGCTGCTCTTTTACAAATGCAAATTAGGCAAGTTAGGAAGGAGACCCCAGGGCACGCAGTAGCAATGACCAAACCATTCCCATTTTAGTTAAGTTGCTCTGAGACAATCAGTATCACATTCTCCAGTCTTATTCTCCCATTATGGGCACATGATCAGCCATGCAACACAACAGCTATCTGTTCCTCTGCAAAGGCTGACTGGAGTGTGAAATACACTTACCAGTAAGTACAGGGAATATATCTCTAGGAGCTTGTGGTTTCTATCTGCAGAGATGGCCACTAGTTTCTCCTTCCTCCATGAAACAAAACACAAATGGTAAAGAATTCACTTTTCTGAGCTCCTATCTTTGTAAACACTGACATTGGTTGACAACAGGGATGGGCCAGGAACTTCAGAAACCTCAGGAATCACAGTCTTTGGAGTTGGAGTGTCATTTTATGCTAAATCCATATTTGCTGTTCTCTTCACCTGTTTGTTAATTGTTTGTTCATGTTCATGGGTTTTTTTTTTTTTTTTTGCCTTCTGAAGTGGCACAGAGCCCATGAATACCCTTTTGTAAAGACAGCTCTTCCAATCACTGAGTTTTTCATAACTTCCATGACTATCTCCCTTACTGAGAAAAAAATATTTTGTTTCTTTGGTCATTCTTTATGGGAATTGTTTCTTAGATTGTTTACCAGTTTATTTGTGATGGCTTTCAAAAGGTGCAATACCCCAACTCTCCAATGTGCCCTAGGTGTGACTGAGGAGCAGGTGTTCCCTCAAAACACTATGTGTGACAACATGCCAATCTGGTTTATGACATGACAACCATGCATGTTTGGATTTGCTTTCCTTGTTCACCCATTGAATGTGTTTCTGCTCTTATCTGAGCCTCCAGGGTTTCCAGATCAGTGTCCAGGTAAAAGAGAAAATAAGACGAAACAAAATATCATGGGGTCCTGCATGAGCCCCCATCACATGCTCTAAAATTCTTCTTTCTCTTGGGGCGCCTGGGTGGCGCAGTTGGTTAAGCGTCCGACTTCAGCCAGGTCACGATCTCGCGGTCCGTGAGTTCGAGCCCCGCGTCGGGCTCTGGGCTGATGGCTCGGAGCCTGGAGCCTGTTTCCGATTCTGTGTCTCCCTCTCTCTCTGCCCCTCCCCCATTCATGCTCTGTCTCTCTCTGTCCCAAAATAAATAAACGTTGAAAAAAAAATGTTTAAAAAAAAATAAAATTCTTCTTTCTCAATTATTCCTGGGTCCATGTTGACTCCATGCCATTGAACTCCTTCCATGGGACTCCTTTCCATTGAACTTCACTGCAGCATTCCAGATCAAATCAGTACTTCAAGTGAAATTTAGATCAAAGGGTGCAAGCTTTCACGCTGACATCCACACAGTGTATCCCAGGATGTGAATATGAAGTTCTCTGGGTTTAGTAGAAACACTTGGTTTAGAATCACTTTTTGCATGGGCACAGCTTGAGAAAATCAGTCGTCAATAATCACATGTAAGTCACATTTTTCAGGGCATATGAAGAAAATTGCTTTCACAGAAATAAGATAAGACACTTTGCCACCAATTACTCCAATCTTGGCCCTGGGAAAATTTTCACTCCTGCATTCACAGCAGAGAAAGATGGGTAGAGAGAATTGTGAGGATCTCTAAATGGGGGACATCTATCTTCTTTCTGCCAGGACAAGCCCCTGCTTGTTGTAGAAAGAGGAGAGCATTGTCTTAGTTTGAGTTTTCCCAGAAGCCAACTCTGAGACACAGGTTAGAGTACAAATAGTTTATTGGAAGTTGGTGACAGGAAGTACTGGTAGGAATGCAGGGAGGAGACTGGGAAGGAAAAGCAGCCAATGGACTGTCACTCTCAAGGGAATCAACATGCTGGGGAAACTAGGGCTTGGTCCCGTTTGAGAAATATGGGAGCCAGGCTGCACCTGCACCTTGGAGCTATCCCACCTGAGAGGGGAGGAGGCTGGGATATTTATCCACCACCTACACTAGTCATTGTCTTGAGGATGGCTCCTGGGCACTACTAATTGCTTCCAGCACTTCTAGCCTGTCGTGCTTGGGCAGAGCAAGTTCTGGTGGGCCAGAGGAAGCAGTCAGGCAAAGAAACACAGATGCTGGTAGTGGGAAGGCAGATGTGCTTGTCTGGATTTATTTGTCAGGGAGACACTGAAAAACAAACTGAGTTCACAGGCTACTGTGGGGATGAAAGGAGAGAGTACCTGTCATAGGTCGCTTTTCAGGGAGCAAGCAACTAAGTGATGAGTGTCCTGCTCGTTGTCTGCTTACCTGCTAAATGGCAAGGGCCAGAGGTCTGCATCTTTTTCAGAACAGAAATGATTATTCCTGCCTGATTCTTGGTACATTTTCTTTATTCATCCCTTATTTCAAAAACACCTCAGAATTCCTTGCCAAAGCCACACTAATCCCATTTGCATCATTGCAAAGATGGTAAGGTATCAATCTTAAAGATTTTGGTCTGTCACAGTCTAATTGCCTTAGCCATCTAACCTATCATAATGCTTTTGCATTATTATTTTTTTGAACAGTTTTCTTTTCTCTTCCTAACTTTTGATATAATGCTAAGATCACTACACTGCTAAAGTGTAAGATTGCTAAGTTTGCCAACCAAGCCCCAAAGGAAAGTGAGAAAAACAGGTTGTCTTATATAAATTGAACAAGAACTAAAAGAAATGTGAGGGAAAAGAATTTCTTCACTCTAATAAAAAATTCCAAACTTTTGAAAATGGCAAGGTCAGTACAAAAGATATAGATCAGGACTTTAGTTGGGCAATTTGAAATTGCCTTAAGTAAAGCAGCACAAAATCCTTGTGTGTGTGTGTGTGTGTGTGTGTGTGTGTGTGTGTGTGTGTGTTGGGCTTATTTCATCTTTCAACTGTCTTCCAAGATCATTTACACAGTTTGAAAGAAAATAAAACCCCCTTCCAACAGCCTGGTTTTTTTTTTCTCTTCCAGATGTGTCAGAAGCAGAGGCTTGAAGAACTCTGCCATTAGGTATAAACATTATTGATTTGTCAGCCACTGCAAAACTCAAATAATACTCTTTCTGTTTCTAATTGGTAATGTTTATATTTAGCTAAAAGGATTTTATGGAAATGATGAGGACATTCTAATCCAAGGACAGATTATGGGATTGTCTTTATTCTCCATGCTTCTCATCAGCTATATTAACCTTGTTCTGTTTTTAATGGTGGGGAGTATGGAGTTCTGGGTAACTGGATTTCCTGATTAATTGTACACTAAAAGCGAAATTATATTAAATATCCTTCACGATGAAAACTCATCTGAAGAAAATTTGATTCTTCCTCAGTGATCCAGAAATGTTTATAATTAAGACCAACAATTATGCAAATGGATTTTTAGATGTTTGCTTATCTGAATGATGATGTGGACTCTGGATGAGTTGTTTCTGATTGATGGATCATGGAAAGGCCATAAATAACATGTTCTGATTTTGGTCTCCTCAAAGACTATGCATTATTTATAGGTTGTCTTTAATTATACATGCTTTTTATGATTCACAACATCATTCCTCTTAATTTTCCATAGTAATTATCAGTGAAGGGCCTGATGCATATTTACCACAAGCATTATATTATCATGATCTACTCTGGAAAGAAAAAGGTAGTAAAAACAAAGGAAATCTCTTTAGTTTTGCACACCATGGAAGTCAAATTCCTCCCTGTCACAGCGACTGTTTGTTTCTTTGATATTGACATTATTATCAAACCCATTGGATCCCTGACCCATCCAAACCAGTGAGGGCTCATCAATCAGGCCTTCAAGATTTCTCAGTCTTTGATTAGTGCCTATCTGTGTTTTCACTGCATCTCCTCAGCCCAGGTTCCGAAGTGAAGCTGTCTTTGCGTGTGGTTTCCATTAGGTCCCAAGATGATGGAGATTTGAGCTCCACCCTGAGGGCTCTGTGGCTTGGGCACATCACTCCACTGTCCATTCATTTCTTCCTGGAAGTATTTTTGTGGGAATTAAATATGATGATACCTGAACAGCACTTGGGATATCAGTATTACTTTCCATTACAGTAAAGAGTCTTATATTGGCTTCCCTAATATACCCCAGAAGTATACCCTAAGATAAGGATATGGAGTAAGTGCCCTATTTGGGAGGTAGTCCCAGGAACCCAGAGTAGGGGGGGGTAGGGAAGTGAGACCACACAGGGGAGAAAGTCATTTCAGGTGAGTTGATGAGCAGGTTATATCTGCAAGCAGCTGAGCTCAGTCCTGATGGGGACCTCCGAGAAAGTAAGAAGGACATGCTTCAGAGTAGTCCCATCTGATACTTGAGAAAGTTGGATTTTTATTTTATAAGTTCTATCCACAACAGATTGAGAGATATTTCCTAGGGCACTAACTCCCCAGCACTCTGACCTGACCCATGCTGTGCACATGGGTCTGAGATCTGTGTACATCTGAGGGCTGAGCACACCCAAGAGCAATACCTTAGGCAGAGTCCCAGGTGCCTGTGGTAGGAAGAAGTAAGTGTTCATGGAAAGGTGAATTCCAAAGCAAAAATTGGAACCATCTGGAAGGCTCATTAACACTCACACTATAAGTCCTCTTCCTCAGATGTTCTGATCTAGTAGCTCTGGGGAAGAGCCAAAAGTTTGCCCTTCTGATATTTCCTAATATTAGGTTGTACTGATGATTCTGGTCCAGGAACCAATTTTTGTGAACCACTGGCCTAGTAGACAAAGGTGGGGTTTTAATGGTGTTTGCTATAGAGAGTGTCCTGGTAAAATCTTCAGAGTGACTTGTCTGTGTTGTGAGCAGTGGATGAAACTCAGGGAGGAGAGAGAGGGAAGTGAACTGATACAACATCTCTTTTCTGTCTGCTGTACAGCATACAGTGTCTTGGCACAGTGATCAGCTCTACATCTCCATTCCTGAATGTCATCTTCATTTTTAATGGAGAAAAACATCCAGATTTTGAAAATCATGAAGGACATGGTGAGTCTTAATCTTTTCCTACAGAAAAGTGAGAGACAATGGCCCTGAGTATGACACCCTCTCGTGGGTGTGCCCAAATTTTGATAATAATCTCTCAAATGTTGAGTACTGATAAAACACTGTAATTATTCATGGTCAAAGTACAAGAATATCTTAAGAAGTACTTCAGTAAGAAAGAAACTGGTCAGTGTTTATTCTCAATTCTGGTCATTCTATCCTTTGCCAACCACTCAAGCAAATATAAAGGAAGGTCCAGGGGTAAGATGTCAGGCAGTATCCACAACTTCTCTGTGCATCTGCTAGCATGACCCCTGTGGCAAGTGGGCAAGTGGTCCTTGTGTCAAGCCCATAGCACTGAATTCAGGGATGGCCTTGAGTCACATTGTGTAAGCATGGGTTTTCTACTGAGACATGTATTCTTGTAATCGTGTATGTCTAATCTAGCTCTGCCATTGACAGGCAGCACTCAGCACAGGAATAGTGGCTGGCATCTTGGGCTCAGAAAGATGGCTTCCTGGATTGTATTAGCCTCATGTGTGTGAGGCAAGATCTGAGGGGGCAGCTGAGTTTCAGAAATCTCCCTCATCTACAGCTGTGTGTTTGTTGGTGAGGGCTTTTGTGAGGGTGAGGTTACAAGAACATTAAACTTCCATCTGTCACTGGAAAATAGTTCTTCTGGGCATCAGGACAAACTCTTTTCTGTGTGAGAAGTGTAAGGTACTGTGTCTCATCTCTACATCCTTTGAACTTATTCTTGGCACTTATTAACACGGTTGCTGGGTAGGAAATAGTGTCATTATAGTGATATCTAAAAATAGCTCTAAGTTTCATAAAATAAATAATTTCCAAGCTTTGACACTTTTTGTATTAGTTGTAATTGCTTTTGACACATTTCCCATCTGATTGCAATGTGCAGGTGTGTAATGGGACCCATGCCCCACTGGCTTAAACCAGTGACAGGAGCAAGTGTTTCAGTGAGAATGGTTCAGCACTCTTCTCAGTAATATGTATCTCCAGTTGAGATTAAATAGAATATATCCCAATCTCTTTATGAAAACAGTGAGAAAGCAGAGGCACTAAAATGTTAAGGATTGCCCCAAGAGCACAAGGATAATTAGCAGGAACTACAATGGAAATCAGATTCCAAGTTTCACTGTTTCCCACATAAGTCCAGCCAGCCAGTCTCAAAATTTCAGACTCTTCTGAATTTTTCCTCCCTTTCTTCCCCTAAATATAGTTGTCCATTTCCTGTCATCATATCTTTTTTGAATTCTCTCTCATAAAATTCCTCAGGCCCACTGCTATCACTTTTAGACGTTCACTCATTCCTTTAACTTCAACTGTCACCCAACTTGTCTTCATGGTGGCCATCTTTACGCCCTCCAACCCACCTCTGTTCTACTTCCAGACTAGATTTCGCCCACACATCACTATGTATTCTTCTTTTGTAAAGTAAGGCCGTTCCTAAGTTACAGAGGTAAACAGTTAAAAGACATTTCTAAATAAATGAGGCCACTGTAGGTATCTCACCCATGTCACTTCCATTCCCAACCATGTTGATGGTTTCCAACTGTGAGTCCCAATGACTCAGTCTGAGGCTATCTCTGGTTGAGAAGGATATTCTACCTGATGCAGGGCAAGCAGGAAGCAATAGGAGCTTAGGGTTTAGGGAGCAGCCCTCAACCAGTGTTGTGCGGGAGATGGTGGAACTTACCTCAACTCTCTCATTCTTCTGCTTCTTTCTAACGTCTCCGGTGGGAATTAACTGCATTTCCTCACAGTGAAAACCTGCATGAGAGCACACCTGTATTGATTCCCTTCTCTTCCTCTCTTTTTTTTTTCCCCCATTTTCCAGCTGGTGATTCTTGGAACCACCTCCCAGATGAACAGCTTTCACTCAAGTTCTTATCTCAGGGGATGCCTGGGTGGCTTAGTTGGTTGAGTGTCTGACTTTGGTTCAGGTCATGATCTCATGGTTTGTGAATTCAAGCCCATATTGGGCTCTGCTGCTGTCAGCATGGATCCTGCTCTGGATCCTTTGTCCCCCTCTCTCTCTGCCTCTCCCCTGATTGTGCACTCTCTCAAAAATAAATAAATTAAGGGGCGCCTGGGTGGCGCAGTCGGTTAAGCGTCCGACTTCAGCCAGGTCACGATCTCGCACTCCGTGAGTTCGAGCCCCGCGTCGGGCTCTGGGCTGATGGCTCAGAGCCTGGAGCCTGTTTCCGATTCTGTGTCTCCCTCTCTCTCTGCCCCTCCCCCGTTCATGCTCTGTCTCTCTCTGTCCCAAAAATAAAAATAAACTTTGAAAAAAAATTAAAAAAAAAATAAATAAATTAAAAAAAAAAAAAAAAAAACCTCTTGTCTCAGAATCTGTGTTTGTGGGAAATAAAATGGACCATGGCTAAAGCCTGGGACCAGGGAAAGAAAGCCAAGATGAAACCTGAAAGTAGGGAGGAGTTAGCCCACTGAAACAATGAGAGATGTTGGAGGACCTTTTTAAAGACCTGGGGAGGAGTGAGCATGAATCATTTGAGGAAAACTAAAAGAATTTCCTGGAAGGCAACCTCCTACAGTTTTGCTCCAAGACAAGGTACAGAGAAGTGAAAAGTGAAAGTCTGGTGAAGTGTTGAGCAGGAACTTGGAAAGGGCTGTGTTCTTTATGTGGAGGGAAATGGGAGGTCATAGAAGAGGTTCACACAGGAAAGGGACATGATCATATTGGCAGTTTTGAAGGATTTCCGTCTCCAGTCTGGATGACAGATTGGTGTAGGGGCAAAACTGGAGGCAGAGGCAACTAGGAAGCTGCTACAGTTATTCAGGCAAGAGGCGATGGATAAAGTAAGTGGATGGGTCTGAAGGATATGTAGCAAGTGGAGACGAAAGGATTTGGCTTAATGAGAGGTGGTGGTTGGGGAGAAGGAAGAATCCAAGATGATCCTAGAATGGGGGCTCAAGGAAGTAGGTGGACAGTGCTTTCACTCGCTGAATGAGGAGATAGTGCAGGGGGATTTGTGGGGGAAGAAGATGGTGGGTTCAGTTTGGGATTTGCCATATTTGATCTTTAAGTAGCAATGCTTCTATTTGACATGTAAGTAGGAATGTTGATTAGACAATGAGATTATATGGGTCTGAAGTTTTGGAGAGGGGAATGAGAATGGAAATAATTAGCATAGAGTACTAAATGAAGACCTACAAATGGGTGAAATGTTTCAGGGAAACATTATTATTTATTTGAGGGAGAGTGAGAAGACACAATTGCCAAGATATTGACAAGAACAACAACATTTTATAGGTGAGTAGCAGTCAACAAAGGAAGCCAAGTGGGAATGGACTAGAAGGATGGGCAGAAAATGAGGAAAATGGAACAAAGGACAAGGGAATAAACTATGATGTAAAGGAAGAAGTTGAACTAAGAGCTGAAAGTTCTCTGTTGGATTCCACAGCGAATAGGCCTTTTGTGATTTGGGGAGAACAATTTCCACTAAGTGTCAGGGACCCCAGATGGCTGCCAAGTAACTAAGACAAGAATATAAAGTGGGTGAGGCAGGTGTAGACAACTCTTTCTAAAAATCTGACTGGGAAGAGGCTAAAGGAAATAGAGAACAGAGGAAGATGTTGGATTTTAAACAGTAAGAAATTAAATCTGTGTTTGACAATGACCATTACAGGAACATAGAAAGTTGCTGTAGTGACAAGTGTGGAGCCTGGTGGATTCAATTTCTAGAGGAACATAAAAAAGATGGGTCTAAAAATATGAGTCTGGGGGCCCCTGGGTGGTTCAGTCAGTTAAGCATCTAACTTTGGCTCAGGTCATGATCTCACGGTTCATGAGTTCGAGCCCCACATCAGGCTCTGTGCTGACATCTCAGAGCCTGGAACGTGCTTCTGATTCTGTGTCTCCCTCTCTCTTCCCCTCCACCACTTGCAGTCTGTCTCACTCTGTCTCTCAAAAATAACTAAACATTAAAAAATTTAAAAAAATAAAATTATGAGTTTGTCTTGCAAGAGAACTGTTGGCTGATCTGAGAATCATCAGCACAGTAATGATGCTGGAGAGTGAGTTGGATGGAAAGAGAAACTTTAGGGGAGGCAAACTTTTTCTTCTAAACTCTTAGAATCTCTGTTGGGCCCGAGGGCTAAGTTAACAGAAGAAAGATCAACAGGAGAAAAACATACACATTTTATTTTTCACATGTGCCTGGGGCCTTCACAGGAAAATGAAGACCCAAAAATTATTTCAGCCTATGGGCTTGTATACTAGTTTGGACAAAGAGTAATAATTGTAAAAACAAACAAACAAACAAACAAACAAACTGGATGGGGAGGCTAAAGGAAGATGAAGATTATTTTAATATGGTTTGTTTTTTACACATTTCTCTCAGCCTGACTCTGTATCACTGGTGATAAGAATGTTCTTATTCTTATAATAAGGTGATAAGGTTTATTGCCTGCTTTCAGAAAGAAAAGGGAGGTCAGAGTGCTCCTCCTACATTTGCTATTTCTCATGTGCTTTTAGTTCAAAGTGGTTTTTTATCAGAGTTGGCATATTTTGGGGTGGTGTGTTCTTCTATCCTTTAAAACCCTAGTTTAAGAAAATGTCCCCCACAGTATAAGAATACAGAACAATATACTTAGCAATACTTATTTATTCAAAATTATCACTGGTGCCAGACACTGTGCTGAGTTTGGGATAACTTAAGAAAGAACAGAAAGAAAAAATTCTACATAAACTGAGAATGAAGAGCTAGGGATGCTAAAAGAAGCCTGTAGGGAAGAAACATATTCCAAATGAGTGGTTCATGGCATCATGTAGACCCAAGGATGTTCATCTTTGTAGGTCTTCGGAGTAGAACCCAATATGTTCATTGTCTTTATGACCTCACCTTTATTTTCACCTCACCTTTATGACCTGTAGAGTCCTCTTCTTGTTTCAATTTTGCTTCCTGTTTCAATTTTGGTCCTCAAATGCTATGCCTCTGACTTCTGCCCAAGAGAGAAACCACTAATTTGAATTATGTGGTCTGCACAGGTGTCCAAGGCCACACTAATCAGCATGCAGGCACTCCATCATTCCTCTCCCTTGTTACACCTTTCCATCAAGAGCTCTTAGCAACCCTCATCATCTCACAAACTCACAGGGAACAATTCCCTTGTTTTACTTTCTAGACTAATCTGGTAGGACTAAACTCAATTATCAACTTCCTGTTTCTGTAACCATCAACACCACAAAGACTTGCTATTGTAACCTGTTACAGTAATGACTACTATTTACATTAAGACCATCATGGAAACAATTGAACACATACAGTTAATGCCAGGAGTGGAGGTGGGAAGAGGGAGAGTCTAACTAGAATGTGACTCTTTTTTTAAAGTTTATTGATTTATTTTTGATAAAGAGAGAGAGAGAGAGAGAGAGAGAGAGAGAGAGAGAGAGAGAAAATCCCAAGTAGGCTCTGCACTGTTAGCACAGAGCCCAACACAGGACTCAAACCCACAAACCATGTGATCATGACCCGAGCTGAAATCAAGAGTCAAACGCTTAATCAACTGAGCCACCTAGGCATCCCAGAAGTGGAATGTGTCTTGAGGGTGACCAGTGTCCAACAGTTTCTTTCTCATCAAGTCAGCAGGAACTATTTCCAAAGACAACTCTTGTCACAGAGAGATATGCTAGTTGACCTTCACCTTGTTTCTTTGTCTTGTGTCTTCTGATTTCCTGAAAAAGTTGATTACTTACATTTGCTGGAGTTTGACTGTGATTTTACAGTACACCATTTGAAAAATGAATTCCCCAAAAAATGTGTCCTTAAATCAAATACGTAGCTATTATACGTCTGAGCTTAAGATGAGCTCTGCACTGCCTGATGAAAATGTATTTCTATGGTCTAAGAAACTGCCATTTTGGGGAGAAAAGAATAAAGAATAATATGCGTAGCAGGATTTATTTATTCAAAATTACTATTGGTGCCAGACATTGTGCTCTGTCTGGGGATGTGGGGGAAAGGATAAATATGAATACAATCTCTCTGCATCCTCAAGGAATTCATCCACTGTCAGGGAGAGAGATTTATTTAAAAACTCACAATACAGTTCAATCTCTGCTATAATAGAGCTCCACATACACTATTTTTTTTGGAGAAGGTACTAAAGTGCTATCGATTTATTAATAATCAAGATCATATTTTAGATGAGAAACCATCAGAGATTGTAAGAAACGCATTTCAGTATGAAAAATAGCTGGTTTTTTTATTTCTAATGTTTATTTAATTATTTTGACACACACACACACACACACAGAATGAATGGGGGAGGGACAGAGAGAGAGAGGGAGACAGAATCAGATGCAGGCTCCAGGCTCTGAGCTGTCAGCACAGAGCCTGACACGGGATGTGAGATAATGACCTGAACTGAAGTTGGACCCTTAACTGACTTAGCTATGCAGGTGCCCTGAAAATTAGCTGTTTTGATAGGTTTTTCTAATTTTTCTTTCTTTTTTTTTTTTATTAAATTTTTTTTCAACTTTATTTATTTATTTTTGGGACAGAAAGAGACAGAGCATGAACGGGGGAGGGGCAGAGAGAGAGGGAGACACAGAATCGGAAACAGGCTCCAGGCTCCGAGCCATCAGCCCAGAGCCTGACGCGGGGCTCGAACTCACGGAGCGCGAGATCGTGACCTGGCTGAAGTCGGACGCTTAACCGACTGCGCCACCCAGGCGCCCCTAATTTTTCTATTATTGAGAATGTATTATGTGCAAAAGCCTGTGTAAGATTCTTTGGAATAAAAAATACAGTAAGTTATCTTAATCACTAAGAAACACAAAATAACAGTTCACCATAAAAATAAACTACATTTTAAGTTGGTCCTATAATATTGTTTAAGAATCAAAGGAATATGAAAAACATCACAAGTTGTCTGAGTCTTAGATCACACACTGCATTCACTAATTAATAACTTTTTATTATGTACTAATTATAGATTTACAGATAATAATTGTAAAGGCAGTACAAAGACTTTTGTTACCTCTTTTCCCTCATAGCTACTTCTTAAATTTCTATGGTACATTTTTCAGAACTAAGAAATTAACCCTGGCATATTACTATTAACATTTTTTAGTTGATTTTCACAAGACATTTTTTCCCATTAATATTATTTTTATACTCCAGGATCCAAGCTACAATCTCCCATTGGATTTAGTGTTCTATCTCCTTAGTTTAAGACTATCTTTTTATGACCTACATAATTTTGAGTATACTGTTCTGGCTACCCAGACTCTAACTCAATTTGGGTTTTCTAATATTTTGCTCATCGTTATAGCAAAGCATCACATAACATTTAAAACATCATAGCATTAATGTTAGCTCATCGGGGTGGGTTTTGAAGAATAATATTACAGAGGTGTGGTATCCTTTTTATCACATAATATCAGGGGGTGACTGATATAAATATGACTTATCACTGGTGCTGTTAACGTTGATTATTTTGTTAAACTGGTGTCTGCCAGCTTCTTCCACTCTAAAGTTACTATTTTTCCCTTTCTGTGATCCTCTTTGGAAGTGAGTCACTGATCCTCTTTGGAAGTGAGTCACTAAGTTCAGCCCACATGTGAATGAAAGGAAAGGATTAAGTTCTACCTTCTGGAAGGGAAACTGTCTTCATATATTTGGAATTCATTCATAAGGAAAGTTTGTCTCTTCTCTTTATTCAATATACATATTTTTAAAATACCATTATGGTCTTAACTGTATTTATTTTATACTTTGAGTAATAATCCAACACTGCATTATTTATAAAGTTTTATCAGAACACAGATTGGGAACTGCTTACTTGTCCCATTGGGGAGTTGGGAGGTCTATGTCTCAAGGGAAGTGCTATCAGAAAAGGCAGGAAGGAAGAAGAGCAATACAAGCTAAGAGGAAACCAGTCCTAATTACTTCAAATAGCTTTACAGTTTGCTTTGATTTTTGCTTTCCTTCTTGAGACCTTGGGCTTCCTTTTCAGAGTTAACCTGTTGTTAAAGAGCACATGATATACAGCTAGATCTAGTTCTACATTTAATGGGGCTTTACACAAAAAAGAAGAAAAGTGACAAAGTGGCTTCCAGAAAGATTAGATGACTTACCTGAGGTCTACAAACTAGTTGAGGACAGAGCTGAATGGATATCAAGATGAATGTGTCTTTTTGCCCATTGATCTAAGGGACAGACACCTTATTAGACAGGATAATGCACACCACTATGGGGCTCCAAGACAGCCATCTTGAATTCATATTCTTCCTGATATTCACACATTTCTGCTTTATCTTTCAAAAAGGATCACCTGAATCTCCCTGTGTGTGTTATGTCCTCTGGTCCCACATGTATATGCATGTGTGTGTATGTGCATGTGCATATATTCTGAGTGTTCCTCAGGATCCTCAAAATCAGTAACTGAATTCATTGTCTTCCTACAGACTTCTTGCTCCTCTTCTAGTATCCTCTATCTTGGTCAGTGATGCAATCACCCACCCGAGCTCCCAAGCAAGAAATCTTAATGACATTTTTGTTTACTAGTCACTGCGCTTTCCTCCATTATGTATCAAGAAGTTCTGTTGATTCTATTTCTTAAACTTTGTACAAATCTATCACCATTTCTCCATCCCTAGAGACAATGTCCAGGAGAGTCCCTCACCACCTTTCATCTCCACTCCTTTATTGGGTTATGACTCAAAGATCTTGTGTTTTTCCACTGCATTCATTGTTCACTGCACAGACACCAAGGTGTCACATATAAATCCCAAGCCAATCATGCCACTTTGTTCTTGGTGGCATATGGTGACTCCCTAATGCCTAAAAGAATAAGATTAACAATAAAACAAAATTTTCATGCCGCTAAAATGTCCTCTGCTTGGTAATTCTTTAAAACTTACTATCTATATCTTCATTCCTCTATGCCCTTTCCCCTTCCTTGAATTCTCACCCCTTTTGAAAAACGTACTTATATTCTAAGACCTTGCTCCTCCTAGAGTGACCTGCCAACCAGCAGTATCAACATCACCTAGGAACTTGTTATAAATACAGAATGTTGAGCTCAACTTTGATCATTGATTAAGAATCAGAATTTTAATGGCATCCCAAGGTGATTCTCAAGCAAGCTGAAGATAAAGGAAAACTACAGTAAGACGTCTCAATTTCCATCTTCCCAAGAAAGTCTTTCCTGATATGCCCTTCACCTTTGTCAGGTGCCTGTCTCCCTGATCTCTACCTACTTCAATGTTGTGTTGGAATTATTTGTCAATAGAGAAAAGAGGTTTCATGTTCATCTTTGCATCCTCACAGCTCACTTGTACCCTCAGGGATCACTTTATTTCATCCCATAAATAACTACCAAGCACCTGTGATAGTCCAGTCACAGCACGAGATGAAGAGGATGTCATTGGTGCCATTCCTGCTTATAGTCTGGGCATGAAGATGATGTTCATCAAAGAGAAACAGAAACTTTAATGATAGTCTTGCCAAATTATGAGACCCAAGTGTTGGAACTTCAAGGAGCAGATAAACATTCGTTGACCTCAGATGTGTCCCAGGGCTCCACAGTGACATGATTATATCTGTTCAAGGTCACCATTCACATACATAAATTCAAAACCGAGAAAACAAAGGTGTGGAGTTAATGATAATATTACTTACTCAGTCACCAAGTAGCTAGGACTGTACGCAGAAATTTTCATTCTTGGAAAAGTTTCTACAGTTACAGCTCCTAACCTGTTGTTTATCCTTTTCAGAACCCCTGCCACCTGATTTCTCATTCTTTATTTAAATACTGTCATAGAGAAATCTTCACACCCATTAGCAATCCATGACATCATCAGCTCTGACAGCTGACTTCCTCTTTATTGATTGAGTTGATAAGTTTATCTGTGCCTATTTTTAGCTCCCTGGATAGTCTCCTTGCCTTGAGTAACCCTCATGTTCTCCCTACTCACTACTTCCCAGCTGGTATACCTTATATGATTATCCCATCAAGGATTCTTCATCAAGAGGTTAATGCTGAAGGCAAGTGAGTTGCATCTCATTTAGGATCTCTGAATGACAGGCCACAGTCAGCCCACCTGAGGGGCAAGGAAGTTCAGGTATCCTCCATAACCCATCCAACATTGGTCAGAGGCTGTTTTAGGGGGAATATTGATTCTATGGTGCTTCTGGTTTGCTCTATGGGAAAAATGAGTGTGTTCTACAGTGAGAACAAGTGCAGAGTAGGGAGCCTTCGAATGTAGAAATGAGTGCTGAGAAGGTATGAGCAAGAAACCAGCAATATCTGCTACAAAGAGGAGTGAGAGGGAGGGTGTGCATTCAGGTGTGCTTGTCAAAATAAAGACCTTGGCCACTGGAGAGCTTAAATATCAAAATAAATAGGTAGATAGATAAATAAATAAATAAATACATTTTACAGTGTTTCCTTTAAGGAAACACAGTGAATAGTCTATAATCTACAAAAACAGTGAAGATAGCAGAGTAGCAGATATTTTTTATCAGATGTTGCCAAGACAACTCTAGCTGTTTCTATGCTGTCTTTGGAATGGCCTCACTTATAGCCAAGGCAACCCAAGTAACATAGCCAGAAAATCTGGAGAAAAATCCCTTCCATCTCTTTCCTTTCTCCAGAGGGTGTTCATGCTACCACCAGCTGCCCAGCTGCCCAGTCATGCCAAGTATCTGAGGAGCTGCTACTCACAGAATAAAGGAACATGGAGTCAATGGAATCCCTTGGTCAAGGTCCACCTGCACTATTTCTTATTCCTTAAACCTTACAAGAATCACCTCCACCCTCAGAGTGCCCCTGCATTCTCTGAAGGTGTTTTCATGAAGACCAAGGCAATAAAGACAAGGATACTATTCTGAGCACAAAACCTACTCTCTTTTTCATTCAGAAATAATCTTTCAGGAATTCATAATCCCTAATGAAGGTGGTAGCAGCAAGGTTCCTAAACTCAGGGCACTAGCTGTGTGGGAAAGATTTTCCTTTTATCTATAAATGTGATCTGTTAGGTGTAAGCCCCCTAGAATGCCTCTAATTAGGTGGGTAGCTTTTTGGTCTCTCCAAACATCTGGGAAGGGACCTGCATTTTTAGACATGGAGAACTGGGACAGTGGAGTACAGCAGCCAAAAGAGAAGAAAATTCTAGCCAATTAACTATGAGCTGGGGAGGGAAAGAAGTAGTGAGAAAGTTGGGGAAAATGGTGATTTTAACTATTAGAAGCTAAATTAAATTAAATTAAATTTTTTAAGAGGGAAAAAACCCTGTAAATGTTGGATGGCTATATAAGGAAGTAGTTTGTTCTGGGTTGTTTTAAGATACATTCTTTATCCAGGACCCTGTAACAAACCTTAAAAAAAGTATGGTGACATTTTTTTATCTCAAACTAGTAAAATGAGTCTAGCCAGAGTGACATTTTTCCAGTTGGCACAATCATGAATCACTCCTTTCTCAAAGGACTTAATGTCAGTGCAAGAGCCTCTCTATTCCCCCCATATTTATCATTCAGAAATAAAATCTGTTTACTTACTATGCATGCCAAAGAATAGATTAAACTGATAAAGACAATTCTAAGATTAACAAGTGCAATTTACTTGTCAGAGGCATTTTATCATTTCACTGAGTCTTTCTCTCCACAGGAAAGTTGTATGTTGATATTTTGCAACAGAGACCAGACTGGGTCCAGCTGTAAATCAGTATTTCTGTGTTGGTGGGGTAGACTGGGGGATGCCCTTCCAGCTCTTCTGCTACTACCAAAGCAGAAAAATAAGAAAGGACCTCTCCTTATACTCTCTAAGTTAAAGAAAGCTCTAAGTATATTGCTATAGTAAAAAGGACCACAAAAAGAAATAAAAAAATATTATAGGGGCAAAAATAGGGACATAAAATCTATAGACACTACCTATGTTTCTTAAATGAAGGCATAAGTATACATATTATTTGTAACTATAGCATATGAATCATAATGACAGCTAGACAAACTAAAAATATACTACAAATCCTCCAAATTACCAGAAGGAAAATACATGTACATGAAAAGAGAGAGAGAAACAGAGAGAGAAGGAGGGAGAGGGAGAGAGAGAGGAAAAGAGGCAAGGAGAGAAGGAGGGAGGAAAATGGAGGGGGGAAGGAGGGAAGAGAGAAGGAGAGAAAATAAAAAAATGTAAGGCAATTCCTAAAGTAAATGAGGGAAATGGACAGTATATTGAAAATTAAGCTAATGACACATAAAAGATTAAATGTAATGTTCAATCAGTACATTTAGATGAAGTAACACTAATAAATGAATGTAGGATAAACATACCTATTTGATGAAAGACTTGCAGAATGAGGTACATACAAAAGGAATAAATACAAACAGAATGGGCAAAGACTTACCAGGCCAATGCTAATGAAAAGAAACTTAGACATCACAATAATATTAGACAAGCATGGGGCTAACACATAAAGTGATAATCTGTATTACAGCAAAAGGGATAGCAAATGTTAATGTATGGTACCACCCACAGTGATACGCAGCTGCATGTTACATACCCATTAACAAAGAAAAAAAAAACCCATAAAGCATAGCTCTAGACACTTCTAGAGTAAATCAACAACAACAACAACAACAAACCAGAAGTAGTAAGAAATTAACTTACTCTTATGATATCATGATTGATTGAGTGGATATGGATTTACAGTGAATTAAGGAGGTAGAGCAGTTGTTCTGAGCTAGCCTCAGCATGCCCTGGTGAGCTGGTTCAGTGGTTTACAAACCACTGGGCCCACCCCAAACTTTCTGCTTCAGTTAGCCTGGATAGTCTCTGGTATTCTGCCCAATGGTAATTCAGTGAAAAACTAATAAATAAATAAATAAATAAATAAATAAATAAATAAAACAAAACATACATATGTATATATCTGAGAAAAAATAGTTCCACTGAAAGGTGTGGAATCATGAAGACAAGGGTGATTCAACAAAGAACTGGTAGCAGAAATCTCCAGGAAGGAAGAAGTTTTAGGCTGGTGGTTCCCACAACCTGGATTCTTCTAAGAGAACCCAGAGGGGACTGCTGTAGAGCCTTGAGGTAACTGTAGCCCCATTGTGAAAACAGCAAGTTCTGGGGGTTGAGAGAAGTGACATGTCTGCAGATGATTCCCCTAGCACAGAAAGGAAATTCGGTACCCAAGTCTGTCTATTTTCAAAATTTAGGCACGTTTCATCCCACTTTGGAGATACGGAGGAAGAGTCCCACTCCTCTCTTGGTCTTACATCTCCTCAGCTTCTGTGGTGGTGAATTTTTCCTTGAAACATACCTTCTGTTTCTGTCCTCATTAATTTTTTTTTTTTTTTTTAGTTTGGTATCTGGTCACATACCAAGTACTTTACACGCATTCTTCTACAGAATAGCTCTGCAAGGCACATCTATTATCTGCATTTGATGGATGAGGTCTCTGAGGTCAGTGAGGTTAATTAACTGGATGCAGTGAGTGCTGATGAGGGGCTTGAATCCCCATCTAACTTGATCCAACACCAGTGTATTTCAGGGCTACAAGATACTTCCCTCTTCCCATCTCATTTTCCTTCTGGTCTACTAACGTCCTTTCTTTTCTGCCATTTGGCTCCTTCTCTTAGCAAGGAAGGGTGGGGCTAGTCAGCTTTTTCTTCTTTTTTTTTTTTTTTTTTCCTTTTCTCCTGGTTCTTTCCCAGGAAGCAGTCAAGTCCATACCAGTCTTAGTCAAAATAGCCTCCCATGATCACATTCCACTATATGCTTCAACTCCTCTTACTTCTTGACATTTTGATCTGGATGTCATCAGAATAGTCAGTTATTGACAGCCATGATATACCACATGGTGTCCTCACATGGTCTGCCATGCCCTAGGGCCTGATTCTCAGTTGTGAAAGTCTCCAAAAATGGCAGCATCTTAGGCTAGAAACAAGTCTCACTAGTTCTTCCTAATTCTTGTTTTTTTATTTTTATTTTTTAAAATTTACATCCAGATTAATTAGCATATAGTGAAACAATTATTTCAGGAGTAGATTCCTTAATGCCCCTTACACATTTAGCCCATACTCCCTCCACAACCCCTCCAGCAACCCTCAGTTTGTTCTCCATATTTATGAGTCTCTTCTGTTTTGTCCCCCTCCCTGTTTTGATATTATTTTTGTTTCCCTTCCCTTATGTTCATCTGTTTTGTCTCTTAACGTCCTCATATGAGTGAAGTCATATGATTTTTGTCTTTCTCTGACTAATTTCACTTAGTATAATACCCTCCAGTTCCATCCACGTAGTTGCAAATGGCAAGATTTCATTCTTTTTGATTGCCCAGTAATACTCCATTGTGTGTGTGTGTGTGTGTGTGTGTGTGTGTGTGTGTACCACATCTTCTTTATCCATTAATCCATCGAGGGATATTTGGGCTCTTTCCATACTTTGGCTATTGTTGACAGTGCTGCTATAAACATGGGGGTGCATGTTTCCCTTTGAAGCAGCATACATGCATCCCGTGGATAAACGCCTAGTAGTGTGATTGTTGGGTCATAGGGTAATTCTATTTTTATTTTTTTGAGGAACCTCCATACTGTTTTCCAGAGTGGCTGCACCAGCTTGCATTCCCACCAACAATGCAAAAGAGATCCTCTTTCTCCGCATCCTTGCCAACGTCTGTTGCCTGAGTTGTTAATGTTGTGGTTTTGATTTGTATTTCCCTGATGATGAGTGATGTTGAGCATTTTTTTCATGTGTTGGTTGGCCATCTGGATATCTTCCTTGGAGAAGTGTCTATTCATGTCTTTCACCTGTTTATTCACTGGATTATTTGTTTTTTGGGTGTTGAGTTTGATAAGATCTTTATGGATTTTGGATACTAACCCTTTATCTGATACGTCATTTGCAAATATCTTCTCCCATTCTGTCGATTGCCTTTTAGTTTTGCTGATTGTTTCTTTCACTGTGCAGAAGCTTTTTATTTTGATGAGGTCCCACTAGTTCATTTTTGCTTTTGTTTCCCTTGCTTCTGGAGACGTTGAGAAAGAAGTTGCTATGGGCAAGATCAAAGAGGTTTTTGCCTGCTTTCTCCTCAAGGATTTTGATGGCTTCATGTCTTACATTTAGGTCTTTAATCCATTTTGAGTTTATTTTGTGTATGGTGTAAGAAGTGGTCCAGGTTCATTCTTCTGCATGTCACTGTCCAGTTTTCCCAGCACCACTTGCTGAAGAGACTGTCTTTATTCCATTGGATATTCTTCCCTGCTTTGTCAAAGATTAGTTGGCCATATGTTTGTGGGTCCATTTCTGGGTTTCCTATTCTATTCCATTGATCTGAGTGTCTGTTCTTGTGCCAGTACCATACTGTTTTGATGATTACAGCTTTGTAGTATAGCTTGAAGTCTGGGATTGTGATGCCTCCTGCTTTGGTTTTCTTTTTCAAGATTGTTATGGCTATTCAGGATCTTTTATTGTTCCATATAAATTTTGGGATTATTTCTTCTAGCTTTGTGAAGAATGCTGGTGTTACTTTCATAGGGATTGCTTTGAATATGTAGATTGCTTTGGGTAGTATTGACATTTTAACAATATTTCTTCATCCTATCCAGGAGCATGGAGTCTTTTTCCATTTTTTTTTTTTTGTGTGTGTGTCTTCTTCAATTTCTTTCATAAGCTTTCTATAGCTTTCAGTGTATAGATTTTTCACCTCTTTGGTTAGATTTTTTCCTAGGTATTTTATGGTTTTTTGTGCAACTGTAAATAGGATCAATTCCTTGATTTCTCTTTCTGTCACTTCATTGTTGCTGTATAGTAATGCAACCGATTTCTGTGCATTGATTTTATATCCTGCAACTTTGCTGAATTTATGAATCAGTTCTAGCAGTTTTTTGGTAGAATCTTTTGGGCTTTCCATATAGAGTATCATGTCATCTGCAAAGAGTGAAAGTTTGATCTCCTCCTGGCCGATTTGGATGCCTTTTATTTCTTTGCGTTGTCTGATTGAAGAGGCTAAGACTTCCAATACTATGTTGATTAACAGTGGCAAGAGTGGACATCTCTGTCTTGTTCCTGACCTTAGGGGGAAAGCTCTCAGTTTTTCCCCATTGAGGATGGTATTAGCATTGGGTCTTTTGTATATGGCTTTTATGCTCTTGAGGTATGATCCTTCTATCCTGACTTTCTTGAGGGTTTTTATCAAGAAAGGATGCTGTATTTTGTCAAATGCTTTCTCTGCATAGCAATCCAGGCCTTCCTAACGAAGGAAGAAAGATCTCAGATACACAACCTAACTTAATGCCTTAAGGAGCTGGAAAAAGAAGAGCAAATAAAACCCAAAACCACCAGAAGACAGGAAATAATAAAGATTAAAGCAGAAATTAATGCTATTGAAACAAACAAAAAAAAACCCAGTAAAACAGATCAATGAAACCAGAAGATGGTTCTTTGAAAGAATTAACAAAATTGAGAAACCATTAGCCAGTTTGATCAAAAAGAAAAAGGAAAGGACCCAAGGAAATAAAATAAAGAAAGAGGAGAGATCACAACCAACACAACAGAAATAAAAACAATAATAAGAGAATATTATGAGCAATTACATGCCAATAAAATGAGTAATCTGGAAGAAATGGACAAATTCCTAGAAACATATACACTACCAAAACTGAAACAGGAAGAAATTGAAAATTTGAACAGATGCATAACCAGTAAGGAAATCGAATTAGTAGTCAAAACTCTGCCAAAAAACAAGAGTCCAGGGCCAGATGGCTTTCCAGGGGAATTCTACCAAACATTTAAGGAAGAGTTACCACCTATTCTCTTGAAACTGTTCCAAAAATAGAAATGGAGGGAAAACTTTCAAACTCTTTCTATGAAGCCAGCATTACCTTGATTCCAAAACCAGACAGAGACCACACTAAAAAGGAGAACTATAGACCAATTTCCCCGATGAATATAGATGCAAAAATCCTCAACAAGATATTAGCCAACCAGATCCAACAATACATTAAAAACAAATTATTCACCATGACCAAGTAGGATTTATACCTGGGATGCAGGGCTGGTTCAATATCTGCAAAACAATTAATGTGATTCATCACATCAATAGTTCTTCTTAATTCTTAAACTTAGAAATCATTTGTCTTTAAGGTGCTTTTGAATTTTCCATGTTGACCTGATAACTTAACTCTCAGAATTTTGAAGACACTATGCTACCATCTTTGTCTGCCTGCTCTGTTGATTAGAAGGCAACTTCAAGAGAAGTGTATCAGACCAAGAAATCTAATCCAGACCCTGATTTCAGCACTATCAGAGCAGCCAAGTGAGGGTGGTCTCCAGGAGCCCTCCCTTGCTAGACATTCTGATAGTTCACCAGTGCCCTCTGGGAATGCAATGTTGGACTCAATCCTGAAGTCTGGAAAACTCTAGACTTTAAAAAGATAGTCATACTCCAAAAATTCAGATAGCAAAACAAACAGGATTGAAGAGCCTGAGGACATTCCCTTATTTTCCAACAATTTCCAAAGTGTTTTCAGCTGAACAAAACCCCAAACACATTTTGTAAAGCCCTTCCCCTTTAAAAATGTTAAATCCACATGTCAAACTAAGAGAAATCATCTACATATGAAGCTGATTCATTCATTATTAACTAATGTGAAGCTTGGTAAAGAGTAAATTTATGGTCAAGAAGCCTCTTTTGGTGGCCTGAGAGCTTCTTTGCTCTAGATTGCCCGCCCAAAGAAGGAGAATGAAAAGAGTGGACTGTAGACTCCTTATCTGAATTAATATCTTCAGTTGGCAAAGCTCTTGTCCCTTTACATCATCAATGAAGCATACATAAGTACCAGAAAACAGTGGCTGTGAGTAGGATGAACATTGGGTCATATAAGTCCCCTTGCCCATTCACCACACCCTTAAAGAATGGCTGTCAAATCTTTGCCTTGCCTCCAACCATGATCCTGGTTGAAAGACATGAACTTTTCTCTCCTAATTATCTCAGCAGCTGACTTTCTGGTCTTATTGACTGCCCTTCTGCCCCTGTTTAACCCACACCTTCCAACTATCCCTTTGTTTTTAAATGATATTGTCAATAATGTTACTTCTATGCTCAGGAATAACTTCTGACATCTCTCTCACCAGAAATCTTTACAGTCTCTGTGTTATTTTACACTGCTAACTCTAATTCCTCCTTCCACACACCGACAGAGCAGCCGTAGCTAACTTGGCCTTTTTAAAAACATGCTATTTTATCCCTCTTCTTGATCTCTTCTTCCTTCATCGCTGTCTCTGAAATTCTTTTCTCTAAAGACCCATTTAAATAACACCTCTTCGGTGAAACTATCCAGATTTTTAACTTATATTTTAAAATAATTTTAGATATATAGGACCATGCAAAAATAATACAGAGTCCCTGTACTATTTCCCCATCTTTCCTTAATGCCAAAAATCTTACCTAACTGTAGTACACGTATCAAAACCAAGATATTCATGTTGGTGCAATACCATTAAATAAACTAAGAATGAATTTTAATTTCACTGGATTGCTAGTCTTTCCACAGGTGTCTTTTTCCTCTTCTGGGGTCCAATCCAATATCTCACTTTACATGTAATTGTTGTGTTTCTTTGATCTTCTGAAAACTGTGATGGTTCCATAGTCTTTCTCTTCATTCCCTTGACATCTGTAATGAGCATTCATCATTTATTTTGATGAATGTCCTATAGTTTGGGATTGTCTGAAGTTTTGAAAAGCTATGTGTGATTTCCCCACATTGGATATAATTATTTATCCTCTATGCTCCTCTAGCAGTTATTCCTCACAGATGCACTGACCGCTTGTCCACTCCAGTACCACTGAAGAGAATGACTGTTTTATTCATTGGCTCTCCCTGATACATATCATCTTGATAGTCAATATATGCCAGTCAAACCACTGAGTGAATGAATAAATTAATGATGAGCAAAAAGTAAACAAAACAAAACACCAGAAACTTTTCAATAGAAAACAAGGTTATTTTTAAAAAGGGGGGGGGGGG
>NW_024412427.1:34452349-34535268 GCF_014898765.1 Herpailurus yagouaroundi
CCCCGGGGGGGGGGGAGGCGATAGTCTCACAGAAGGCCAAAATAGTAGTTGCTTTTACTGACATCTCAGGAAAATGAAATTTCAAGAGGAGATGGTTTCTGTGAACGGAAATAAATGGATGTCCAAGAACTTAGACTGCTCTTCTGAAAGATCCAGAGTACATTCTTGGCTCAATGCTTTAGTGCCTTTGGTTGTACCACTTGAGTGTCTACCAATATTCTTCCTCACAGAACAGATGGAACACTGTGTCCTGCTAAATTTGTGTTTCTCCAAAGAAGTAAGTCTTATAGAGCATCTCAGTTGACTGCTAACTGTGCATGTGACATTCAAAAGATTAGTAATATAAAGAACAAAAAGTATAGATTCTTCACCTCAACTCCAAGTATATAAATGCCATGCAGTAAAGAACCTCTCACTCAAAGTTATCATGCTTATTTTACTTTTTTTTTTCAGACAAGAGTTTGTGAAATGAAGTGTTGAGAGAAACAGGACATTCTTAGGATCACCTATTGATAGAATGTGAGACACCTATTCAGTAAATATTTATTGATTGCCTGCATGTGCAAGATGGTTTGGAAGGGGCAAAGAGCCGCCAGGGAATTTCAGATATCATGTGTTTCTGGAATCTGTGTTTATTTAGGGAAATATGATTCCCAGAACACTCTAATTTTCAGTGATTATCATTCGGTCCCAAACTGCCCATGCTTTACACAACTAGTCTAACACATACTTCCCTTCCCTTTTACTTCAGATTCCCTACACTTTATCTCATGCCTAATAGCTCAGGAGAGAGCTCCACCCAGAAATCCATTATTTTACACTTTCTTTTTTTTAATTAAGCATTTTTTAATGAAATTTATTGTCAAATTGGTATCCATACAACACCCAGTGCTCATCCCAACAGGTGCCCTCCTCAATACCCATGACCCACCCACCCCTCCCTCCCACCCCCCATAAACCCTCAATTTGTTCTCAGTTTTTAGGAGTCTCTTATGTTTTGGCTCCCTCCCTCTCTAACCATTTTTTTTCTTCCCCTCCCACATGGTCTTCTGTTAAGTTTCTCAGGATCCACATAGGAGTGAAGACATATGGAATCTGTCCTTTCTGTATGACTTATTTCCCTTAGGTTAACACTCTCCAGCTCCATCCATGTTGCTACAAAAGGACATATTTCATTCTTTCTCATTGCCAAGTAGTATTCCATTGTGTGTATAAAGCACAATTTCTTTATCCATTCATCAGTTGATGGACATTTAGGCTCTTTCCATAATTTGGCTATTGTTGAGAGTGCTGCTATAAACATTGGGGTACAGTGCCCCTATGCATTAGTACTTCTGTATCCCTTAGATAAATTCCTAGCAGTGCTACTGCTAAGTCATAGGGTAGATCTATTTTTAATTTTTTGAGGAACCTCCACACTGTTTTCCAGAGTGGCTGCACCAGTTTTCATTCCCACCAACAGTGCAAGAGGGTTCCCATTTCTCCACATCCTCTTCAGCATGTATAGTCTCCTGTTTTGTTCATTTTGGCCACTCTGACTGGTGTGAGGTGATATCTGAGTGTGGTTTTGATTTGTATTTCCCTGATGAGAAGCGACATTGAGCATCTATTCATGTGCCTGTTGGCCATCTGGATGTCTTCTTTAGAGAAGTGTCTATTCATGTTTTCTGCCCACTTCTTCACTGGATTATTTGTTTTTCGGGTGTGGAGTTTGGTGAGCTCTTTATAGATTTTGGATACTAGCCCATTGTCCGATATGTCATTTGCAAATATGCTTTCCCATTCTGTTGGTTGCCTTTTAGTTTTGTTGACTGTTTCCTTTGCTGTGCAGAAGCTTTTTATCTTCATGAGGTCCCAATAGTTCATTTTTGCTTTTAATTCCCTTGCTTTTGGGGATGTCAAGTAAGAAATTGCTGCGGCTGAGGTCAGAGAGGTTTTTTCCTGCTTTCTCCTCTAGGGTTTTGATGGTTTCCTGTCTCACATTTAGGCCCTTTATCCATTTTGAGTTTATTTTTGTGAATGGTGTAAGAAAGTGGTCTACTTTCATCCTTCCACATGTTGCTGTCCAGTTCTCCCAGCACCATTTGTAAAAGAGACTGTCTTTTTTCTATTGGATATTCTTTCATGCTTTGTCAAAGATGAGTTGGCCATACTTTTGTGGGTCTAGTTCTGGGGTTTGTATTCTATTCCATTGGTCTATGTGTCTGTTTTTGTGCCAATACCATGCTGTCTTGATGATTACAGCTTTGTAGTAGAGGCTAAAGTCTGGGATTGTGATGCCTCCTGCTTTGGTCTTCTTCAAAATTTCTTTGGCTATTCAGGGCCTTTTGTAGTTCCATACAAATTTTAGGATTTCTTGTTCTAGCTTTGAGAAGAATTCTGGTGCAATTTTGATTGGGATTGCATTGAATGTGTAGATAGCTTTGGGTAGTATTGACATTTTGATAATATTTATTCTTCCAATCCATGAGCACGGAATGTTTTTCCATTTCTTTATATCTTCTTCAATTTCCTTCATAAGCTTTCTATACTTTTCAGCATACAGATCTTTTACATCTTTGGTCAGGTTTATTCCTAGGTATTTTATGCTTCTTGGTGCAATTGTGAACGGGTTCAGTTTCTTTATTTGTCTTTCTGCTTCTTCATTATTAGCGTATAAGAATGCATCTGATTTCTGTATATTGATTTTGTATTCTGCAACTTTGCTAAATTCATGTATAGTTCTAGCAGACTTTTGGTGGAGTCTATCGGATTTTCCATGTATAGTATCATGTTATCTGCAAAAAGTGAAAGCTTAACTTCATCTTTGCCAATTTTGATGCCTTTGATTTCCTTTTGTTGTCTGATTGCTGATGCTAGTACTTCCAACACTATGTGAAACAACAGCGGTGAGAGTGGACATCTCTGTTGTGTTCCTGATCTCAGGGAGAAAGCTCTCAGTTTTTCCCCATTGAGGATGATGTTAGCTGTGGACTTTTCATAAAGGGCTTTTATGATGTTTAAGTATGTTTCTTCTATCCTGACTTTCTAGAGGATTTTCATTAAGAAAGGATGCTGAATTTTGTCAAATGCTTTTTCTGCATCGATTGACAGGATCACATGGTTCTTTTCTTTTATTAATGTGATGTATCACGTTGATTGATTTGCGAATGTTGAACCAGCCCTGCAACCCAGGAATGAATCCCACTTGATCATCGTGAATAATTCTTTTTATTTTATTTTATTTTATTTATTTTTTTTCAATTTTTTTTCAACGTTTATTTATTTTTGGGACAGAGAGAGACAGAGCATGAACGGGGGAGGAGCAGAGAGAGAGGGAGACACAGAATCGGAAACAGGCTCCAGGCTCTGAGCCATCAGCCCAGAGCCCGACGCGGGGCTCGAACTCACGGACCGCGAGATCGTGACCTGGCTGAAGTTGGACGCTTAACCGACTGCGCCACCCAGGCACCCCGAATAATTCTTTTTATATGCTGTTGAATTCGATTTGCTAGTATCTAATTGAGAATTTTTGCATCCATATTCATCACGGATATTGGCCTGTAGTTCTCTTTTTTTACTGGGTCTCTGTCTGGTTTAGGAATCAAAGTAATGCTGGCTTCATAGAATGAGTCTGGAAGTTTTCCTTCCCTTTCTATTTCTTGGAATAGCTTGAGAAGGATAGGTATTATTTCTGCTTTAAACGTCTCGTAGAACTCTGCTTGGAAGCCATCTGGTCCTGGACTCTTATTTGTTGGGAGACTTTTGATAACTGATTCAATTTCTTTGCTGGTTATGGGTCTGTTCCAGCTTTCTATTTCTTCTTGTTTGGGTTTTGGAAGTGTATGGGTGTTTAGGAATTTATCCATTTCTTGCAGGTTGTCCAGTTTGTTGGCATATAATTTTTCATAGTATTCTCTGATAATTGCTTATATTTCTGAGGGATTGGCTGTAATAATTCCATTTTCATTCATGATTTTATCTATTTGGGTCATCTCCCTTTTCTTTTTGAGAAGCCTGGCTAGAGGTTTATCAATTTTGTTTCTTTTTTCAAAAAAAACCTCTTGGTTTCATTGATCTGCTCTACTTTTTTTTTAGATTCTATATTGTTTATTTCTGCTCTGATCTTTATTATTTCTCTTCTTCTGCTGAATTTGGGGTGTCTTTGCTGTTCTGCTTCTATTTCCTTTAGGTGTGCTGTTAGATTTTGTATTTGGGAGTTTTCTTGTTTCTCGAGATAGGTCTGGATTGCAATGTATTTTCCTCTCAGGACTGCCTTTGCTGCATCCCAAAGAATTTGGATTGTTGTATTTCCATTTTCCTTTGTTTCCATATATTTTTAGATTTCTTCTCTAATTGCCTGGTTGACCCATTCATTCTTTAGTAAGGTGTTCTTTAACCTTCATGCTTTTGGAGGTTTTCCAGACTTTTTCTTGTGGTTGATTTCAAGCTTCATCGCATTGTGGTCTGAAAGTATACATGGTATGATCTCCATTCTTGTATACTTATGAAGGGCTGTTTTGTGACACAGTATGTGATCTATCTTCGCAAAGGTTCCATGTGCACTCGAGAAGAAAGTATACTCTGTTGCTTTGGAATGCAGAGTTCTAAATACATCTATCAAGTCCATCTGATCCAGTGTATCATTCAGGGTCCCTGTTTCTTTATTGGTCCTGTGTCTAGAAGATCTATCCAATGTTGTAAGTGGAGTATTAAAGTCCCCTGCAATTACCACATTCTTATCAATACGTTTGCTTATGTTTGTGATTAATTGTTTTACATATTTGGGGGCTCCTGTATTTGGCACATAGACATTTATAATTGTTACCTCTTCCTGATGGATAGACCCTGTAATGATTATATAATGCCCTTCTTCATCTCTTGTTACAGCCTTTAATTTAAAGTCTAGTTTGTCTGATACAAGTATGGCTACTCCATCTTTCTTTTGACTTCCAGTAGCCTGATAGATAGTTCTCCATCTCCTCACTTTCTTTTTTTTTTTTTCATTTATTTATTTATTTATTTATTTATTTATTTTTGGGACAGAGAGAGACAGAGCATGAACGGGGGAGGGGCAGAGAGAGAGGGAGACACAGAATCAGAAACAGGCTCCAGGCTCTGGGCCATCAGCCCAGAGCCTGACGTGGGGCTCAAACTCAAGGACCGCGAGATCGTGACCTGGCTGAAGTCGGACGCTAAACCGACTGCGCCACCCAGGCGCCCCAAGGGTCTTGTTTTTTATCCATTCTGATACCCTATGTCTTTTGGTTGGCACATTTAGTCCATTACATTCAGTGTTATTATGGATAGATATGGGTTTAGAGTCATTGTGATGTCTGTAGGTTTCATGCTTGCAGTGATGTCTCTGGTATTTTGTCTCACAGGATCCCCCTTAGGATCTCTTGTAGGGCTGGTTTAGTGGTGATGAATTCCTTCAGTTTTTGTTTGTTTGGGAAGACCTTTATCTCTCCTTCTATTCTAAATGAAAGACTTGCTGGATAAAGGATTCTCGACTGCATATTTTTTTCTGTTCATCACATTGAAGATTTCCTGAAATTCCTTTCTGGCCTGCCAAGTTTCAGTAGACAGATCTGTGATGAGTCTTATTGGTCTCTCTTTATATGTTAGAGCATGTTTATCCCTAGCTGCTTTCAGAATTCTCTATCCTTGCATTTGCCAGTTTCACTATGATATGTCATGCAGAAGATCGCTTCAAGTTACATCTGAAGGGAGTTCTCTGTGCCTCTTGGATTTCAATGCCTTTTTCCTTCCCCAGTTCAGGGAAGTTCTCAGCTATTATTTCTTCAAGTACACCCTCAGCACCTTTCCCCTCTCTTTTTCTCCTCTGGAATCCCAATTATGCATACATTATTTTGCTTAATTATGTCACTTAGTTCTCTATGTCTCCCCTCATACTCCTGGATTTTTTTATCTCTCTTTTTCTACGCTTCTTCTCTTTCCATAATTTTATCTTCTAATATACCTATTCTCTCCTCTGCCTCTTCAATCTGAGCTGTGGTCACCTCCATTTTATTTTGCAGCTCATTTATAGCATTTTTTAGCTGCTCCTGACTGTTTCTTAGTCCCTTGATCTCTGTAGCAATAGATTCTCTGCTGTCCTCTATACTTTTTTCAAGCCCAGCAATTAATTTTATGACTATTATCTTAAATTCATTTTCTGCTATATTGCTTAAATCGTTTTTGATCAGTTTGTTAGCTGTTGCTACTTCCTGGAGTGTCTTTTGAGGAGAATTCCTCTGTTTCATCATTTTGGATAGTCCCTGGGGTGGCACGGAACTGCAGGGTCTTCTTCTGTGCTGTCTGGAATAACTTGCCTTGGTGGGTGGGGCCGCAGTCAGACCTGATGTCTGCTCCAGCCCACCACTGGGGCCCCAGTCAGACTCTTGTGTACCTTCTCATCCTGTCTCCCAGGGGCAGGACTCACTGCAGAGTGGTGTGGCCTCTGTCTGGGCTACTTGCACATTTCCACGTTTGTGATGCTGCTTCAATGGGATCTGGCGTATTAGCCGGGGTTGATCTGCAAGGTGCACAGTGGCAGGAGGGGCAGGCTCAGCTCACTTTGCCTTCAGTGGTCCACTTTGGAAGGGGCCCTTGTGGCACCGGGAGGGAGGCAGACCTGTCGGAGGGATCGATCTGCAGAAGCACAGTGTTGGGTGTTTGCGTGGTGCAAGCAAGTTCCGTGACAGGAACTGGCTCCCTTTCAGATTCTGGCTAGGGGATGGGCGAGGGAGAGGGCACTTCCCAGCGCCTTTGTTCCCTGCCAAGCTGAGCTCTGTCCTCCGGGGCTCAACAGCTCTCCCTCCCGCCCCCCCCCCCCGCCCCCCGCAGAGCTGTTGATTTACAACATTCCAGATGTTAAGTCCCACTGGCTGTCAGAACACACTCCGTCTTGCCCCTCTGCTTTTGGAGCCAGACTTGGGGACTCTGCCTTGCCGGGTGGACTGGCTGCCCCTCCACCGCCCTGGCTCCCTCCCGCCAGTCCGTTTAGCGCCCACTGCCTCTCTGCCCTTCCTACCCTCTTCTGTGGGCCTCTCCTCTATGCTTGGCCCCAGAGAGTCCGTTCTGCTAGTCTTATGGTGGTTATCGGGGTAAATTAGGCAGATGTGGGTGGAATCTAAGTGACCAGCAGGACGCGGTGAGCCCAGCGTCATCCTTCGCCACCATCTTCTTAATTCTATTTTACATCTTTCTATGAGCATGTCCATGGAGTTTGGATTTACATAGAAGTGCTCTTGCCCTATACAGAGTTTGGCATTAGAAATTTCTATTGACCATACTGGCCATTAGGTCATCCCATTTTTTTTTTTTTAATCCAAGGAAATGATTTTTCTAAGAACTGAAATACTTGGAGAAGACTTTGTCTCTCCTAACAAAATAACCTAATTTATTTTTTTATAAGGAAACCTTTGCAACCCATTTTTTTTTCTGTTTTCTGCTTTGGATACTATGAAATTTGGGTACTCTTCATGCTTGAAGAGACATCCATTTTGGGGGCAAAATTTATCTTCACTATTGCCTCCTTCCTAATTACCATGACAAATAATAAAAGACTAAGTTTTTAAAATTTATTTTAATAGTATAAATTTTTGTTGTTGCTGTTATGTTGTTTCTAGTCTTTTCTGGGAGTAGGTAGTATGCATAAATAGAAAAATGATAGATGATGATAGATAGATAGATAGATAGATAGATCTAATTAGTTATGAAGATAGGAAGAATTAGCCATATAGTTGACTTTTGTTGGCAGAACACAGAGAATATTTTGAAAATCCATTTTCAAACAATGTTAGCAAACCATCATGCTCCAAACTCAGATCAGAATTACTCTGTAAACTTTCATTTGCTATAAAAACTGGAAGAAAGCTTTCGAATTATGATCCAGTTTTCCAAATCAAGACGTTCTTCTCTGAAGTACTGTGGGAAAGATTTAGCTGAACATCCTACCTAATACAGTCTGGTGAGATCAAGTGTAAATTCACAATTTATACCAAGAAGCTTCCAGGAACAGTAGAATAATACTGCCAAAGAGATAGAAAGAATCTTCAGGGGCACAAACTGATGAGTTTTGCTTTATACTCATGTATATCAAATACAGCTGAAAAACAGACGATAAAAGAATGTGCATGTTTATAAACTAAGAAGTTTCCACTTTGTCTAACCTCTGATGAAACCAGAAGCCTTAGGAGGATTTGCTTTCTGGAGAAGTCATAAAACTTTCAGATGTCTTGTTCTTTCAGAAATGGTCTTCCAGTTATTCACGGGAAACACATTTACTATTCTAGCTTGAAACCCAAAGACACTCCAAATCCATATAAAAACTTATAAGGGTCTCCCACACCCCTAAGTTCTCATATGATGTGGAATGTTTATGTATGTTTGCACCTATTAAGGTGCTAAAATGTGGCTCACTCCATGTTGAATACCATCGATGAAATTTAATAATATAATCATAAAAGCTTATATAGTCATAATATAAAATTACTATTTACAAAGTAATAGCTTAAGTCTATAAAATATAGACCAGTTCAGTTTCATTTTCCTCCATATTTCCTTAATATTTATTCTCTGAAAAATATTTCTGTGTGTGTGTGTGTGTGTGTGCATAACAAATTATATCTACCGCAAATAAGACATATCATGTTAAACAAATGCAGGCTTGTGGAAAACCTAGCTACTGCCTTGGCTGTGCTTGGAACATCCCCATCACTTTGCTAGTAAATATGCTGTTGCTGTGGTTTCCTATCAATATCCATGATCATGTTGGTTTCTGACAGTGATGGATTGAAAAATGTTGACCACTTCTTTTTCTTGAATGAAACTCTATTTGGCAAGAGTATTAATTCTTTTAATATAATGTTAGATGTACTAATATTTGATTTATTATTTTTGCCTTTGTATTCATCTGTAAAATTGGCTCCTAGTTTTCTCTTCCTCCTCCTCCTCCTCCTATTCCTCCTACTCCTTCTACTTCTTTTTCAATTGCCTTATTCAGAATGGTTTTGCAACCAGTTCATATTCTCTTAAAATGTATTTTTCTGGGGCAGTTTATTTTATAAACACATTATCTATTCCTTAAAAATTAGGTGTTATTATTATACAACAGCATTTGGGTGTGGGGCCTTTTGAAAGGATAGATTTGAGAAATTTTACATTTTCTTTAATTTTTTTTAATGTTTATTCATTTTTGAGAGACAGACCTTGAGCAGGGAGGGACAGAGAGAGAAGGAGACACAGAATCTGAAGCAGGCTCCTGGCTCTGAGCCATCAGCACAGAGCCCAACACCAGTCTCAAACTCACAAACCGTGAGATCATGACCTGAGCCAAAGTTGGACACTTAATGGGCTGAGCCACCCAAGCGCCCCATACAGTTTCTTTTCTTTTTTAAGTTTATTTCTTTATTTTGAGAGAGAGAGAGAGAGAGAGAGGCAGAGAGAGGGGGAGAGGGAGAATCTCAAGCAGGCCAGGCACTGTCAGTGTGGAGCCTGATGCATGGTTTGAACTCATGAACTGTGAGATCATGACCTGAGCCAAAATCAAGACACAGATGCTTAACTGACTGAGCCACCCAGGTGCCCCAAGAAACCTTAGTTTCTATTATGGTAGTGGATCAATCACTGTTTAATCTTTTCTTTGCAAATGTGTGTAATCTGTGGGAAAAAGCATCACATTCATCAAGATTTTAAAGTGTTTTGGATGAAATCTATACAGTATCTGCTCTTAAAATTTTAATATCTGTCTTTACCTTTCTCTTCTCTTCCATAGTGTTTCACTTTGTGGATCTTCATGTTTTTCTTGAGCTGTACATGAGATTGATTTGTTTTGTATATACTATAAATGTGTGTGTGTGTGTGTGTGTGTGTGTGTGTGTGTGTGGTTACTATGAGGACATCTTAAAGTTATAATAATCTATTTTAAACTGGTAACCACTTAACTGTAATCACATAAAAAACTTTACTTCTCCATACTTTTGCCTTTCCCACTTTATGTTATCCATGTCATAATTTACATCTTTATTTATTGTGTCCTTATTAAGTTTATAATTACTTTTATGCTTTTTAAAAGTTATTTATCATTTGTTTCTCTGTTTATTCTGCAGATATATATTTCATATATTTTATGTTTTTGTCCTCTAAATCTTATAAAAGAATTTAAAGTGGACTTATGAATGAAAATTGCAATAATACAGATGATACAAAAAAACAGTTGGTTCATATATTTACCTTTCCCAGAGAACTTTACATTTTCATACAGCTTAAAATAACTAGCATCTTTTTGTTTTGATTTGAAAGACTCCCTTTAGCATTTCTTTTACAGCAAGTCTGGTGGTTATGAACTCCCTCAGCTTTGGTTTATCTAGGAATGGTTTAATTTCTCCCTTACTTTTGAAGGACAGTTTTTCCAGATAATATATTTTCATTTGGCAGTTGTCTGTCTTCTTTCATACCTTTAAATGTCTCATTCCACTGACTTCTAGTCTACAAGATTTCTGTTGAAAAATCTGCCTACTACCTTATAGATACTACCTTGTAGGTAGCAAGTTACTTTTATCTTGCTCTTTTTAATATTTAGTGTTTGTCTTTGACTTTCTACATTTTGATTATAATGTATTTCAGTGTGGTCTCTTCAGATTATCCTACTTGGACTTAATTTAACTTCTTGTATTTGTGTATCCATTTCTTTTCTCTAATTTGAGAAATTTTCAGTCATTATATCTTTAAAGAAGCTTTCTATCCCCTTTTCTTCTTCTTCTTCTTATGAGATTGCCATAATACATACATTGATCAGCTTATGGTTTTCCATAAATTCATTAGGCTGTGTTCATTTTACATTTTTTTTCTCTTAGTCCTCAGTATCAATACTTTCAAATGACCTATCTTCATGTTCACTGATTTTTCTATACCTATTTAAGTCTGCTATTGAACTCTTTTAGTTTGTTTTTTGTTTTTTCTTTTTTTTGATCCATTCCCACCCCCACCCTTTATTCAGTTATTGCATTTTTCAGCTCTAGAATTTATGTTTGTTATTATAAAAATTGTCTACCTCTCTGTTGATATTCTCATTTTGTTTATATATCATTTTCTTCATTTTGTTTAGTTTTCTGTTGTATTCTCCTTTAACTCAATGAGCATATTTAAGAGAGTTATTTAAAAATATTTTTAAGAGATTTAGAAACCTGTATTTCTTTACAAGCAGTTTCTGGGCTTTATTCTGTTCCTTAGAAGGAGCACTATTTTTCTGTTTCTTTGTATGTCTTGTGATTTTTTTTAATTTTTTAAATTTTAATTATTATTTTTATTAATATAACTTATTGTCAAATTGGCTTACATACAACACCAAGTGATCATCCTAACAAGTGCCTTCCTCAATGTCCATCACCCATTTTCCCCTCTCCCCCACCCCTCCTTCCACCCTCAGTTTGTTCTCTGTATTTAAGAGTCTCTTGTTGTTTGCCTCCCTCCCTCTCTGTAACTATTTTTCCCCTTTGCTTTCCCCATGGACTCTGTTAAGCTTCTCAAGATCCACATATGAGTGAAAACATATGGTATCTGTCCTTCTCTGACTGACTTATTTCACTCAGCAATGTGGATGATTATTTTTTAAATGAACATTTGAAAAACAGATACACATCTCAATCTTTGGGAATTGGCTCCATGCAGATCTTAACTAATTAGTCTAGTGTAAAGGGTCTGGGTCCTCTCAAATATAAAGGTCCTCAAGTTTTTTCTTGGGCCCCTGTACATGCTTTTGTTCCAGTTCCCTTCCCTTCACATATAGCCAAGTTTTTAAATCACGTAATTTCCATAATAGTCTCATCCCTGCTTCTTCTTAGGGACTTAGCTAGAATTCTTCTGCCTGTAATTTCATGTTCCCAGGTGCCCATGAGTCTGAAGTTGTTTTGTTCCATGGAACTTTCCATTGTTTTCCACAGCCTCCAACTTAATGTCAAATCTATGCCACAGTCCCCTCAGTGCTCCAAGTCAAGCCAGACAGAAACCAATCCACTGAGCAACCCCCAAACAAGCCAGAACGTTGCAATCAAGTTCTACTCTTTTCTTTCAAACCCAAGGAAGGAGGTGGGAATTGAGCAGCCTCTTCCTAATAGAACTGCACTGGGGAGGAGGTAGGGTAAGATCAAGCAAAGTGCCGCAAAATTTCCTACCATTATAAATGTGGCTTTTTCTTGGTTATGCATTTGCTTTGCTGCTGCAGCTGCTGATAAACTGATCTCTGGAGTTCTCACAAAGGTATTTTTTCCATATGTCATGTTTATTCAGTGTTTCCATGTGAAAATGAGGGCCTAGAGCTTTCTGATCTGATATTTTTTTCTGTTGTCACTCTGAGGTAATTTTTTTTAACATTTATTTATTTTTGAGACAGAGAGAGACAGAACATGAACGGGGGAGGGGCAGAGAGAGAGGGAGACACAGAATCGGAAGCAGGCTCCAGGCTCTGAGCTGTCAGCCCAGAGCCCGACGCGGGGCTTGAACTCACGGACGGTGAGATCGTGACCTGAGCTGAAGTCGGACGCTCAACCGACTGAGCCACCCAGGCGCCCCAAATTTTTAATATGTAAAATCCCCATTTGATAAGTTGCTCAACTATTCTCATTAGATATAGAGATATATCTATATATCATATAGATATAATTAAGGTCTACACAAAGTTTCAAACAGAAATATTTCTAAGCTGGATAGAACCTTACCTCACCTTAATAATCAGGATTCTGATGCCCCAAATGGGTAAAATCAACCAAGACTTTCAAGCACATTGATATTTATCAAGGCCAATGTGTAGGAGTTGTCTGATTCAGATATAGAGTAGATGGAGACATTTCTCAGAATCTTTAGTATGTTTTGTTGTTGTTGAGCTGGACAGGCATCTCAACAGACACAATATTCCCTGTACTCCTGCGTACTTTTAAATTTACAGCAATTTTTGTTTCTCAGAAAACTTTTTGCTTTTAATGATATCTCAAAGAATATCAACAGAAATCTCTCTGGGTTACAGTGGGTCTATTTTATTCTTTACATTGTTCCTACTTCTGGAGGGCAGATTTTTAAAAAATGTTTTATCTTTCTCTTCACTCTTACATAAAACTTTTGTAGCAGGTCCAGTTTGGTAGATCACTCAGAAAAAGCTCAGGCATATTCTAGTCAAACTGCTGGAGAGTGACTGATTTTGTCTTTTGCTCAATAAATGCCTCAAAACTCATTACCTTCTGCAGGTTTCATACAAATGCAATTAAAAATTTAGAATGTAGTGTGTCTCTCTCTGCCTGCTTATTTCTCTGCCTCATAAAACACTGGTTGGGACATTAGCACTAATTGAAGGATTTTTTTTTCACTGTCCTTAAGTGGGTCCCCCTGGTCCTGTCAAGGACTCACAGCAAGCGGTTAATTGGGGAAGGGGGTGACCCTGGGAAAGGAAGTCCACAATTAGGGGACTGAGAAATTGAACCAGGGAAGGGGAAAAAGCCAATAAAAGCATGCCTTATTGAACAGGTTACTGCTCTGGGCAACTGGAACTCAATCCCCTGTGGTTATCTGGGAGAATAAGAAGGCATCATATCCAAAATACAAGGAGGTTGGGTGCTGTCCATCAACTTCTCTCAGTCACTATCAGTGACATCTCTTGAGGAATATTAACTTGCCAGTATTTCTGGCTTCTCCTATAAGTGGGAGCAGGCTTAGTCAGCTAGAAATTGTTCAGTGGCCAGGAGTCTCAAGTATATGCAGTTGGCATTCTTAGCATCTGGTCTGCACAATGTAAGATGATGAATGTGGAAGGGTATGTATGGGGTACCCACCACATTTGCCATACTCCTTTTCTACTTCCTCCTATTCATGGAAAATAATGGCACAATTCCAACCTTTACAATTCTCCACAAATATACTCTGAGAGGTCCTAGGAGCAAAGGAGCTCGTGATTTGGGCAATTAAAAAATCTTCCAGTATGTGACATTTCCGTTAGCCAAAGGCATTTTCAAGTGAATAATCGCTATTTACAGAGAAAAGTCAATCTTCTGCTAACCTTAACGTGTGGCTCTGTATACAAATGCGTTAATTTATTGTTAACATAAAATAAAAAGGAAAGTCTCAGAAAATTAGCATTCTCGATGATGTGTTCTGCATAAACTGCTTTAAGCATGCTGATGTTACTGAAGGACAACAACTAGAGGAGGGATCTTTCTATATCACAAATGCAATTTATTTTCTGGCAACTATGTTTGAGATACACACAAACACACGCACGCACACACACACACACACACATTTGAACGACCAATTAGCATTTGGGAAGACATATTTCATTTAAAGATACTTGCAAATCTAATACTTCGGCTTCCTTCTTAACTTTTCTGCCCACCCCAAATAACAGTTGTGATGTTGAATCTGCTTCCATTAACTAGAAATACGTCTACCCTTTAACTTATTTGTATGAGAAGAAGGAAGAAGAGAAGTATAAGTAACAAAATGAGTTTCATTCAAATAATAATTTCTGTAAAAACAATAGCAGCCTCTCAGTGGTATTTGATTTTTGTGGCAAAATAAAATGTCTGATCTGAGCAGTGAGGTTGGAAAGATATTTTCAGTTCAAAACCAGTTGTAATTTACAGACGTTATGAAAACATGCTATTAAAGGCATGAGTGTAGTATATTAAACACAACATTTGCTTTTTAATAAAGAGATATTTGCTCATTGTTTCTTGGCAGATTTTGGCATCGTAGAGCCAAACCGAGTTCTAACCTCCTTCCAATTCTCTACCCCTGACATTATGGTGACTCCTCTTTCTCTTCAGATCTCTGCACAGAGCAGAGCCAGAGATCTTTGATTCTAAGTTTGGTTGCAATAAAAAATGCCAGTGGTGTATTGCCTGTAGTTATCTGCATGTTCAGCAGGAAGATGAGAACAAATGCAGAGGTGTGTGGTGCTCTGCCACTGCTCCTCTTCCTGGTCCCATAGCAGACATCAGTGATGGATCTTGGCTCTCAACAAGTCTTGGTATTGGCTCAGATTTCTCCTTACAGAGTGATGTAGATCCTCAAAATAAGACCTACTTTGCCTTTCTTATCCTGGACTAACAAGTAAAAGTACACAACCAAAGCACTGATATCCATGCCAATTAAAATGGTTTTGTTGTCCAGAAACACAAATGCACCTTGCTTGCTCATGAGATGAACTCAGGTGACTGTATCACATGGGCACTGAGAAAAATGTTTTTACATAACTCGACTATCTCTACTCAGGAAATATTTATGAAGAGCTTACTAACCATACATACTAACCTTACCGTGTGTTAGATATGTGCCAGATACAATGGATAAGTGATAAATGCTCACAAGCCTTGCCCCCAAGGATCCCATAGGAGGGAAGAGAAAAGTATAGCGGGGAGACAGATGAGCACAGGAAAAAGGTCAGAGAGTGGAATAGTCATGAATCCTGGATCCTGGATCCAGACTGTCTCCCCTCAAACCTTGCCTGTGATCACTATTTGTCCCTATAAAATTACTTAGCCTCTTTATTCCTCAGTTGTTCTCATCTACAATGTGGAAATAATATTATCTACCAGAGATGTAGGACCATGAAGACTAAATGAATTTAGCAAAATGCCACTCACTCAGTACATAATAAAAGTTAGTTCCGATTAATGTAGGATTAACTGGTTCCTGTCTTTCAGGGTCTTTCACAGGTTTCTATCAGAGCACCAGCCAGGACTGGGGTTCCAAATGAAGACTCAACTAAGCAATATTCTGCTCCCAAGCCTGTGGGCTGTTCCTTGAGGGTTGAACTGGGAGCATCAGTTGATGGCTGGCTATTGACTGGAGGTCACCCTCATTTCCTTACCATCTAGATCTCCCCAACATGGCAGCATGCTTCATCCTGGTGTGCAGCAAGAAGACACTGATAGCAAAGGATCAAGCTCAATCTTTTGTAATCTACTCATAAAAGTGACTTCTTATCACTGTTATATTGTAGTGGTGAGAAGCAAATCACAGGTCTAAGTCACACTCAAAAGGAGGTGATTACTCAAGAGTATAAATAGCAGGAGGTAAAAGTAACTGGGGGTAATCTTAGGGTCTCCTGCTACAAACATGTTTTAAGTATATGATGTAAATTTAACAAATGCTCGTCTAAAGTCTGCTCAGAGGAAGTGAAGTTAATTAGTAAAGGATATCAAGGAAGCCTTCTTCAGGGAGTAGCTGCTAAGCTGAGACTGGGAGTGTAGGAAGTTTCCAGGAAGATCAAGGCTAAAGGGAATTCTAGGAAGAAGAACATCCTATACAAAGGTGGGCAGTGGCAAAACCATGTGTTCTTGTCCTGGGTGCCACATGGTAGGTTGGATAGATGAGCAAGGAAGGGCCTTATATTTCACTGAAGTACCTTCTACCCATCCATCCCCACCCCAATCCACTCTTCACCACTTCCCCCTGCTCTGTGTCCTGGAAGGCTGACTTCAAGAGACCAAAAGATCCCCTTTGCCTTGGGTCAAGCTAAGTTCAAGCAATGGTGAACATTTCAGGAGATAAGACAGCAGGAAGAGAGAGAAGTTGGGATATCTATGTTTTCTGACCACCTCCTGTGGGTTCTCCTTGAAAGTCTAGAATCCTTTGACCAAGAGTAAGACCCTCATCACCCAGCTGTGTCTCCAAATTCCATAACCACCATTTCCCTTGCCTCTTCAAGCCTGGAAGTGATGACAGTTTCCTTTGTTTCTAGATCCAAGGCATATTCCTTGTGGTTTTCTTACCCATTGCCCACAATGTTGCAAATGGTCCCCTTATTAATTTGTCTTCAAATACCCAGTTTGGGTGTATCCTCTATTTTCTGCTAGGGTTAGGTTGTATATTAAGCTTGGGAGAACATTGCTGTGGTCTTGATGATGGATGCTGAGACCCATAGTTAAGACACAGGAACAGAGAAAACATGGTGGATAACAGTATATCTGGAATATTATCCCAAGGATCTAGGGTGTGATGGGGAGAGAAGAGAATTCAGATGACTTCTCGGTTTGTGCTTGGCCATTGGAGGATGGCTGTGACAATAGCTCAGGTAGAAAAGTCAGATGAAGACTCAGTTTAAAAATCAGACAAGGGGGTTTGGATCAGACAAGCAGAATCTGAGGATCCTGTGGAACAGAAAAAAGCCCATGAGATATGGAAATCAGGGGCTTGTAGCCTAGAGATTGTCCTGAACTAGAGAAACAGATGTGGCAAACATGAGTTTGAAGTTTGTGCTTTAAAATATGGGACAAGAAGGGGTGGTCTAAGGAAAGGGTCTGGAGTGAGAGGAGCAGGAAATTTTAGAAACAATTTAGGAGGAATGAAGACCTAATAGATTCATACAAACACCTTAATATTTTCTCAGTTTACAATCATTTTTATAATACAGATTGCTCTCTCTTTTCATTCATTTCACAAATACTTTTTGAGCAACTATTGAGTGACAGGCATTGCTCTAGATATGTATGGTACCTCAGTGCTCAAAAAAGGCACCAACTTCTTGCCTCACGGGGCTTCCATTCTAGAAGGAGGAGGTGGAAAATAAATATAAACCATAATAAGTAAACATCATAGAAGTTCAATAGGTGGTGATGACATTATGAAAAAATACATGTGGTATAGGCCTCCCAGAGAGGCTGCATTTGATAAAGTCTTAAAGGAGGCAAGGTGGCTAATCATGATGATATCTGGGAAGACTATGGCAGAAGGAGTAGCAAGGGTCCTAAAAGGGGAACATGCTAGTCCTGGTATGGCCAAGGACAAGCAAGGTCAACAAAGCTGAACAGGAGGAAATGAGGTGGCCAGAGGAGGAGAGATGATGTTAGACACAGCAGACATGCTATTTGGGCCTTAGAAGCCATTGAGAACCATTGTGAGGGCTGAAGAAGCTTTTGTGAGGAAAGTGCAGAGATATTGTGAGAAAGAGGAGCCACTTTGAAGGAGGGAGCCACTGTGGGGAGGGGGAGCCAGTGTGAGAAAGGAGGAGCCACTGTGATGGGGGTAGTCAAGGTGAAAGAGGGGAACTACTGTGAGGTGGGGAGGAAGAGGAGTCACTGTGAACAGCAGGCACCACTGTTAGGGGAGGAGCCAGTGTGAGGCAAAAGAGTCCTTGTGAGAAAGGAGAAGACACTGTGAAGTGGGAAATCCAGGGTGAGGGAGCAGAGCCACTGTGGGGAGGAGGAGAGGGACAGGTCACTGTGAGGAGGGGGGATAGACTGTGAGAAAGGGGTAGCCACTGTGAGGGGGGAGTCACTGCGGGCAGGCAGCCCTGTGAGGAGGGGGAATGACTGTGAGAGAGGAGGAGACACTGTGAGGAAGGGGCATCGCTGTGAGGAGGGGGGTTTCCTTGAGAAGGGAGTCTCCACTGTGAGAGAGGTGATTCCATAAAGGTTGAACAAAGGAGTGATGGGAGATGACTTACAGTTTACCAAGATCTCATTGTCCCTGGTCAGGAGTCTGGAGGGGCTGAGGGTACAAGCAGAGAGATTACACAGAGGTCATTCCACAAGCACTGTGTTGAGCCTGTGACAAGTATGGTAAGAAATGGGGAGAAGTGGGAAGGGGGATGTCTGTGTATAGGGTGAAGACAGAGACAACAGGAAAAATGGAACTAATTCTTGTCCTAGTAGTCATTGGTTTAGATGACTATATTCTAAAGCCAGCTGGTGAAAATTGATGAGGAATATAATACTTATTTCAGCTATCTCTCCATAATTTTTAATTAAAAAACCAGGGGAAATTTGGCAGACAGACACCACAGTCACCAAGTGATCTGAGTTAACTTCACCAGTAATGGGATAAATAGACATTGTGTGCCTCAATGACATAAAGCACTGAGGACACAATGATATCTCAGTTGTTAACCTTGTCAAACTCATAACCTGAATCTAAATATGAGGACACATCAGACAAACTCAAATTCAAGGGCATTGTAAAAAATATCTGGCTTGTACTCAAAAAGGAAAAACAAACAACCAAACAAAAACAAGTTTCTGATGAAAGGAGACTAAAATTTCTTGGTAAGATCATGAACCATTCTTTTTCCATAAAGGACTTATTGGGTCCACTGAAAAAATCTAAATTGGGTCTTTAGATTAGGAATTATATTACACCAATGTTAATTTCCTGATTTTGATAATAGTACTGGATTAAGAGGATGCCCTTGTTTTTATGAAAAGTGCCTTGAAGTGCTTAAGAATATAAGGAAGGAAATTCAGATGTCATGTTTGCCAGTGACTCCCAAATTATTCACAATAAATACTAAAAATATGTATATACAGAAAGAATGGTAATGCAAATGTGGGAAAATGTTAACTTTGGGGAATCTGGGTGAAAGGTATACAGGAAGTCCTCATACTCTCCTTGCAAATTATCTGTAAGTTTAAGATTGTTTAAAAATATAAAAGCACTTTTTAATTCATAAAAACTCATTCCAGAAATTTTGGGAATTTCCATAGTTCTTCAATTCTCTAATATATTCCAGTTTATGACTCTGTGCCAATAGATGTTATATTAAAAGCATATTTAAATCCTTAACATAAAATAACCAGAAAGGAAAACCCATTACTTAATAAATGTTTTCCTGAGAATTTATAAATCTTTTCAGTCATATTAAATTCATTAGGCACTGGGGTTTTTTTCCTCGTTCTGTCTTTTGGCAGAGGAACTTCACTTGCAAATGACATTTTATGCATCTTGTCTTCACATAAAATTAATCTAAGCTTGAAGCCTGATAGGCTCTACTCCCCACTTCCCTCTTAGGGAAGCCTCTGACATCTTGATGAGTTCTGTGTGCTCCTGGGAACCCAGTTAGAAAGTTGTCCACCAGAGAACCAAGGTTGAAAATGCTTTCGAAAAGGAAATGCTCCTTAACCTTTTGAGGCAACGTGCATTTCGTACATTGAGTTAGCTTAAATCAAACTATTTATCACATTCGTCTATTGCAAACCAGGATTCTCACCTCTATGGAGGTTCCCAAATCATCCTTTTCTTTTTGATGTCCAACACATTAATTAAGAGAAAATTTTCTAAAAGCTGCACAAACACAAAAGAAAACTTATATTTCAGACCATGCAGAAACAAAAAAAAGATGTGTTAACAGCTCTGGGAAGATGTCATCAAATTGTGAAATACAAAAGGAGGAAGATGGCTTATTTGAGCCTGGAGATGTGGCTCAGTGGCTGGGAGTTTGGCAGCTCACTTGCCAGAAAACTCACTAGTTTACTGCCTCTTGCCTTTGGGAGATCATGGTGGGGAGACACAGTGATCCAGCCCTCAGACATCCCAGCTCAGTGAATAAGATGCCATGGGTGCCTGCTCAAGCCAGCGTCCTTGGACATCATTTTTCTCATCTTTATGTCATGGTGATGTTAAAAGATCAGATGTTTTTATTCCACTTAAGGCATCTTTTAGTTCTATGCATCAGAGAACCCACTGAAACTGATTTGAACAAAAGGGGATTCTGGGGAAATGGAACATAGCCTTTGAATCGCTTCACATCCTCACATTAAAGCAGACAGAGAAGACTCCTATAAGCTCCAAAACAGATGAAGACAACCAACCAACAAGCACAAGTCCTGAATGCTATTAGCATGTGCAGAATAGAGAACAGAACCAGAAAGCAATGAGGCATATGATAGAGGAACCGCACAGTCGCCAATAGGTGCGAATGGACCAAGGTGGGCACTAGGGGACAGGAGTGTCACTGATAGTGGTTAGGATGGTTATTTGTGGCTATAATAGAGAGAAGAACAACTTTCAGCCACTGATCCTGCTTTCATATTCCTTATAGACAATGTACCCCTGCATTGCCCTCACACCAGTGGTCATAACGTCACAAAAAGAGAGACAACCAGACATCATGGGCTTCCTGAAAGAAGGTCGCCATATCACCTAGAGTCCTGCTAGGGGGACTGAGCCTGAGTCCAGGTCAATCTATGGATTTAGCTGTCAAATTTTGGGAAATACCCTGGACGTCTGTGTAATTGGCATAGCCCATAGGCCTTTCTTGTTTAATAAGTTGCAAGGAAAACAAAGGAGTGGAGAGGCAATAATAGACTAAAAAGGACTAAAATAACAGACGATTTATAACCATGGACAATATCAAACTACAGTGTGCAGGGATGCATAGTTTGTGATAAAACTAAGAAGAAACATAAGCAAGTGATTACTATAAAGTTGAGGATACCAGTTGCATTTTGGAGAGGAGAGTGGGCTCAGATCCCAGGTTCTGGGGTGATTCTCAAAGTTTCATTTCCTAACCTGGGTGGTTACAAAAGTGTTTACTTTATAATACTCATTGAGCTGTGCATTGTGTCTGTGTCTCGATTTATGATAAATTATTTTTAATAGCTTGAACAATAGATGAAATATAGAGATGGCACTAAGTGGAAGCCCATCAAACTCTTAAATTATCACCAAGGGACTGGTTTTATTTAGGTCTTGGCTCTGTTCTCTATGGCTTCAGTGAGGCTATTGCCTCAAGAGTAAATGGCTGCAGCTAGCCCAACCGAAATCTCTCCCTACCCTCCTGTCCAGGGGAGAGAGAAACTTTTCTGCTGGTAGATGCAGAAGAGTCATAGAAACCCTCTCATTGATCCAGACAAGGTCACATGCTGACCCCCGAGCCTATCACTAGCTAAACCAATTGGATCCCACGGTGACCAATTTCACCCACAACTTATTTTGGAGCTTGAAAGAGGGACACAGAGACATGGCTGGTGAGAGATAAGAAAGTGGGTACTAACAAAGCACTCCAAAATGATGTCACTACACACTCCAACCCTAAATCCTCTTGACTTAACCCACCTGATACAGGGACCAGTAGTGAAGGTGGAAAGTAGTAGAAAAGAGATGAGAAAAAAAAAATGGCCTCATGAAACAGACTTTAGAGAGCTGCCCCAGAAGGAGGAAGCCATTCGGGTGGGTTCTGAGTTCTCTCTAGCCTTTAGGCTCCACCTGCACTAGGACCCCTGAAATGTACATCAGTATATTGGTTACCTGCCACCATGTGCCAGGTAGCCCTGCTGCCAAATGACCACTGTACTGTCCAAATTGGAGCCTGGGAGCAGTTGACTTAAAGAGTGAGTTTAAGGAAAGCAGTTGATGCACTGTTCACTCATCAACAAATATCTAGTGTGAACCCACTGTGTGCCCACACTTCTTTCCATAAAATAGCTTTCATTTGGAAGTGGGACTCACCCACCATCCCCAAACACTCCAGAGTCCACAGTGGCCTCTATTCAGATCCTGGCTCTCTTTCATGACAAAGATTCTTTGGATTTTAGATATGCCGGCAAACCCCTTCTCATAAAAATGCTTTTCAGAGTATAAAGCACAAAAGATCACAAAGGAAACCAATTATATTAAAATGTACTTATCAAAATATTTTTAAATTGTGGTGTAATAGTCATCTCCTTTTTTAACAAATTAAAAGATAACGATCTACCAGTGAGTCTCATGGTGAGCATGATTTCAAATTACTGTTGAGTATAAAGAATGATCCCAGATATCTGTGGTGACTGTAATGTGATATGAAAATACCTGTGATCTAGGTTTTTCTAATAACTGACATGGTTTTCTGTCTACATTCATGATGCAAACACATGGTAAGTGAAAGAGGCATAGGTCTCTCTCCCCACCCAAGTTTGTGGACCCCTCCTCCCAAATGAAGAACCCTGCCCTACATAAGGTATCCACAACAACGGTATTCCTTAGGAAGAAGCAGTATAGATTAGATTTATGAGAAAATGTTTGAATGCAAAGTTTAGAAAAGAGATACAGCACATCAAGGAAGAGCTTGCATCATTTACAGATCATACCATATTTGTGGTTTTCATTTTGAATAATGTCATACCTGCCTCTTCCAGATGACAACACACTTGTGTTCCATTCAGTTGGCCCTAGAGAGTGAGTGCCCTAGAGAGTGGAATCCCTGAGACACAAAAAATATTTTTGTTTGTTTAAGCAAGGAGAAGAAACCTAATAGTTTGTTCACATCAGACCACACATACACATACACAAAAAGTGACTGAGAAAGTTTGAGAATCTTGCATTCATACACATACATATGTATGGATATGTATGGGTATACCTATATATGTATGTAAAGGAAATAGCATTTTTAAAGATATTTTTCCAATTCCAGCCTCCATTTCTCTAAGGCATTGAATTTGAAAATAAAACGAGCATTTCAGGTGTCTTGTAGTTTTCCTTACATAGAGGAAATACTTAAGCTTTGTTGTAAAACTTGAGCAGCACAGTCTGGCTGGGTCCTGGTGACATTTTCTGATCTGGAACAGGACTTCCAATTATTTTATAATATTATTACTCAGGTTCTCTCAGCAAGGATGACTGGAAGTTGGGGCAGTGTAATTTATGAGTCAGGACCAGGCTGGATGAAAGAACACACCTTTCCCATTAAGAATGTTTCTGAACACTTACCTCCTGCCAAGAGGAAAAGCAATACTGGGACTGCAGAGATGCTGCATGAAAAACTCACAGGACTTGCTCCTACATCTGGTTCAGCCTAGACCTCCAAGCCAAATGGTGCTTCAATAACCCAGGAGCTTGGGTCTGGGAAGGAAGCATGGGTCACTGCCTTAGTCAGCTGAGCTATTATAACAACTAAGCAATTATAACCCATAGACTGGGTGTCTTAAACAACAAACATCTATTTCTCACTGTTCTGGAAGCTGGAAGTCTGAGATCAGGGTGCCAGAATAGTTGAATTCTTGGTGAAGGCTCTCTTTCTGGTTTACAGGTGGCCTTCTTCTTGCTGTGTCCTCACACGGCAAAGAATAAGTGAGATCTGATCTCTGTCTTATAAGAAATCCAATTCCATCAGGGGGACTCTACACCCATGGCCTCATTGAGATCTAATTACCTCCCAAAGACCTTACCTTCAAATACCATAACATTTGGGATTGGGAATTCAAGGTATGGATATGGAAGGGGGGGGCATAAAAATTCAGTCCATACCAGCTGCATATTTTTAAAAATCTTCCAAAAAGTTCTATTAAGTGATATACTTCATTAATATACACTAACTGTGAAACAGTTTTTGTTGAGAAAGCTATCCTTCAGTCCATTTTCCATTTTTCAAATGAAAGAAACTTAATTCATTTTCTTGGATAATATAAATTTTTTTTTTTTAAAAACTCACAAAGGAGGAAAGTAAAAGTCACTCAAAAGCCCTTGGTCTAGGTATAACCATCATTACCATTTGGTGAACAGACATTTTTCTAGACATCTATTTATGTGTATGTCCATATGTGTCTACACACAAGATTTTACATAAAAGATATTCATTAAACATAATTTTCACCCAGTTTTATGTTGATTTTTCAATTCCAAATTTTTCCTCATCACCAATATAGACATGCATCATTATGGATGTCATAATAACCCATGGCATATCTGTAAACTAATTTGCTCCACCTGCTGTGATGGGAACCTTGCATAGGCACTTTCTCTCCCACCAACCCAATGAAGAGGTACCTATTTCCCCACACTCATGTCAGCTATAGATTGATTAATCTTTGTTATCTTTATCAATATAATCATTCAAACTCCTTATTGTTTTGGTTAGAGCTATTTGATGCAAACAGATTAAACATCTTTTTCATAGGTTTATTGGCTAGCCAGACTTAGTTCACAAACCAGTAACAAATTACACAAATTATCTTTATGAAGAAGATGCCTCATAGGCACTAGGTAGTTATCAACTAAAGAATCTTGAAAAATAAGTTCTGAACTGAAACAATCTTAATTTTTCTTTATATGCCAAATGTTTTTGAATTAGAATAGTATTACTTAGGACTCTTACATCCTCAGTGTTGTCTTTCTTTTTAAGTGACAGATGGTCTTGGTCCATTTTCTCATCTCGGTTATTTCTACTTCAAAAGACAGGTAACGGGGAATGTTAGTGTTTCTATTTGTAGAGATTATGATTTTAGTGATGGCCAGATGTGGGCTTGAAATGTGACTCCACTCCATACTGACTGGCATTGAATCAGTTCCTTTCCATGTCTCCTAAAAAATATTACTGTATTCTTAAAAGTAGGTATTTAGAAATGAGTAAATATTATCATTCTCACTTTGCACACAGAAATGAAAATAAACTGTGTTATTTGCACCCCCAAATTATATGTATACATGTATGTGTAAATGTATATATATACACATATGGTATGTATATGTGCTATGCTCACATACTATATCCATTTTCCCATGTGATATTTCTCCTAGATAAGAATGGGAAGGGTTGGTGTCCCCACTTCCTGAATGAAGAAAGCCTGGCAACTGAATGACCAGCCAGGGTCTCCCATGTAAATGGAAAATCTGGGTTAGAACACAACCATCATGACTCCTAACCCAACATTCTCTCTCCTACTTTATGCTATAAGCAAAACCAAATGTAACTATAACAGTTCTTTTATCAACTGCAACTTAGAACTGAAATGACCCATGGCTCAATCACCACAAGCCCTACAGACAATGCCCATCCAAACCACAGTCCGGGAACAGACCCCAGACACCCACCACTGGCCTTGAGCTTCTCCAAGTTCTTGATCCCACAAAAAGATTCTGTGAAATCTGACCACACTTCATTCTTGAGAAACCAAGATTAAAGAGTATTTTTACCCAAAAGTTTATTCTTTCCACTGACAGATGAAGCTATACTTCTCTCTTTCCCACAATGCCCATGTAGTTGTGCAATACATGTAAATTAATTATTAATTAGATAAATTGTCTTCTAATGGTCCTGAGACTATTAGCCAGCCTTCCAATTCAGTAAGAACACAATTGATGCCAGAAATTAACTATGAAAATAACTTGCTTATCAGTAAATATTTGCTTAAAGACAGTGTTCTAAATATATGAAGACCATCAAAGAACATGAGATGTAGCCCATTCTTAAAGAACTTGTGACATAGACAGGAAGAAAAATCACCTCATGAAAAAGCCACCACCACATGGAGCATAAAAATCTGTACCTCTAGAATCAAGAAGGAGCCCTGGCTTCAGGAAAAAAAAGTTCCTCCCAAGAACTGGTTCAGAAGTTGACTCTGGTACAAGTGCTACAAACATCCTCAGTTAATAGACTCCCACAAGTATCTTGTGAGTGAATATTATTTATGTCCTTAACAGATAGGAAATTAAGCTTCCATGAATAAAAAAGACTTGAACTGGGATTGAACCTATTAAAAGAAGATTTTCCACACACGTTTAGTAGGCTTTTATTCATCAATACATGAATCAAGCAGCATCCAATATAGCAGATAGAAGGAACTCCTAAGAGTTCTACAATTCAAGAGATTTTTTATAGACTATAGTGAGCAGGAACAAGAAATTGACACTGGGCATTTGATGATTGGTTGAAGTGGAGTTACTTTCCCTATATGCAGCAAAGAGAAGTCTGAGAGCTGGGTCAAGTGACTTAAACTGAGCAGACAAGCACCAATTGGTTGACTTGGCCTTCCTTTTCTGGGATAGCTGAGCATAGAAACATAGTTTAGTTTTGGTTTGCTGATGTTTGGCTTAGCATGACTCCCTCTTGGGCCTATTCTAGTTATTTTGGCAAAGCAGTAATAATTTTGTTTAAGGAGGCACAGGTAGGACCTTGGGAAGATGGTTTGGCATCTTGGATGTACTTGCTTTCACATGAGAAACTCAAAAGCTGAATTAACATTTATTGCACTGTCTTGAATCTGGGAAATAGAACATTCTTTGTTGTTATTTTTTTTTCCATCAAGGAGGCAGCTAGCAGTGGTAGAAGTGCTTAGAGCATTTCCCCAGACATACTCCCAGGGCTTTAAAACATCATTTTACATGACTACACGATGGACCACACAACATGCTCTGTTGAGAGGTTGGAATAAACTAGTACCACCATCACCTCCATATCCTTTTTTATTGTGCAGGAAGGGGACTCCAGCACCACCTCGGCTGATAAACAAGTGTGGCTTCAGCCCATTACCTTTCTGCTTCTATTCAGTGGATTAAATTTAGCAATTATGCCAGAGAGCTGAAAAAACTGAAAATGACAAGTCAAAAATTCAAGAATAATTCAACATTGAATGGTGTATAGGTGGAAGGAAGAGAAATTAAAAATAACAGATGCATGAAAACAGTCAAATATATCCAAATCCATAAGACAAAGTGTTTCAACTGCTTAGAAGTTGCTGTGATAATGGGAATGCTCCACATGAACACTGTCCAATACAGCAGTTTCCAACTGTATATGGCTACTGAACACTTGACTAGTGCAATGGAAAAACTGACATTTAAATGTCATTTAATTATAAAATTTTAAATTTAAGTAACTGCCTGTGGCCAGTGACTATTATTGGACAGGACAATAACCTAGAATTCTTTTCCCAAAAGAAAAGTACACAGATAAGATGATTAAGATAAACCTGGGAAGCCAGTCTTGTAAAAGTTGAGGCTTTAAAAAGTCTTGAAAGGATGGTGGGGAAGTAATGAAATCTACGGAGACAAAGACTGGAGGTTGAAATCCGAGCTCATGTAATATGCCAAGGCAAAGGAAGATACACATCACAGAGAACAGTGCCCCAGCTGCTTTTCATCAATTCCTCCCATTTTAGAAATAAGGAAGTCAATTCCTAGATAGTAAATTCTCTTTGCCTGGTGGGATTAGCCAGTCAGAGTTTGAGCTGCCTCTACAAGGTTTATTTCCTGATTTCAAATTGAAATTGTTCACAACTGTTCTCTGCCACCTTGGGAGATAATGAGGGAAGGAAATTTAAATTGTTAGTCAAAGGGATGAGTTAGAAAAAGGGAGGTCTTTTTAAAAAATGTTTATTTTGAGAGAGAGAGAGAGAGAGAGAATGTGTGCATGTGCAAGAGCAGGGAAAGGACAGAGAGAGAGGAGAGAGAGAATCCCAAGCAGGCTCCATGCTGTCAGCACAGACCCCGATGTGGGACTCAATCTCACAGTGAGATGATGACCTGAGCTGAAATCTAAGAATCAGGTGGTTAGCTGACTGAGCCTCCCAGGGGACCTTTCTAACTGCAGATGCTCTAGGACTCCTGGCAACAGAGAGCTGAGACTGCTCACTGTCTTGCCCCACTGTCCAGGCTACTACAGAAATGCAGTGTGATGCCACTGGGGAGATAACCACTCCCTGAGGACTTCTTTGGCTCTCTGTAAAAATGACATGGGCAAAGCTACCATAAGAGTCATTCAGATCAATAACTCCAGAACTGTAGATCTCAAATGAGGTCACTTTATTCCCTGACCCTACCCCCAGAGGACTTCTGACAAAGTCCAGAGACATTTTTGGACATTTAGGTGCTACTGGCATCTAATGAGTAAGGATGCTGCTAAACCTTCTATAACACACAGGACAGCTCCCTTTTTTCAAAAAATGATCCTGCCCCAAATGTCAATAATATCCAGGTTGAGTAACTCTGCTCCAGAGTGATATGGGTGAATAAAATTCAAATTCCTATGATGACATTCTCTGCTATGTGAAATATAGCAAAAAATTCTTGCTTCATCTGTTAAGGACATATGTGGTTTAAAAATCCCTTTGCATTCTTCCACCATCTCCTGTACCCTCTCCCAAAAAGCCTGATATAGAGAATTCTACATTGTTATTGATTATAACAAGTTATGACATCATATAGAGATACATGCTTGCACATGAGATTAGTTCAAATCTCAGTCCACAATTTAGGCATGCAAGAAGTCATACTTGATTGTGGACATGGAGACAATGCATATAGACAATCCTTTCAAGACAGTTTTTAGTAAAAGGGGGGCCAATAAATAGAACTGTGGCCATAGAGAGACATGGGTTTAAGAATATATTAAAGGACAATAATTTTTAAATTTCAAAATAATTACCCAAATAAATAGAGAATGAAGATGTGTCAATTTTTTTTATGTATGTCATTAATTAATGAGAACTAGTAAGATGTTTTCTCTGGTTCCAAAAAAAATTTAAATTACTGCACCATACCTGCAGAGCTATGTCAGGAATGATGAAATGAATTTACAAATAGGGGCACCTGAGTGGCTCAGTCAGTTGAGTATCTGACTCTTGATTTCAGCTCGGGTCATGATCCCAAGGTCGTGGGATTGAGCACCACGTTGGGCTCTGTGCTGAGCATGGATCCTGCTTAGGATTCTCTCTCTCCCTCTGCCCCTCTCCCCAGCTCATGCATGCTCTCTCTCTCTAAAGTAAAATTAAATAAATAAAAAAAAACAAACAAACAGGTAGATGCAAAACTGGCTTTTTCCATGGGGGAGAAAGGAAATTAGCAGTCTTTCCACAAGACGGAATTTGTGTATCTATGGATAACTATAATTTTCATTGCTATCAGTTATCTACAAGTTCAAAAGTTATAAAACAGCTTAAAGGTACAGACCCTCTGAGAGTCAGATCACCAGGAGAAATGTATTTAGACAGTGTCTTGCTTTCCATAGAAGAGGCTTAGTGAACTTTTGGTCTATTTGCAGTCTTTCACAATTTTCCCTACAGAGGTTTTTGTGGGTATCATTTATGGAGAGCAATTATGACACGCTCTATGTGAATTAGAATGATGGGGAAATTTTGTGGATTCGGGAAAGAGTGGGAACAACTACAAGAACAAGCCCCTGAGTACACAAGATGGACATAAGATCCGAACCACAAGCTGTAAGGCCAGCTTTAGACAGGCACAAGGAACCTTCACAGGTGCCACAGGAGAGAAGAGAGAACATGGGAGTTAGATGCAGGCTATTGGTAGACATGGTAGTGGGGAGGTAAGGTAACTCTCTCTATGCCATCTACCTTCTTAGGGAAATAGGAAGTGAAGAAATAGACTGAGGGTGAAGTGGGTGGAGGGGGTGATGGACATTTAGCAAGAGATGTTAAATGGTCATTCTTATGAGACTGAGAACAAGCAGTTAGATATGGTGGGTGAAAGGACATTGATAAAGACCAGCTGGGATATATGTGAATTTTTGCAACATGACCACAGCTATTGGCAGAGGGACAGATATTGATCAATCGTACAGACTAGACTCCCAGAAACAGACCCACACAGATATGATTAACTGATTTTCCCCCCAAAGGAACTGCTTTTGTTCCTTTTGTTCCTCCAATTCAATGGAAGAAAGACAGTACTTTCAACAGAGATGGTCCCATTGGACAGCCACAGGCAGAAAAAAAGTAAACCTCAACTTAAATCTCACATCTTATATAAAAATTAGCCCAAAATGGGTCATGGGCTTAAGTGTAAAAGTTTTAGAAAAAAAAAAAAATGGGAGAATATCTTTAGGCTCAAAGACCTGGCAAAGAAGTTTTTATTTTTATTTTTATTTATTTATTTTTAATATATGAAATTTATTGTGAAATTGGTTTCCATACAACACGCAGTGCTCATCCCAAAGGGTGCCCTCCTCAATACCCATCACCCACCCTCTCCTCCCTCCCACCCCCCATCAACCCTCAGTTTGTTCTCAGTTTTTAACAGTCTCTTATGTTTGGCTCTCTCCCACTCTAACCTCTTTTTTTTTTTTCCTTCCCCTCCCCCATGGGTTGCTGTTAAGTTTCTCAGGATCCACATAAGAGTGAAACCATATGGTATCTGTCTTTCTCTGTATGGCTTATTTCACTTAGCATCACACTCTCCAGTTCCATCCACGTTGCTACAAAAGGCCATATTTCATTTTTTCTCATTGCCACGTAGTATCACATTGTGTATATAAACCACAATTTCTTTATCCATTCATCAGTTGATGGACATTTAGGCTCTTTCCATAATTTGGCTATTGTTGAGAGTGTTACTATGAATATTGGGGTACAAGTGCCCCTATGCATCAGTACTCCTGTATCCCTTGGATAAATTCCTAGCAGTGCTATTGCTGGGTCATAGGGTAGGTCTATTTTTAATTTTCTGAGGAACCTCCACACTGCTTTCCAGAGCGGCTGCACCAATTTGCATTCCCACCAACAGTGCAAGAGGGTTCCTGTTTCTCCACATCCTCTCCAGCATCTATAGTCTCCTGATTTGTTCATTTTGGCCACTCTGACTGGTGTGAGGTGATACCTGAGTGTGGTTTTGATTTGTATTTCCCTGATAAGGAGCGACGCTGAACATCTTTTCATGTGCCTGTTGGCCATCTGGATGTCTTCTTTAGAAAAGTGTCTATTCATGTTTTCTGCCCATTTCTTCACTGGGTTATTTGTTTTTTGGGTGTGGAGTTTGGTGAGCTCTTTATAGATTTTGGATACTACCCTTTGTCTGATATGTCATTTGCAAATATCTTTTCCCATTCCGTTGGTTACCTTTTAGTTTAGTGGTTGTTTCCTTTGCTGTGCAGAAGCTTTTTATCTTCATAAGGTCCCAGTAATTCACTTTTGCTTTTAATTCCCTTGCCTTTGGGGATGTGTCGAGTAAGAGATTGCTACCTATGGCTGAGGTCAGAGAGGTCTTTTCCTGCTTTCTCCTCTAAGGTTTTGATGCTTTCCTGTCTCACATTCAGGTCCTTGATCCATTTTGAGTTTATTTTTGTGAATGGTGTGAGAAAGTGGTCTAGTTTCAACCTTCTGCATGTTGCTGTCCAGTTCTCCCAGCACCATTTGTTAAAGAGACTGTCTTTTTTCCATTGGATGTTCTTTCCTGCTTTGTCAAAGATGAGTTGGCCATACGTTTGTGGGTCTAGTTCTGGGGTTTCTATTCTATTCCTTTGGTCTATGTGTCTGTTTTTGTGCCAATACCATGCTGTCTTGATGATGACAGCTTTGTAGTAGAGGCTAAAGTCTGGGATTGTGATGCCTCCTGCTTTGGTCTTCTTCTTCAAAATTACTTTGGCTATTCGGGGCCTTTTGTGGTTCCATATGAATTTTAGGATTGCTTGTTCTAGTTTCGAGAAGAATGCTGGTGCAATTTTGATTGGGATTGCATTGAATGTGTAGATAGCTTTGGGTAGTATTGACATTTTGACAATATTTATTCTTCCAATCCATGAGCAGGGAATGTCTTTCCATTTCTTTAAATCTTCTTCAATTACCTTCATAAGCTTTCTATAGTTTTCAGCATACAGATCCTTTACATCTTTGGTTAGATTTATTCCTAGGTATTTTATGCTTCTTGGTACAATTGTGAATGGGATCAGTTTCTTTATTTGTCTTTCTGTTGCTTCATTGTTAGTGTATAAGAATGCAACTGATTTCTGTACATTGATTTTGTATCCTGCAACTTTGCTGATTCATGTATCAGTTCTAGCAGACTTTTGGTGGAGTCTATCGGATTTTCCATGTATAATATCATGTCATCTGCAAAAAGCGAAAGCTTGACTTCATCTTTGCCAATTTTGATGCCTTTGATTTCCTTTTGTTGTCTGATTGCTGATGCTAGAACTTCCAGCACTATGTTAAACAACAGCGGTGAGAGTGGGCATCCCTGTCGTGTTCCTGATCTCAGGGAAAAAGCTCTCAGTTTTTCCCCATTGAGGATGATGTTAGCTGTGGGCTTTTCATAAATGGCTTTTATGATCTTTAAGTATGTTCCTTCTATCCCGACTTTCTCAAGGTTTTTATTAAGAAAGGGTGCTGGATTTTGTCAAAGGCCTTTTCTGCATTGATTGACAGGATCATATGGTTCTTCTCTTTTTTTTTTTTTGTTAATGTGATGTATCACGTTGATTGATTTGCAAATGTTGAACCAGCCCTGCATCCCAGGAATGAATCCCACTTGATCATGATGAATAATTCTTTTTATATGCCGTTGAATTCGATTTGCTAGTATCTTATTGAGAATTTTTGCATCCATATTCATCAGGGATATTGGCCTGTAGTTCTCTTTTTTTACTGGGTCTCTGTCTGGTTTAGGAATCAAAGTCATACTGGCTTCATAGAATGAGTCTGGAAGTTTTCCTTCCCTTTCTATTTCTTGGAATAGCTTGAGAAGGATAGGTATTATCTCTGCTTTAAACGTCTGGTAGAACTCCCCCGGGAAGCCATCTGGTCCTGGACTCTTATTTGTTGGGAGATTTTTGATAACCGATTCAATTTCTTCGCTGGTTATGGGTCTGTTCAAGCTTTCTATTTCCTCCTGATTGAGTTTTGGAAGAGTGTGGGTGTTCAGGAATTTGTCCATTTCTTCCAGGTTGTCCAATTTGTTGCCATATAATTTTTCATAGTATTCCCTGATAATTGTTTGTATCTCTGAGGGATTGGTTGTAATCATTCCATTTTCATTCATGATTTTATCTATTTGGGTCATCTCCCGTTTCTTTTTGAGAAGCCTGGCTAGAGGTTTGTCAATTTTGTTTATTTTTTCAAAAAACCAACTCTTGGTTTCGTTGATCTGCTCTACAGTTTTTTTTAGATTCTATATTGTTTATTTCTGCTCTGATCTTTATTATTTCTCTTCTTCTGCTGGGTTTCGGCTGCCTTTGCTGTTCTGTTTCTATTTCCTTTAGGTGTGCTGTTAGATTTTGTATTTGGGATTTTTCTTGTTTCTTGAGATAGGCCTGGGTTGCAATGCATTGTCCTCTCAGGACTGCCTTCGCTGCATCCCAAAGCGTTTGGATTGTTGTATTTTCATTTTCGTTTGTTTCCATATATTTTTTAATTTCTTCTTTAATTGCCTGGTTGACCCACTCATTCGTTAGTAAGGTGTTCTTTAACCTCCATGCTTTTGGAGGTTTTCCAGACTTTTTCCTGTGGTTGATTTCAAGCTTCATAGCATTGTGGTCTGAAAGTATGAATGGTATAATTTCAATTCTGGTAAACTTATGAAGGGCTGTTTTGTGACCCAGTATATGATCTATCTTGGAGAATGTTCCATGTGCACTCGAGAAGAAAGTATATTCTGCTGCTTTGGGATGCAGAGTTCTAAATATATCTGTCAAGTCCATCTGATCCAATGTCTCATTCAGGGCCCTTGTTTCTTTATTGACCGTGTGTCTAGATGATCTATCCATTTCTGTAAGTGGGGTGTTAAAGTCCCCTGCAATTACCACATTCTTCTCAATAAGGTTGCTTATGTTTATGAGTCATTGTTTTATACATTTGGGGGCTCCAGTATTCGGCGCATAGACATTTACAATTGTTAGCTCTTCCTGATGGATAGACCCTGTAATTATTATATAATGCCCTTCTTCATCTCTTGTTACAGCCTTTAATTTAAAGTCTAGTGTGTCTGATATAAGTATGGCTACTCCAGCTTTCTTTTGGCTTCCAGTAGCATGATAAATAGTTCTCCATCCCCTCACTCTCAATCTAAAGGTGTCCTCAGGTCTAAAATGAGTCTCTTGTAGACAGCAAATAGATGGGTCTTGTTTTTTTATCCATTCTGATACCCTCTGTCTTTTGGTTGGCGCATTTAATCCATTTACATTCAGTGTTATTATAGAAAGATACAGGTTTAGAGTCATTGTGATGTCTGTAGGTTTTATGCTTGTAGTGATGTCTCTGGTACTTTGTCTCACAGGGTCCCCCTTAGGATCTCTTGTAGGGCTGGTTTAGTGGTGACAAATTCCTTCAGTTTTTGTTTGTTTGGGAAGACCTTTATCTCTCCTTCTATTCTAAATGACAGACTTGCTGGATAAAGGTTTCTCGGCTGCATATTGTTTCTGTCTAGCACCCTGAAAATCTCGTGCCAATTCTTTCTGGCCTGCCAAGTTTCAAAAGAGAGATCAGTCACGAGTCTTATAGGTCTCCCTTTATATGTGAGGGCACGTTTACCCCTTGCTGCTTTCAGAATTTTCTCTTTATCCTTGTATTTTGCCAGTTTCACTATGATATGTCATGCAGAAGATCGATTCAAGTTACGTCTGAAGGGAGTTCTCTGTGCCTCTTGGATTTCAATGCCTTTTTCCTTCCCCACTTCAGGGAAGTTCTCAGCTATTATTTCTTCAAGTACCCCTTCAGCACCTTTCCCTCTCTCTTCCTCCTCTGGGATACCAATTATGCATATATTATTTCTTTTTAGTGTATCACTTAGTTTTCTAATTTTCCCCTCATACTCCTGGATTTTTTTTTATCTCTCTTTTTCTCAGCTTCCTCTTTTTCCATAACTTTATCTTCTAGTTCACCTATTCTCTCCTCTGCCTCTTCAATCTGAGCCGTGGTGGTTTCCATTTTGTTTTGCATTTCGTTTAAAGCGTTTTTCAGCTCCTCGTGACTGTTCCTTAGTCTCTTGATCTCTGTAGCAAGAGATTCTCTGCTGTCCTCTATACTGTTTTCAAGCCCAGCAATTAATTTTATGACTATTATTCTAAATTCACTTTCTGTTATATTATTTAAATCCTTTTTGATCAGCTCATTAGCTGTTGTTATTTCCTGGAGATTCTTCTGAGGGGAATTCTTCTGCTTGGTCATTTTGGATAGTCCCTGGCGTGGTGAGGACCTGCAGGGCACTTCCCTGTGCTGTGGTGTATAACTGGAGTTGGTGGGCGGGGCCGCAGTCCAACCTGATGTCTGCCCCCAGCCCACCGCTGGGGCCACAGTCAGACTGGTGTGTGCCTTCTCTTCCCCTCTCCTAGGGGCGGGATTCACTGTGGGGTGGGGTGGCCTGTCTGGGCTACTTGCACACTGCCAGGCTTGTGATGCTGGGGATCTGGCTATTAGCTGGGGTGGGTAGGCAAGGTGCACGGGGGCAGGAGGGGCAGGCTTAGCTCGCTTCTCCTTAGGTGATCCACTTCAGGAGGGGCCCTTTGGCAGCGGAGGGAGTCAGATCCGCTGCTGGAGGTTTGGCTCCGCAGAAGCACAGAGTTCGGTGTTTGCCCGGAGCGAGCAAGTTCCCTGGCAGGAACTGGTTCTCTTTGGGATTTTGGCTGGGGGATGGGCGGGGGAGATGGCGCTGGCGAGCGCCTTTGTTCCCCACCAAACTGAGCTCTGTCGTCTGGGGGTTCAGCAGCTCTCCCTCCCTTTGTCCTCCCGCCTTCCGGGCAGAGCTGTTAACTTATGACCTCCCAGACGCTAAGTCGCGCTTGCTGTCGGAACACAGTCCGTCAGGCCCCTCCGCTTTTGCAAGCCAGACTCGGGGGCTCTGCTTGGCAGGCAAGCCGCCCCTCCGCCCCTGGCTCCCTCCCGCCAGTTCGTGGAACGCGCACAGTCTCGCAGCCCTTCCTACCCTCTTCCGTGGGCCTCTCGTCTGTGCTTTGCTCCGGCGACTCCGTTCTGCTAATCCTCTGGCGGTTTTCTGGGTTATTTAGGCAGGTGTAGGTGGAATCTAAGTGATCAGCAGGATGCGCGGTGAGCCCAGCGTCCTCCTACACCGCCATCTTCCTACACACCCGCAAAGAAGTTTTTAGACTTGACACCATGAATGGTCTGTAACATTCTGATAAATTGAAAATCATCAAAATTAAAAACATTTGATCTGTGAAAGACCTTGTTAAAAGGGTGAAAGAAGCTAAGAGAAGACTGAGAGAAAATATTTGAAAACTACATGTCCAACAAAACTCTGTTATCTGGAATAGACAAAGGGATCTTAACATGAACCATAAATAAATAAAATCAGAAAATAGGCAAAAGACATTTCACCAAAGAGGATGAACTGATGGCAAGTTAGTACAGGAAAAGGTGTCTATCACTATCCATTAAGGAAATACAAATTAAGGGGTGCCTGGATAGCTCAGTCGGTTTAGTGTCTGACTTCAACTCAGGTCATGATCATGGTTCCAGGTTCGGGCCCCACATTGGGTTCTGTGCTGAAAGCTCAGAGCCTGGACCCTGCTTCAAATTCTGTGTTTCCCTCTCTCTCTGTCCCTCTCCTTCTCACATTCTGTCTCTCTCTCTCTCTCTCTCTCTCTCTCTCTCTCAAAAATAAATAAACATTAAAACATTTTAAAAAGGAAATACAAATTAAAACTGCAATGAAAGACTACCACACTTCTATCAGATAGCAAGAAGAAGAATAAGAAGAAGAAGAAGAAACAACAGCAATGCTAGTAAGAATACAGACAAACATAATTACTTGTACATTGTTGGTGGAAATGTAAAATAGTGGAGTCTCTCCAGAAAACTGTTTAGCAGTTTCTGAAAAGTTTAAACATGCAATTATCATAGAACCCAGCAGTTATATTCTTGGTATTTACTCCAGAGAAATGAAGAGACATTCACACAAATATCTACATATGAATGTTTATGGCAACTTTCGTAATAGCCCCAAATCGGAAATGACCCAGATGTTTTTCAATGAGTGAAGCGTTAAGCACACTGTGGCACAGCTGTACCATGGAACACTACTCAGCAATGTAAAGGAACAGATTATTGATACAACAGTTTGGTTGAATCTATACAGAATGATGGTAAGTGAAAAATCCCAATCTCAAAAGGCAACATATTCTGTGGTTCAATGTAATAACTTATGTAACATTCTTGAAATGATAAATTTAAAGAAATAGAAAACATTAGTGGTTTCTAGGCATTAAAGAAAAGGTAGAAGTGGGAGGAAACTGGGTCTGGCCATAAAAAGGCAAGCAGAGGCATCCTTGTGCTACAAATGTTCTGCATCCTGATCGTCTCAATGTCAATATCCTGGTTGGGATATTGCACTACCCAACCCACCTTGTACCATTACAAGGTGTTACTTTTGGGGGAAACTGGGTAAAGTGTACAAGAGAATCTCTTTGTGTTATTTCATATGACCACATGTGAACCTACAATTATCTCAAAATAAAAGTTTAATTAAAACAAATGTGACCAGGTGACAATGATGTGGGCTTTTTCCCAACCATCAGTCCTCAGATGTTGATGTGCATTAAGATAAAGTTCTCAGATGTGGATGTGTATTAGCGGAAGAATAAGGTTTAACCTGACTGGGTTGGGATTTGCCAGTGACAGCCACGAAGGGAGTTGAGGATGTAGGCAGGGAGCAGAGATGAGGCTGGGCCTGAAATCATAACTGGGGGAGCAGGGAAGTAGAACTGGACGGCAGGCCGAAGTGTTGAATAGTAAGGAAAGAATGAGCTAGTCCATTGAGTCCTACCGTTTGAAGCACGGTAGCAAAATGAATGAGCTGGAAAGAGTGGATGACGTTCTGAGAGTGGGATGCTCAGTTGAGGCTTTGGAGGAGGTGTGATTATGAAAAGGAATTGCTGAAATGCAGTGGAGAAACAGACCTGGTTGTGAGGAAGTTAAGGAACCAAGAAGCCATGGCAGTGGATGGATCATTTCCTTGGATTGTTGAATCCTTTCAAGGGTGAAAACATACATTAGTGAAGACAAAAAGGGAGTCAGGTACTAAAATACTCCTTAAATGAGGCCAAGTTGGTATGACCTCATGGTACACACTCCAAATAAGCCGGGTTTTTGTAAAAGAAGGGAGGAGAAGAAGTGGTCTTGTCTGGAAGCAGCAATTAGGAACAAAAAAAAAAAAAACAAAAAAACAGAGCTAGCTCCCTACACTCCTCATGTGTGATGGGAATGAGAATAGCTTCAAGGAAAAGATAAGGAGAGTCTCAGAAAACAGATACAACACTCAATAAATATTTGAAATATTTTAAAATTAAACTTAAACATACAAAAATATTTAAAATTACAATTTGGAAGACTAACCTTTCATCAACTGGTGGTTGCCTGCAATTTGGGTCCTGAAATTTGTTTTAGAAACTCATTTTCTATATAAATGAGCTGCATTTTTTAAAGTTACATTAAGAATGAGAGTAAGAACTTGGCAAACAACAAACAAAAATGAGAGGGGTAAACAGAGATACTTGTTATAATACTAAAATATCTGCCCAAGGAGGAGCTGAGGCTCATTTACAGAATTTTTACATAACATACAATGTACGTATAGGCATGTTTCTTTGAGTCACATGCACAACCTTATGCCCCCCTCTGCATACAATGACAAGGCTTCCCTATTAAAATATTCATCCTAACCCTAATCAAAAGAAAGCCATCCACCCTTCCTTGAGGAATCATGGCTTTGAAAGCCATTCCCTGTGAGCTCCTTCTTTTCTGCAGATAAGGTTTTCTTTGTGTGACAACCTGGTGCAGTTTCCGTGACTTTCCAAGGAGCGAACTCAGGTTGGTTCAATTCCAAGATCAGATTTCAGAGTATCATTCTCCTCTGCAGCTATATTGGTTTTTGGAAGGTTGGCCCATTTCACCCTAAATCATTTCTTGAAAATAGTCATAGGAACCCTGGAGGAAGCTTTTTGCTTGAGGGGCTTTTATTCTCTGATCTGATGTTATCTAGTTGAAACTGTAGGCTCAGGTGACTTTCAGAAAGTGAGCTGAGTTCGTTCTCTTGTCTTTGGATGACCTATGCTCCCACTTCAGGGAAGATAACTTCTTGTCTGCAGAGCAAAGGGCCATTCTTATGCACCCCCCTTTGCACAAAGGTGTTCTGAGATGGTGAATACCTAACATAAAGCTACATCCCAAGGGTACTCAGCTGTGAGGGGACGCCCTTGCTGCGGTCTGGCACAATCAGTTCCTCCTGCTAAGAAAAATGCCTGCATCCATGTAGAACCATGATGAGGCAGTTTGCCAATCTGCCCTTGACCTTGGTGCTCATGCTCCTCTTCATCCCACTTTACCTGAAAAGCACACAGTGTTGCTGCACCATATTGAGCCCTTCAATATCCTGTTCACTCAGGCCAGAAGGAGCTGACCATTCGGCTCGTGATGTAACATGATGGGATTCTCAGGGTACTGGCAGCCATCCCACCTTAGAGCTTGGGCATGGTCAAGACCGAAGTCAATGAACCTGTGTTGGTGTTTCTGCATGAATTTTATCCAGCTGAGAAACCTCCTGCTGCTTGAAGGCTTTGGTTGCATCAAAAAGGTTGTCATGATTAATGTTTGCTTTTTTGCAAAGATTTAAGCTCTAACTCCCAATTCCTAGTGTGTCCCTTGAATTTTCACATGCTTACTTTGGATGACAAGCCAAACAAGCCTTTGACTTTGTACCATTTGTGCTTGTAACTTCTCAGTGTTTTCCAGTAAACCTGGATGTTGTGGAGCTTTAAGAGAGAATTCTTGCTGACATTTTTTTTTCTCTGTGCCAGGTATTTCAGAAAATGCTTGTAGTTTTACAATGATCCAGGTACCTGTTTTTTGGGCTTCTTTACTCAGGCTTTACCAGCCACTAGAAAGTGGTTAGAACACTTCTAACACACCATGGTTAGAAGCTTGGAATTTTTAGCCCCACCAGCCATTCTCTTGAGAAGGAAGAAGGGCTGGAAATGGGGTTAATGATCCATGGCATCTACATGAGGAAGCTTCCATATGGTGTGTCCCAATAGTACAAGGTTCAGGGGCGCCTGGGTGGCGCAGTCGGTTAAGCGTCCGACTTCAGCCAGGTCACGATCTCGCGCTCCATGAGTTCGAGCCCCGCGTCAGGCTCTGGGCTGATGGCTCAGAGCCTGGAGCCTGTTTCCAATTCTGTGTCTTCCTCTCTCTCTGCCCCTCCCCCGTTCATGCTCTGTCTCTCTCTGTCCCAAAAATAAATAAACGTTGGAAAAAAAATTAAAAAAAAAATAGTACAAGGTTCAGAGAGCTTCCAGTTAGCGGACACACCCAAACTTCAGGGAGGACAGAAGCTCCTGTGCTCAGGACTTCCCCAGACCTCGCCCTTATGTATCTCTTTATCTGGCATCCTTTATTATAATCTTTAATAAACTGGTAAATAAAAGTGTTTCCCTGAGTTCTGTGAGCTCTTCCAGCAAATTAATGGAACCCAAGGAGGAGAGTCATGGACCCTCTTATTTATAGCCAAATCAGACCAAAATTGTGGGTAACCTGGGGACCTACTCATTATAATTGTAAATGGGAAGGCAGTTTTGTGGGGTTGAACCCTTAACCTGTGGGATCTGACACTGTCTCTAGGTAGATAGTGAGTTAAAATGTAGGATACCCAGATGGTCTCAGTTAATTGCTTGGTGGTGGGAGAAACACACACACACACACACACACACACACACACACACACACTCATCTGGTGACCAGAAGCAAAGTGTTCTGTATGAGTAGTAAAGGAAACACACAAGAGAAAAGAACTGAATTTTTCCTTACAAAGGAGGGAACAGGTTGTTTTTCAGTATACAGTATTACCTCCAAGAGAATCCTGAAGAAAGAAGGTGAGTTTGGGGTCTCTGAAGCACTGCTTTTGTTTGCTATTACCATGATAAGAATAGTGGTGACTGGGCCCAGGCAGGTCCCTGATCATGAGCGATCAATTTCTCTTACCTATTGCTTTTACTTTCATCCCTTCTGCATGGCTATCTTTTTGTTTTCAGATCCTGCTAAATCCACTAGTTGAGTGGGGAGGTCTGTATCTTCAGACTCTCATCACTGTTCTCTGTTGACTCCATGGTAATTGCAAAGATAGCAGGAGACATAGAGCGTTCTCTGTCATTGATTTGGTGTCACATCCAGGAATCCCTCGGGTGGGTCTCTGCACCAAGGTGAGCACCTGCCCCACTGCATCCAACATACATATTTCTTTCTTATAAGCTCCCTAAATAAAAAACAGCCCAAAGCAGAATCCTACAGGTAGTTTTCAATAAAGGAAAGCAGAAAAAGGGAACTTTGTAGCTTTAGCCCTTTCTTTTCCACAGTCAATTAAGAAAAACAAATATTTAAAACTTCATGGAATTTCCCAAGTTATTAGAACAATTATCAGGTCCATCATTAGAATGTTTTCCCTGTACCAAGCTGTCTATATGCAAAGGAGATGCCATTGCAAACACCCCTGCAAGATGACACAGTACTCGTGGCACAAGGGAGCACGACCCTGCACCTGGCTGGTGTCCATGCCACATGAGCACCAGGAGGGCATTGAGGAGAGCATAGCAGAGCTCCACGTTAGCTCTGGGCCTTTGTAGCTGTTTTTTAGGGGTCTGAGAAAGGTCCTCCCTATTCCTGGTCTACTGAGAGATTCTGTTATGAATTAGCATTGAGTTTCGTCAAATAGTCTTCCTTTATCAATTGATATGATCATTTTTCTTTAGCCTTTTGATATGGCAGATTCCATCGACTGATTTTCAAATGCTGAAAGCTTACATAACTGGAAAAAATACCCCTTGGTCATGATTCATTATTCCTTTTATTCCCTGTTAGGGTGGAATTGCTAATGTTCTGTTGAGGATGTTTGTTTTGTTTTGTTTTGTTTTACATTCAAGGTCATGAGAGATATTGGTATGCAGTTTTCTTTCTCTTTCATTGTTTTCTTCCTGTCCCCCCACCCCTTCTCTGGTTTTAGCATACAGGCAATATTGGCCTCCTAAAATGACTCGGAAAATGTTTTCCCAGTTTTTACCTTTTAGAATATGTAAAATTGGTATTACTTTACTGTGAGTGTTTGGCAAAATTTTCCAGTAAAACTATTATGGGCTTGGAGATTTCTTTTTGAAAGCTTTTTAATTATGAATTTATTTTTTATTATTTTTAATGTTTATTTATTTTTGAGAGCCAGAGAGAGACAGACAGAGAGACAGAGAGACAAAGTGACAATGGGGGAGGGGCAGAGAGAGAAGGAGATACAGAATCTGAAGCAGTCTCCAGGCTCTGAGCTGTCAGCAGAGAGCTCAATGCAGCACTTGAACCTATGAGCTGTGAGATCATGACCTGAGCCGAAGTCGGATGCTTAACCAACTGAGCCACCTAGGTGCCCCACAAATTTAACTTTTAAATACTTACAACATATGATGTATTTTGACCAACCTTACTCCTGAAAATCTTTCCTATTGATTTATTACCTTCCCCAATTTATTCTATCTACTTAGTATAGCATTGAAATATATATATATATATATATATATACATATATATATATATATATAATCCCAAATCTTCATTGAAATAAAGTGAAAGGTATGGGGGTGCCTGAGTGGCTAAGTTAGTTAGGTATTTAACCCTTGATTTAGGCTGAGGTCATGATCTCATGGTCATGGGATTGAGTCCCATGTTGGGGTCTGTGCTGAGTGTGGAGCCTGCTTGGGATCCTCTCTCTCCCTCTCACTCTGCCCCTCCCTTATTCACATGATGAATGTACTGTCTCTCTCTCTCTCCCAAAATAAATAAATAAACATTTTTTAAGTGAGAGGTATAGAAAAAACAAATATTACAGAAATAGCACCTAGTCCAAATTATACAACTGAAACAAAAATATCCATTGTGTAGTTTGAAGCGGTTGACTTACTGCCTCATCCCTATGTTATGAATTATCCCACAGCTCCCCAAAGAGTGTCTGTTTTGGAGACTTTTGAAAAAAGGCCACCAAAAAGACTCCAGTGGAAGGACCTAGAGAATATGTGACAAATAGTCCAAGATTTTTCTAACGAAGTTTCTTTTTTTTTTTTTTTTTAATTTTTTTTCAACGTTTTTTTTATTTATTTTTGGGACAGAGAGAGACAGAGCATGAACGGGGGAGGGGCAGAGAGAGAGGGAGACACAGAATCGGAAACAGGCTCCAGGCTCCGAGCCATCGGCCCAGAGCCCGACGCGGGGCTCGAACTCACGGACCGCGAGATCGTGACCTGGCTGAAGTCGGACGCTTAACCGACTGCGCCACCCAGGCGCCCCTCTAACGAAGTTTCTACGTACCAAGAATTCACTCTTCAATGTAGGGCCAAGGCAGCCAGGTGGCCCTGGGACCCCAGGTGAGTAACACAGAAGGAACACACCCAGGAATGCATCTTCTGAGTCCTGGAGAATGAGACTCATGGAAAAGGATAAAGGGAAGTCTGGACATGGGCAGCAGGGCTAGTCCTGGGTCATAGAATGTGCTAGAAGTTTACACACAGCTCAGTTATTATGGATCCATTCTTTGGGGTTTCAGGAAGTGGTGTATGGAATGGGAAAGTTCCCATGCTGTGTCCCAGGAGCCCAGGTTGCTGTGAGGGTGATGGAGACCAGAAGCCATCACACCAGCTCTGCTCAGCTGAGTCAGAGCCACTCTGTTGCCTGCTTTGTCCAGGACTCCAAATAAAAAGCTGACTTGGGGATTGAAATTGGACCCTTTAGAAAACAAATCCTCTGTCCTTCTGGCTTCTTCTGTTTTTCTCACACCATAAAACTGAGAGAAGCCCACCAACCCAAATGCTTCCAAACTCAGTGGGGCCTGGAGTTCACAGAGGCCTCGTGATTAAACTCCATATGGTGCTTTGAACTTCCACATGAGGTTTTAAAAGAGAAATGTGAGTGGAAAGGTAGGTGCCTTTTCTTTTTTTCTTTTTTTTTCCCATTGGCTTCTCCAGTTCTCATTTCTTCTGGGTACTGGCATAGCCCCCTCTCTGTCACCCCTGGACACCCAACAAGGGACTTACATGCAGAGAGTAGGCAGACAGGAGGACTTCAGGGAAAAATGGAGAAAGCATTAACTGAACAGATACATCGTTTCCCTGGTCACCCATCTGCAAGCCTTGGAGGAGTCTAAGGGCCTGCCCTGGTCCAAATCACTTTCACTAGGCTCTCTGTTGGTTGCCACTTTTTTCCTACCTTGAGTCACCAGAAATGCTGGAATCCAGGCTTCCTGCAGAAGAAGAAACTGTTTGTGTTTATTATGCTGAGCACCAGCGCTGCTCTGCTCCCCTGCACAGCCCAGGGGCCTCTTCTGCAAACCAAAGATCCATTCACCAAATCAACGTACAGTTCTAACCCTGGAAAGAATTCTGCTGTTAGAAGCAGAAGTGTTTACCTTGGGGTCCCTAGGTAGACTCAGGACAGGACTTTCGATGGAAGAAAATAACATCTTTATTTCCATTACCCTGAAACTGAAACTTGGCAATTCTAAATGAGACACCACCAAAAAAGTTGTACAGGAATGGGGAGTTCTCCAATCCTCACCTAGCTTGTGGGAAAACATGTGGCTGCTTTTCTGTTGACCAAAGCTATGTAAAGAAGGAAGGTGAGGCTGTGGGGAAAAAGGAACCCTCATGCACTGTTGGTGGAAATGCAAGCTGGTACAGCCACTGTGGAAAACAGTATGGAAATCGCTTCTCGGCCTTTTGGCTAAGATCAAGTGTGGAAAACAGTATGGAGGTTCCTCAAAACATTAAAAATAGAACTATCACATGATGAAGTAATTCCACTATTGGGTATTACCCAAAGAACATGAAATCACTAATTTGAAAAGATAACATGCACCTCTATGTTTATTGCAGTGTTATTTACAATAGCCAAACTTTGGAAACAGCCCAAGGGTCCATCCATAGAACAACAGATAAACACGACTTCTTGAAGCTAGAAAAAGAAATCCTAAAATTTGTATGAAACCACAAAAGACCCAGAATAACCAAAATAATATTGAAGAAGAAGACCAAAGTGGGAGGCATCACAATCCCAGACTTTAACCCGTACTACAAAGCTGTAATCATCAAGACAGTATGGTCTTGGCACAAAAACAGACACACAGACCAATGGAATAGAATACACACTTGAGAATTGGACCCACAAAAATATGGCCAACTAATCTTTGACAAAGCAGGAAAGAATATCCAATGGAAAAAAGACAGTCTCTTTAACAAATAGCGCTGGGAGAACTGGACAGCCACATGCAGAAGAATGAAACTAGACCACTTTCTTACACCATTCACAAAAATAAACTCAAAATGGATGAAGGACCTGAATGTGAGACAAGAAACCCTCAAAATTCTAGAGAAGAAAGCAGGAAAAACCTCTCTGACCTCAGCCACAGCAATCTCTTACTTGACACATCTCCAAAGGCCAGGGAATTAAAAGCAAAAATGAACTATTGGGACCTCATGAAGATAAAAATCTTCTGCACTGCAAAGGAAACAATCAACAAAACTAAAAGGCAACCAACGGAATGGGAAAAGATATTTGCAAATGACATATCAGACAAAGGGCTAGTATCCAAAATCTATAAAGAACTCACCAAACTCTACACCCAAAAAACAAATAATCCAGTGAGGAAATGGGCAAAAGACATGAATAGACATTTCTCTAAAGAAGACATCCAGATGGCCAGCAGGCAAATGAAAAGATGCTCAATGTCACTCCTCATTAGGGAAATACAAATCAAAACCACAATGAGGTATCACCTCACGCCAGTCAGAGTGGCTAAAATGAACAAATCAGGACACTATATAGATGCTCGAGAGGATGTGGAGAAACAGGAACCCTCTTGCACTGTTGGTAGAAATGCAAACTGGTGGAACCACTCTGGAAAACAGTGTGGAGGTTCCTCAAAAAATTAAAAATAGATCTACCCTATGACCCAGCAATAGCACTGCTAGGAATTTACCCAAGTGATACAGGACTGCTGATGCATAGGGGCACTTGTACCCCAATGTTTATAGCAGCACTTTCAACAACAGCCAAATTATGGAAAGAGCCTAAATGTCCATCAACTGATGAATGGATAAAGAAGTTGTGGTTTATATATACAATGGAATACTACTTGGCAATGAAAAAGAATGAAATATGACCTTTTGTAGCAACATGAATGGAACTGGAGAGTGTTATGCTAAATGAAATAAGTCATACAGAGAAATACAGATACCATGTTTTCACTCCTATGTAGACCATGGGGGAGGGGAAGGGGGAAAAAGTTACAGAGAGGGAAGGAGGTAAACCATAAGAGACTCAAAAAGTGAGAATAAACTGAGGGTTTATGGGGAGTTGGAGGGAGGGGAAAGTGGGTGATGGGCATTGAGGAGGGCACCTGTTGAGATGAGCACTGGGTGTTGTATGGAAACCAATTTGACAATACATTTCATATTTTTAAAAAAAGAAGATGTGGTATATATACTCATTGGAATATAAAAAGGGATAAAATCTTGCTATTTGCAACAACATGAATGGACCTAGCAGGTACAGTGCTAAGTGAAATAAGTCAGAAGGCAAATACTATATGATTTCACTCATACGTGGAATTTAAAAAACAAAGAAAAAAAGAGACAAACAAACAAAAAAACCAGACACTTAAATACAGAGAACAAACTGATGGTTGCCAGAGGGAGAGCTGGGTGGGGGAGAGGGGTGAAACAAATAAAGGGGATTAAGAGTTAAGAGTACACTTATCTGAATCAGCACTGGGAACTGCATAGCATCAGTGAATCACAACATTGTATAACAGAAACTAACATGACATCATATATTAATTACATTTGAAACAAAACAAAGTAATAAAAGAACCAAGGCTCACCAGGAAACCACATTCTTCCCCCAAGGTACTGACCCCAGGACATGGGAGGAAGCACACACTTTTTGCTGGCTGTCCCTTATCTAAGAATGAGACACAGAGCAGGCATAGCTCACCCTTGGCTTTCACAGCACATTTCAGGCACTGTTAATATCCTGTGCCATGATCACCACTATTTTCTTATCCAGCTCCTTGTCAGCCTCCAGTGTATCCTGCCAGTCATCTTGTACAGCTTGTCCCCACTGATTTTTTAAATTGCATAATTAAGAAATACAATACAGCAAAGAAACGGTTGGATTACAAAAGTTTGTTTGCACACTGCTCCAGTAACTCAGAACACATTCCCCTAGAAATAAAGGAGATAAGGCATCAACACGGGATGGCTCTCTCCCTCTGCTCAGCAAGAAAGGATTTGGCCTATGATATTTTGAAAGTACACTACTGTCTCACGAGCAAATTGTTTTCCAAAATAATGCATTCTGACTTGAAACTTAGATGTCTAATGCCTTTCTAGGACCATAGTGATTTTAAAGCATGACCTCAAATTTTTTTGTGCTTTTCTCATTGAGGTGAGTCTGTGTCCCCTCCTCTGGAATCTGGGCTCTGTGACTACTTGACCAAAAGACTATGGCAGAAAGGATACTGTGCCAGTTTTATTTTATGAAGATAATATTATCCTGACAAGGAAACCACACAAGGATAGTACAAAAGAGAGAGAGACCTGTATCCCTACTAAATACAGATGCAATGACTTTTTTTTTTTTTTTTTTTGAGTTTTTGAAAATGTTTTTATTTACTTTGGAGAGAGAGAGAGAGAGAGAGAGAGAGAGAGAGAGACTGAGTACAAGTGGGGGAGCGGCAGAAAGAAAAGGAGACACAGAATCTGAAGCAGGCTCCAGGCTCCGAGCTGTTAACACAAAGCCCAACACAGGGCTTGAACTCATGAACCACGAGATCATGACCTGAGCCGAAGTCAGACACCCAACTGACTGAGCCATCCAGGTGCTCCACAGATGCAGTGATTCTTAACAAAGATAATTATGACCAAGTGGGTGTTTCTCCAGGAGTGCAAGGCAAGGCTGGTTCAGTATCTCAAAACAAATCAATGTAATCCACCATATTAACAGGCTAAGAAAAAAGTCACATGATCATATCAGTTGATGAAAGAGAAAAAAAGTTTGACAAAATTCAACACCCATTCATGATAAAAACTATAGGAAAAATAGAAGAGGTTAGAACCCATCAACTTGATGAGGAGCATCTATAACAAGTATGGTTTCCCTACAAGGTCTCTCTTGACTGCAGGAGAGTGGGAGTTCTTACTGGCTGAAAGGTATGGAAGTCTTGGCTCCCTAGGGGGCTTCTCTGATACCATCCCATTGTAAGGGTGAAGCTCCCTGTTACAGCCCTGTGGGGATGAAATTCCAGGTTCCTCGTGCAGCCTTGGCTGGGGTGGATAAGGATGGAACCCCATTTTTTTTGTGGAGTTTGGCTGGAGTAGAGTGGTTCTTGTCAAAAATGTTTTGTCTTTCTAGGCAGCCACCTGCCTAATGCTTCAGCTAGAGATAGCAGCTTTTTGTTAGGGCCTTTCTTATCTGTGCCTGTTAGCATTTCTGGGTTCTTGGCTTCTTCAGGTCCAATTCCAGGATATATGAGGTGAGATAAAAGCCTGCAACTCACCCACTATAGTTTTCCTTGGGTCCTGAGGTTCCTAGCCAGTTAGCTTTTTCTCCACCTTCCAGAGTCTTCTTATGCTTGCTTTACATAGGATGTCCTGGATTTTGTTGTTCTTAGCAGGAGGAAGAGGAAACTACATCTATTCCATCTTCCTAGAATATCTGGCAGAAGTCCCAATATTTTTGAAATATTTTTGTTCTCACTTACACTTTATTTGTCTGAATATAGAATTCTGGGTTGTTCTCAGAACTTAACAGTTTATCTGCACCAACTTTTACTTTTACAGTGTTGCCTTCTGATTTCATTTCCTTTGAATGGGTTCCTCTTTCTCTTTCTCTCCCTTTCTCTCTTTATCTCTCTTTATCTCTCTCCCTCTCCCTCTCTCCTTCTTCCTATTCTTCCTCCTCTCCTTCCCTACTGCCCCTCTCCCCCCTTCTCTCTCTCTCTTTCTCTCTCTCTCTGGATACTGCTTTCTGTCTAGAATTCTAAAACCTCAGGAATGTGTGCTTTGGTGTGTGTGTTTTCATCTCTTTGGTTAGGTACTCCTAGGGCTCGCTCAGTGTGGAGATTCATGGCCTCAGGGATGGAGAAGTGTCCCCTACCACTTATGTGATAGTGGTGGCTTCTTTACCCTTTCTTCTCACTGTTTCTGAGTTTCTAAAGAGTCAGGTGTTGTGTCTTCTGGCTTGCTTCTCTAAGTTTCTTATCTTTTCTCATCCATCTTATATCTTCTTTTAGTTTCTTTTACTTTCTGAACACATTCTTCTAATCTTATTTACTATTTTTGGCGGTTGTATTTTTTAATTTAGACTTTCTTCACATCGTCTGATTTTTTTTCCGTTTTTCATAACATGGCATTTCTGAGAATGGAATGACTTGACTTTGGATTCTTGGTGTATATGTGTTCCAATGTCCACTACATTACTTCCTCTGGGTTTCTTAAAAAAGAAAAACAAACAAACAAACAAAAAAACCCCAAAAAGTTTATCCTCTTCACTGCATGTCCATTTCTCTCAGTTTCCCTTTGTTTGCTTATTTGTATGTTTGTGTGCTTTTTTGGATTGCGTCTCTCTTCCATGTTGAAGGGGTTCACTTATCTGATGCTCCTGGAAGCCATTTCAGACTTAAAAAAGAGGAACTGAGAGCTAATTAGAAAGTGAGCTCTATATTTTTTACTGGTGGCTCCAGACTGCATCCCTTCCACCCTGTTCTGCGCCCCAGAGGCTGACCTACTTGCATCATCTAGCTTCCTTTACACTATGGATTCTGATCGGCTTTAGCCACCAGAGCACTGGCAGGGGATCAGACATCAGGATGAGATAATGTTTGGGGAACTGATGTCCAGGTTTTCTGCTGAGCTGTGTCTTGGCAATGGCTGCATTCCTCTGCTGAAGGTTACAGACCTCTCTTGTCAGTTGACCTTCTCTGACAACCTCAGCCCTAGTTGGGTTCTAGGAAACACTCCCATCCTGACTCGCAGACACAGAAGTGATAACAGCTGCCTCTGTTGTTCCTCCCAGGGCTTGCACCACCCTGCCTTGGTTTCCCTTAACCACACCCTCAGCTCTGTAAGTAGCCCTTTTATTAAACTCGGCTCTACTTCCCCTTTAGAGAGTGCCATCAGAATTTCTTGCCAAGGCCCTGATCAATACAGAAGCTCCATGCACTTAGGTAAGACCTGTGAACTGGTGGATTTCATGGTACTATGACTGGCCTTTTCACTGGAAGACATCCAATGCATCAGTTTGCTCAGGCTGCCATAACAAAGTACCACACATGGGGTGATTTGAACAACAGAAATGTATTTTCTCAGAGTTCTGGAGATCAGAAATCCAAGACCAAGGTGCCAGCAGGGCTGGTTTCTTCCATGGGCTTCTCTCCTTGGCTTGTAGATGGCCAATTTCTTGCTATGTCCTCACATGGCCTTTCCTCTATGTATGCAAATCCCTGGTGTCTCTTTATACAACCAAATTTCCTCTTCTTATAAGAACACCTGTCAGATTGGATTAAGGCCAACCCTGATGGCCTCATTTTAACTTGATCATCTCTTTTTTAAAAATATTTATTTATTTATTTATTTTTAGAGAGAGATAGAGAGCAGGGGAGGGCCAGAGAGAGAGGGAGACAGGGAATTTCAAGCAGCTCCATATTGTTAGCACGGAGCCCCATGTAGGGCTCAAACCCACGACTGTGAATCATTGACTTGAGCCTAAATCAAGACTTGGCACTTAACCCGCTGAGGAACACAGGCAACCCTTAATCATGTCTTTGAAGGCCCTGTTTCCAAATATCACCTACCACATTCTGAGGAACTGGGGGTAAGGACTCCAACATAGGAATTTTGGGGAGACACAATTCAGCCCATAAAAATCTATATCTGGAGGTGTCTCTCTGGATAAGACCTCCCTGGGGTCTTTTTCCTGAGAAGAATCCTCTAATTCATTGTTTGGGGAGCACACACCAGGCTATGAGCCTTTTGAAACAGGTCCTGGAAAATGACCTAACTGTTCACAGTGGGAATTTTCAACTCTTCCAAGAGTTAGTCCTGGGACTGAGTCTCCTCAGTGTGTGTCCAGAATTGTAAACCAGCCTGGTCTGGTGTGTCCAGAGAATGAACTGATCACCTACCTTGGGATAAGAGAAGGTGTCTCTCAGCAACCTGGATCCAGGGAGACAGCACCATCCTCCCCTTTCCACCCTGTTCTTCAGCCCTGCCCTTAGGGGTATTGGGCACCTCTGATGCATTGGCTGTTCTCGGTTACTGCAGAATAAGTTAACTCCTTGCCGCTCCTCCTTTCCACAGGCATTTGGTTTACTTTTTTTTTCTCTGCTTTTATGGATATGTTACCACCAGTTCTGTGAATCGTCATGTAGAAGGATCTACACTGATGCATGTTCAGTCAGTGTTAGCTATTCTCTTGTCTGAAACATTCCAGGGATACCTTCTTTGTTTTCTTTGTCCAAATAATTTATTATACTTTTTCCCCGCCTTTCATCATTGTGGTAATTTTTGGGAGGTAGTAAAGACAGAGACTGATCCACCACATTTAACAAAAGATCCACATTGACCTTTTGGAGTTAGGCCCTGAGAGTCCTGCAGTCACTTTGGCCAAGTATTAGGAGTGTCCTTGACCACTAGTATCCAAGCCTATGCAAAAGAGTATAACAAAGGGGCTGGATTTCAGATTTTTTTTTTTTCAGTATTAGGTATTTCTATGTGTATTCCTTAGCATAATATGACTGGTCTTTTTGCCTGAAGAATTTCACCATTTTATTACCAGCTTTCCTCAAAACCCTCTTGCCTACTCTAACCTAGAAATAATTCAAGAGCTTTAATTTTATATCAAATTCTAAAAAATACTTCAGAAGCACTGGACTTACACAGTGCCTGTGTTAGGACCAACCCTTTTTTTATGATTAGTTGTATTTAAATAATCTTTTTTTTTAATTTCTAGAAAAGTGGTAAAGACAGTATGGAAGGCACCTAGGTGCTCCTCCTCATCCAGTTTCTCAGACTGTCAGTTTATATTAGCAGGTATATTGATCACATATAAGGAACCGAGTTACTATTAATGAATGTCTCATTCATGTTTCATTCACTAGTTTTTTTTTCTAATGTCTTTTTTCTGTTTTAGGATTTAGCTCAGAAGATGAAATTACATTTAGTTGTCATGTCTCCATAAGCCTTCTTTGGTTGACAACTGTTTCCCAGATTTTCCTTTATTGATGACCTTGATGACTGTTGGTCAGGCATTTTGTGGAAGGTTCCTTAGTGTGAGTTTACCTGGTGTTTTCTCATGGTTAGATGGGGGTTATGGGCATGCTGGTAGGAAGACCAGAGAAGCAGAGTGCCATTCTCAACATGTCATATCAAGGGAACATGCTGTCAACATGTCTGGTGGTAGTAATCTTTATCCACTGGCCACTCTAAAGCTACTCTCTCTCTTTTCTATGTTCTACTTTTTGGAAGGAAGTCACCATGTGCAGTCCACATTTGAGAGCGGCAAGTTGGGTGACACCTTCTTGAGCCTCTCTCCCACAAATTTTTGATTTTACAAAACCACAGATGATTTTAGATGGCTTGAGTTTGCCGATGACTCTCTCTGGATGAGTACAAGTTGCTCTAAACATCATCAGTTACAGACAAAAGCAAAATTGTCTTCCACTGCCCCCAACATCCTTCCTCCTGAAATAAAACAATCGTCGTTTCTCAGAAACAAAGTCCATGACATCACGACAACAGGTTTTTCTACAAACAAGCAGACACACTTCAGGAGGTCTCCTGGGGGTGCAAAGGGCCAAATTTATACTTGGATGTGGATTTCAGAAAGTTATTAGGTTCTTGGGTGTGTTTGTTTGAACAAAGTTGTGTATTCTGGCAATGAGGAGCCTAAGAAGAGTGATTGGAAACCCGGAGCAGTGTGTGGGGGAACAAAGGTTCTAGGTTTTTCTCTCATTCCACAATTTCCTTTGTCCTAGGGAAGATCTGTGTCTTCCATTGTGCAGGACACAGATCGCATTTCTTGGCACTTCCCCATCTCACCAGGCACTTCTGGAGGCTAATGAAATAAGTGTTTAAAGAATTCTTTGTGCTCCCTGGAGGAAAGGAAAAGCCCTGTGCCAAATGTATATTGTCTGTGTGAGGCCAACTGCTCTGCTGTGAGCCACATGCACAGATTTTCAATTTCTCCAGATTCACGGGAGGGAGTTAGTTACCTGCCTGAATGTAAAAAGTACTAAAAACAAATCCTAACACTATGCTTTACCTACAGCAGCTCCCAAAAGTGCCCTCACCTTTCACTGGCATCTCCTAGAGCCCTTGTTCTCTAAGTACCCTCAGCTTTCACCGGTGGTGTCTCTTTTCTTTCCACTTCCTAAGTGTCACTGAAGCCAGTGGTTGCATATAAGTATTTGGGGTCAGGATCCTTTGGCTTTTTGGCCTAAAGCACATAACTTTAGTTTTACCAAGGAAGTGCAACTGGCATCTTTCTCAAGTTATTTTTGGAATTACAGACAAAATTAAGACTTTTAAAATGTCCTGGACACGGTGGACCCTGTTACAGGTGCACCTTATTTTATTGTGCTTCCTTTAGTGTGCTTTGCAGACATTGCCCTTTTAGGAATTGAGGGTCTGTGGCATCCCTGTGTAGACCAAGTCTGTAGGCGCCATTTTTCCCATGGCATTTGCTCCCTCATGTCTCTGTGTCACATTCTGGTACTTCTTACAAAATTCCAAATATTCTATTACTACTATATTTGTTCTGGTGATCTGTGACCAGTGACGATCCACTGAAAGCTCAGAGGATGGTTAGCATTTTTTAGCAGTAAAGTATTTTTTAACTAAGGTATGCACATTGTTATTTTTGACATAATGCTATTACACACTTAATAGACTACAGTGTAGTGTAAGCATAACTTTTATATGCACTGGGAAAGCAAAAATGTCATGTGGTTCATTTAACTGTGCTATTCTTTTTTTTTTTTTTTTAATGAGAGCAGGAGAGAGGAAGGGAGAGAGGGAGACACAGAATCCGAAGCAGGCTCCAGGCTCTGAGCTGTCAGCACAGAGGCCCTCTCAGAGCTTGAACCACAAACCCTGAGATCATGATCTGAGCCAAAGTCTCATGCTTAACCAACTGAGCACCCAGGTGCTCCTGTGCTGGTCCCTTTTTTGTGGTGGTCTGCCACCAAAACTGTAATATCTCCAAGCTACCCCCGTGTTGGGATGAAATGATCACTGACTATAGGATCACTGCTGCTCCACAGGGGAGAATTATAAGCTACAAATAGGTCAAAAGCAGCTGGAATCCAGTCTCCAGTTCTTTCAATCACTCATGCAGTCATCAAAGGTAAACCATGCCTGCGCACTAGCCCAGCACCCCTGAAGACTGGACAACAGAAAGGAGTGGGGGTGGCTGGCACCATGGAACTGAAGGAAGTATATTTTAAAGGAGGCCAAGCTGGAGGCAATGCACAGGAATGGTTAACCCGACCAGCCTTGCACACTGTTTCCAGGAACACACCCAGGAAAAGGTGAGGTCCACCCATTAAATTGACAGTCCGGCCCAGTTACAAAAAGACACTGGGTTATTTTTATAAAGAAAGAAAAGAGGCAATCCCTTCCAAACAAATCCCAGATGGGCTGAGACCCCTTTCTGTAAAATAAACACACCCCGAACTTAGGAAGTGCAAGGGGAAATGTTTACAGGAGATCTGAGAGCTGCCCAGCCAGGGCCCGCAGACCTGGGCCATCTGAAGGCAGCCGCCTTTGTGGAAATCGCCTGGCTGCTAGAAGGTGAAACTCAGCATGGATGCTTGAATCCTACCCACAATGGAATTGATTTCTGACACTCTAGGATGGTCTCCTGCACGAGATGAAATTCTTTTGTGATTTCATTAAACCTTTTATTTAAAAGGTGTCTATTAAGCTACTGCCACATAATTTTATTTTTATTTGAGGGTTTCTGACATGCATTTATATTATAATAAGCAATTAAATTGAATGTGCAATGCAAAGGAAAAGAGGAGTGTGTGCATGTGTGTAAATGTGTACCAGTGTGTGTGAGTGCACATGGGCATATGTGAGTGGGTATGTATGGTGTACAAATGGTAGATTTGCCAAGTTTAGCAAATAAGAATATAAGACGTTTAAATTTGAATTTCAATAATGTTTTGATCTAAGTATGTACCAAATACTGCATGGCAATATTGTAAATACTACATGTGCAAATACTGCATGGAAAATATCTACACTAAAAACTTGCTCACTGTTTATCTGAACTTCATTTTATTTTTATTATTATTTTTAAGTTTTTATGTATTTATTTTGACAAAGGAAAGAGAGAGAGAGAGAGAACAAGCTGGAGAGAGGCAAAAAGAGAAGGGGGGAGAGAGAGAGAGAATCCCAAGCAAGCTCCGCACTGCCAGCACAGAGCCTGATATGGGGCTCAAACTCACTAACTGTTGAGATCATGACCAAAGCCAAAATCCAGAGTTGGACACTTAACCAACTGAGCCACCCAAGCACCCCTGAAATTCATTTTAAACTGAGGGTCTTTTCTTTTCTGTATTTATCTTGAAATCCTAGTGAATGTGAGTGTGCAGAGTTATGTCAGTATGTGTGTTGTGAGTGTGTGAGTGTGAGTGTGTGCACATGCACATGAGCATGCTACGGCTAGGTGGGGGAGGAAAGTATATGTGAGGAACATGGGTGACAGTGCCACACCAGTCTGAAAGAAGTCACCTACTGTCAGTTTTCATTCCATCCACCCTCTAAAAGCCTACAGTACCCACAACAAATCATAAATTGCAAATCACAATCATTTCCAAAAGGCTTCATACAAATTGAAAGTGTACATTTTTTGAGACTTTTTGTGACTTTGATCAAAAACGTCCATGTCAGGCAACATTGGGTCCAGTGAACTTCCAACTTAGGGACTCTGACGGGCTTTTCCCCAAGACCCAGGATCTCTGACACATCATTTCCTCTCTTATTGCATATATGAAGAACAGTTTTAAATTATAAACTTTCAAATTATAAACCTCACTTCATTAATGTCACCTCTGGGGAAATCATCGTAAAAAAAAAACTAAAATGTGTTAGCTGCATTATGTGAATTCATGGTTTATAAAATGGACTGCAATGTTTATAAAATGAAAGCAACTGTGAATACCTAAACATCATCATACAGGATGCCCGAGTTGGTTATGGTCCATTTACACAATAAAATAATATGCAATCAGTACAGCAATACTTATGAAAGTTTTCCATAATTCAGACTAAAGGAATTTGAAAACAGGAGACAGAAACACACTTATGAAATTATTTCTCTATGCATAAAAGGTATAAAATATATAGTGCATGAAAAAACCTGGTAAGAAAAGAAAAAACCTGAATGAATTATTATCAAATTGGAAAAATAGAAATGGAAGGAAATGGACCAAAATATCGATAGAGCTTTTTCTTTTGTGTGTGCTGGGTTATTTATTTATTTTTTTAGATTTTCAATGCTTTCTGCAATGAATGTGTGTTACTTTGAAAAATTGGAAATAAAATTTATTTTGGAAGGAAAATAAGTACACACAGAAATGTGCTGTGGATGGTTGTGATGCGGACAAGGCACACAGCATCCCCATGACCATGTGTGAGCTGTATTGGGAGCCTTGGAAGTTCTCGCCCAGGGACCTTGGGAACTACCAGCTAGCCAGGGACACTGTCAACCATTGGGGGTAGTCATGTTTAGGTAGAAAGAAGGTTTCAGGGAGAGGAAAGTTTCAGGCCTTTGTGCAAGGACAGCTAAATGGTGGCTGGTGTTCTGGCATGTGGGCTGACATGGGGTTATGGAGCTACAGTACATATGTATGCCTGGGAGAAGGACGTAAAGGACAGGCCAGCACCCCAGAATTATTTAAGCAGAGTGTCTATCTCCCACTTGTTGGCTTTGTGCCCTTGTGTGTTCAAGTTTCCCTTCTCTCCTTTGTGGTTGAATGTGATTCTAGCTGTTGCCTTCTCTTGCATCTCACATTTCTTGATTGTTTGCATGCATTGATGCCTGCAAAGTGCACTTGTAGATTTGTGTACTTACTCCGAGGCATACCATGACATCTCTGAGCCTGGGAATGGTCAAAGCATGGAGCAGAGGCCTAGTCTCTGTGAGTGCAGGGGCCCAAGGGAAGGTTTATGCAGACCCAGTTAATGGCTAACCAGTCAGAATGGGAGAGTTCAAAAGTGACATGTTGGGGCGCCTGGGCGGCTTAGTCAGTTAAGCGTCCGACTTTGGCTCAGGTCATGATCCCACAGTTTGTGAGTTCAAGACCCACACTGGGCTCTGTGCTGACAGCTTGGAGCCTGGAGCCTGCTTTGGATCCTGTCTCCTTCTCTCTCTGCCCCTCCCCACTTGAGCTCTGTCTCTCTGTCTCTCAAAAATAAATAAATGTAAAAAAAAAATGGCATCTTAAAAATCAAAAAGGGAATATTGCATTGTATTAAGCTCTGTTACAGGGCATGACACCATGACACCATGTGACATGGATCTAGATACAGTCATTGGAAAAGTCACTTTTGTTCTTGCCCTTGGCATGTATTCCACACTCCTCTATTGGGGAGCAGCTGTGGAAGAGGGGAGCCTGACTGGTCTCAGTCAATGGGAACAGTCATCTACCCTCCCTGGCTTCGGTGACCCCTTGTAAGTCCTGATTCAAGACATGGCTCAATACCTGCAACCCAGTCTGGGCCAATGGAATGCAAGATCAGATTCCTTGGCAAAGTCCCATTAAAGGGTGGTGTGTGAGTGTGAGGCTGAGAACTGTAGCAGCCACACCATAAAGGAAGATGAAGCCCCTGGGATGGACCTGGCAGCACAGAAGGTAGGGAGAATGCAGGACAGGTGCTGTTGATGAGCCAGCTATTAAATCTAAGCATCATGGAAGGGCCTCTAGTCCCTGAGCTTTCTAAGTGTGGGATCCAATAAATGCCTTTTATTGTTCAAACCTGGTTGCATTGGATTTTCTGTCATTTACACAGAAAATAAACTGGTTTCTAAACTGATTCCTTTAGAAGTTATATTTTTATAAGTCACAATATGGGTAATAATGTATTGGGGAAATAACATGCACCCCAGTGTTTATAGCAACACTATCAACCATAGCCAAATTATGGAAAGAGCCCAAATATCCACTGACTGATGAATAGATAAAGAAGATGTGGTATAAATATACAATGGAATATTACTCAGCAGTCAAAAATAATGAAATCTTGCCATTTGCAACAACATGGATGGAACTAGAGAGTATTATGCTAAAATAAATGTCAGTCAGAGAAAGACAGATATCATATGATTTCACTCGTGTGGAATTTAAGAAACAAGACAGATGAACAGAGGGGAAGGGAATGAAAAATAAGATAAAAACAGAAAGGAAGGCAAATCATAAGAGACTCTTAAATACAGAAACAAACTGAGGGTTTCTGGAGGGGAGACGGTGGGGGATGGGCAATAAGGAGAGCAATTATTGGGATGAGCCCCTGGGTGTTACATGTAAGTGATGAATCACTGGGTTCTACTCCTGTAACCAATACTACACTGTATGTTAACTAACTTGAATTTATATCGAGAAAGAATTGGGATCTTCATGGAAAATTCAGAATCTACAGTTTTCATACATAAGCCACAAATACAATTATTTTCCCCAAATGACATAACTTAGAGGCTCAATTGAAATCATAACTTTCAAAAAGGTGTGAAATGAAATGATTTAGGGGTAAGACCAAAGATGGACCAAAGATGGTCCAAGAAAAGGTTATGTATTTGGGCTCTCTCACCAATACAGCCCATCCTCTTGCCTGCCCCCATTTCTCTCCCTTTCTGTATCTCCACCTCAGTGATCAATAACGTGGCCACGTTAGTCAGATTGCCCTGGACAGATCTTGGCTTCTCCACTTACTGGCTGAATGACTTGGGGCAATTTTCAGAGGAGGCCCCAGCAAACTTCCCTTTAGGTCCCACTGGTTCCCAATGAGGCCAGTGTCCATCCATGAGCCATCCTTATGGGGGAGGAAAGGCCAATTGACAAGTACACACTGACACAACCATTGGGGCGGGTGAGTCTGTTACCCCAGTTGGCCCAGGCCAGCATTGAATAGAGGGCCAGGCATGCACTAAGAACCAAGCACATTAGAGTTTGAGATTATTTTTTTTGTTACATGCTTACCCAAAGCAGCCTGTTTCTTTCTACTCCTGCCTGATATTGTTATTAAACATTATTGATTAATGTTCAAGTGAGTATCAATATCAAATCTGTGGCCCCCCTAATTGATATGATTTCTTTGATAGTAAGGACTGGAGTCTTGTTCAAGTGGAATAAGGGAGGGGTCTTGCTTTATTCCTTGAAAGGAGGGAACATAAGTGAAGACAGAGAGTGATCAGAACCTTCCCACTTCTTACCTCCCCCAAGAAGTTGCCAACACTGCCAAATTATATTACACACTATGAACATGACCAAGTGTAAATATGAGACAAGATGAGTACCCTTTGCCAATGCTGCCATGACTATAGTTTCTAAACACAAAGCTAAACAAAACTGGGAGGGTTTGGTTTTAAAAACGGTCAGAAGACTTAAAATTTGTAACAGTCACAGAGAGTTAATACCCTAGGATTTCTTTTCCACATCTCAGATTGATTACCCTGTGCTCACTTGCAGTAGGGTGGATAAGATGTGAGCAATCAGAGAAAACATCTGAGAAAGAGGAAATCCATTCTTCACGCACTGTGTGAAAATGGAGAAAGTAGACTCATGAGCAAGAGGAAGACATGTTTCCACTTTAAGAAAAAATCAAGTCCCTGGGTTCAAATCCAGGAAATGTTTCCAGCAGGGTCATAAAATGTCACAAATTGTAACAAAGCTTGTGGCACACTAGACCTCAGTTACCACAAATAATCCAGGTATATGTAAGAATAAATAATAAATTCACTTACATTTTTTATTGCCCCTTTTACTTCACACTTTAAAGAACACTAAGGGAAAAACAAGTTAAATTGCAAAGAAATGTGGCCCATGTTGAATAGCCAATTGAGCAAATACAAATGTGAGCCATTTTTGGAAAAACTGTTACACAAATATCTTTCAACTTAGAAAAACTCATAGTTTAGAGAAAACGTTAATAGAGGAGACCTTAAAAATGGTTCAACAAGGACCTTATTTAAAAGGTGTGTAATGAAAACAAACAGGAACAGACAGAATACTGTTTCCATGAAATCTCTAATTTTCAGATTTTATTTGTATTATCTGGGATACCTTTGCTATACACAAAAGAAGACTCACCTCACAGACACAGATGATGAGACAATTTCTTACATCAATTAAGAGATATTTGAAAGTCTGGCAGGCTCCCAGATTGGTCAATTCAACAGCTGGCAATGGCATCAAGGACCCATGCTCTTTTCTGTCTCTACTCTGCCATCTTCTGTGGGCTGGAATTGCCTCCAATGGTTCCCCTTGTGGTTGCAAGATGGCTCCAGGAATTCTGGATATTAAAACCAGACCTTTAATATCCACTGTCCAGAAACACAAAAGGACCATCCCTTCATATGAGTCCTTCTGAGGAATGAGGAAAACTTTTCCAAGACTCCAGCAATCATCTCAATTACTCGTTGGTCAGACTGGGCCAGTGTCCACTCCTAATTCAGTCATGGCCAAGGCATCAACCCACCATCCACAGCCAGGCCCACTCATCTGTTCCCCCTGAGGAAGGAAGAGTCATCATCGCCTCTGGGTCAATAGTTAAGGAACAAATACCTGAACAAAATTAAGAGTCTGATCAGGAAGTTATTTCAGTGATCAAGTTCTAGTCTAGTTGTTTCTGAAAAGCACAAAAGTTCAATTGTTTGAATCAAGAGGACAGGAAAATACTTTTTAATTCACAAAATAGTTTTAGGGTCAGCAATTGGGGTGGTTTCTTTTTCCAGATTTTGCTTCCATTGTAATCTTCTATTTTAAATGTATGATAATTTACTTTATAGACGTTGTATACACAGTTTTTGAGGGTCAATTTATTGTAGAGAATAAGGTTTACTTACGTTTACTTTGGAGCATACTTTGTTAAGGGAAAATATAATAGATGCACTCCAATGGCATGATTGGGCTGTGCTTTGAAAAGTTGATTTCTGTTGCTTCTTACACAAAATGTTATTTTAAATCTTCTTTTGTTTAACTTATATATGATGCTAAAATTTCCATAAAGAAATGCTAATTGAATTTTATATGTAACTGAAGAATACAATATCATTTAATATGATTGCAGAAATGTAGATATTTAGTTTGACACCAAATATGGAAGAAAAAAAACCTTGAACCTTGTGTCTGAACATATTTGAGGAGTAATTTTCAAAAAAAACAATAACAACCAACTTCCATCTCCCTAAAAAAGGCCTATTTTAACTTAATTTGGGGAATATAAATTTATATGACAATGCTATGATGTTTATCCTGAGGTATGAGAGAATGTGGCCAGTTTTAGCCAACTCCCAAACAGAAATTAATCCAAATAGCATTTCTGGCAGTTTCCAAAATGGGAAAGCCAAGACTCATCTTACTGTGGGTTGGCTTGATGACCATGATAGTGAAGATAAGTCAAAATTCCACTTGGTTATGAAAGATGTTATTTGATCAAATGTTTCTAGAAACACAAAACTTAGAATTAAAGAAAAATCCCAACTCCACCTTCACTCCTCCCAGTGTTCTAGGTTTCCTTTACTTTTTTTATCTGTTTTGTGGGGGACAGGACTACAACAGGAGACTTGTGCCTATTTTCGTTGCTGACCCTGCAGTGTTCTGGGTACCTGCTTCACTGCTATGCCTGTGGAAACATAAAACTTGTTTATTAACTCTTGTCTCAAACCCATGCTGATAGTAAAATTTTTCCTATTTGAGGTATCGTAAGGAGCTGGCTTCTCTCCAACAAGGCCTTTGGTGTTGTGGGGAAGGATTGATTGAAGCTTTAAGGTATCATGCTGCTGTGGGTTTGCTCTAGCGGTCCACAGATGTGGTACCTGGAACTGCACCATTAGCATCTGGGAACTTAACAAGTGCAAGTCCTTGGTGGCTCCAGAGATAACTGAAGGGGGTACCCAACAACCTGTGTGCAGACAAACCTCGAGGGAATTCTGATGTCCATTCAAGTTTGAGAACTACTGGGTTAGCCATTCTCAATTCTTTTTCCCCTCAAAGATCTACTGGTCACTTAACTGTAAAAATTAGTTTGTTTTAATGATGGGGTATGGGCATGTATGAGTGTTATTTAAGGTTTGGAGGGAGAACTATGGATTTCCCTGCTGTAACCACAACATCCTGGATGCATCCCAGCCAGTATTTCAGATTCTTGGTCTCTTTGAGCCTAACCCAGGGCCAGAAGCCTGTACCATGGGATGGGCACAGTTTCTGCTGTCCGTGAATAAATTACTGCAGGAGCCCACTGGGCTGAGGGCTCAGCCCAGGTCATCACTGAGTGTCCCTTACCTTGAAGTAATCATCCATGTGTGATCTGGTTCCTGATGAAGGAGTTTTGTTCATTTCGGTGGTAATCAATGTGCTCCTATTCTATGAGATATGCCACACTAGGGTGTTGAGGCACTGATATTAGGAACACCTGCGACCAAGGGCAGGTGCCATGTGGTGTGGGGACCACCAGATGGTGTGCCATGGCCCAGCTGGAGCAAAGGGATCCTCCACAGAATCACAGAAGGGAGGACAAAGTTTACCTGAGACCCGGATATCCTGACTCTACATTCATTCTGCCGTTAAAAGCATCACAGAATATGGAGAATGGAGTCTGGTGTGGATGGAGATGCAGGAGAAGCTTTCTTGCTTTTCCCACCATAGACAGTACCTGTACCCTGCACCATCCCCTGGGTTCCTTGGCAGAGGATCAGTAGAGCTCTACCTCGTTGGAGGCCCAACACCAGAGGAAGGAGGATGGAGGACTTTGAGCCCACAGTCTCCAAGAGGCAGCTCTGCAACTGTGGAAACTGATGGGAATTTACACAAAAATAGGTGCCAAGAATTTTCCTTTACAAAATCTCATTGCCTCAAAGCCCCTAATGCTCACCCAGGGCAGAAAGGCATTAGGCAAAGTGTTAAGCAACTAAATGGCCCTGGAGTAAATAGTAAAATAAAAATAAAAATAAAAATAAAATAAAATGTCCTGAAGTTATAGGGGACCAGACTTAAACTCTAGCTTGGTAGCTCAAACCTGTCATGCAGTCCTGGGGTGAGTTACCCATTGGTTCACATAAGAATGGTTATTTCAACATGCACCAGCTACTTCGCTAAGCAAGTGAGATTCTTGGGTAAGAAAGGGTTTGTGGACATTTATAGGAAAGCACAGAAAAATCAGATCTGTTTTTCCCTGGTTTCCACTGAAAGTTTTTCCCAAGATATCCTTAATAAATTAAGAAAGAAAATCCTAAATACCCAGCAGCAGAAACCCAAAATGGAAGTGGCTGCTCGTGTGCTCAGTAGTCCTGAAACTGTGTCTCCACATTCTGAGAAGTCACTGTGAACATTGACATCACCAAAGGCATTTTAGAAGTCCTGGTGCCTTATCTGAATTTCTTAATCTAGCAACAACACTAGTGTCCACCCACAGGGTTTTATATTCCTTCTCCATTCCACTACTACTCTGGAAGCAGTTGGGTGGAGTAGGGCTGGACACAGAATGAGTAGTGTAGGTGTCTACAGGCATATAATCGTGCCAGGAAGTCTATCTCCCTCTCCACAAAGAATATGGCTATGCTAATATACTTGCCACAGAGCCAGACATCCCAATACTAAAAGTTCATTCAGCTGGATCTGGAAGATGTTTTCTCTTCAGTGCCTCACTGCCACATGCACACCTGTGGGCGAGGTGTCACTGACCTGTATGCAGCAAATTCATTAATGGGACGTGTCCAGTGGACCGGGGGAAACAAGTCCACCAGAGAGGGAAGCAGCTGTCGGGAACTGCTTTGCCACCTGAATAAATTCATGTGCAAAAACACCCAAACAAACCCTCAAAGTGCACATGCTAAGTTTTCAAAGGGAACCTCCTGCTGCCTGTCAGGCTGCTTCTGCTAATGCCAGCCCATGGTCTTCCTGTGGTGGAAAGACCCAGATTAAACAACATCCAAGCCCAACAGCCACTCAGACATTAACTTGGCATGGATTACACGTCAGGCAGTGTCTGGTTGCCGACAATCAAGATATGGTTTGGGCCCAGTTTCTTCTTCTGGGCCAAGTGGGCAGGTCCTGTCCTGCTCTGACCTGCTTGCCTCTTCCACAAAATGGGAATAAAGTAATTCAAACCCCTTGCCTATTGAGAGGACGGATGAGGTACTCGGCAGACCATACAATGACAATGGCATACACATGGAAGGAATTACTGGTCTTTTCCATAAAGGCAAATTCAGCCACAGACTGTGCAAGGCGTTGTGAGTATTCTGAATCTCCTTCCTCTTCCCTGGATCCAACCTCACCACAGAGCTGGTTCCAATGAGGGATCTAACAGTGTCTGTTAAGTGATCAGTTGAGCCAATCCCTCTCTCCATCCCTTCCACAAATCAAACTCAGGCAGTTTTACTTTTCATGCTGCTTGGTGATACTTAAAAATTAAAGGCAGATTTACAAACACTCTGAAGATGGCAGGCAGGACACTCCATAAAGATAGCTCTGTGAGATGGAGACCTGCTTCTCTCTGTGCATACATGGGAAGTCTCTGTGTCACACTCACACCTTTTCTCCCTGCATGTGTTCTCAATAAACCGCTCATAGGAATAAACCAGTTTCATAGGAAACCAGACCTTCTTTGAAATGAGACACTGTATTTAGAGCTGCTCTTGACCAGTCACCATCCTGAGAAGCCATGCAGAGTTCCTGAGTGCAATATGTGCTCTCAACTGGTGTTTTGGCACTTGGAGTTTTCCAAGCCAATTGTGTCGACCTGGGTTTGCTTTGAGCTGGCTCCAAGTGGGGTGAACCCCTGTATGAGTTAGGGGGTGGACACCAGTGCTGTTGGCTACCTGCCCATATCCCCTAACTCCTCATTGGTCCAGTGAATGCCTGTGGTGTCCCTCTGCAAGGACCTGTATTCCTGCTTTCTGACCCCCAGGGAAACCATGTCCCCAAGAGCTGCCTTGGGCAACAAGGGGCAGGACTTAATGGCAAGTCCTGGAAACCCTAGTCCTAGTGGATCCCCCATCTCCTTCAGGCCTGGCAGCAGGCAGCAGGCTGCTGTGCTGCATGCTCAACATAACCTCCTGGAGGTGACACAGATGAAGTGCTCATGATGCAAATCTGATCATCACTCCCTGTGTTTGTTCTTCCCTTCCCTTGCTCACTCCCCCTGAAGATGCACCTGGGGTTCACCTTCCAAGCCAACACACCCCTTTCCCTTAAATCCCCCTCCTCCCAGGCCTGCCTCTGAGGATCCTACTTTAAGATTGAACCATATGCTGCAGGCTCTTGCTTGGGAAGATCCCATCAACAAGGCAAAAACAAAGTTTTGGAGAAAGAATTGAAGCAGCTGCTAGAGCTTTTTTCTTCCTTGGACTTACTGACACAAAGCCAGTTAGTGCCTCATAGCCCTTAAATCACTATTGGTGACCCTGACCCTGAGCCTGAGGTGGAAAAGCATGTGATCAGAGTCTGGAGAAGAGGGATTTCCCTGTGATGATCACCCCAAGCTCCATCTGAGCCCAGAAGCATTCACCAGCTGACTGATAATCCCAAGCACAGCCTCCAGACACATGGGGGCAGGGTGACAGCCTGGAGAGTTGGCCTGAGGATCTCCATAGTCAGGAGAGATCAAAATCACATTGAGTACCCTAGAAGGGCCAGCAGTGCCCCTTCCTTGACAGAGGCACATCCCTGTGGGCCACCCCCACGGGGCCATCACTGCTGCCAGCACAAGACAGAGACGAGACCACCTTGAGAACATCTTGTTATCACAGGGCCCCTGGTGCCATGTGCAGAGAAGGTGCCCCAAGCGTGTCTGTGTCCATTCCGAAGAGAAGGCAAGGCCATAGCCACAGTTAGACTTATTTGGCCAGCCAAGATCCAGAGGCCACTTTTAAATACAGACAGTTTTGAGGAACTCACACAGATGGAGCAAAGAGAGCAGACATAGATGCCAGCTCCCAGGTCCTTATCCCACACACCAAACAGGATAATAGAGTGAAAGTGACTGGGTATCGCTGGGGGGCTGGCACCAGAGGGCAGAAGCTGGAAGCTTCAGTCTCATCAGGACCCAAGAGTCCATGAGAAATTGTCTCCTAACAGCCTTGGGGGACATGGGGAGGCCGGTGGGGTATGGCCTCATATTTTGGGAGGACCGTAAAGTGTCTGCCAAGACTCAGATCCACCGCCTTCATGCCTTTGTCTGTGTGGCCATTGTGGGTACCTGCATGGTTGCCTTTGTGGATGTGAAGAATCACCACAGCTCAGTGTACTTATAAACAGATCATTACGATCATAACTCAGAGCACTTTAACTTTCATTCTTCTCCACTGATATTTGAGCACAGATATTGAGCCAGATGTTGTAGCAACACTTTAGAGACATATTGTATTATTTAACTGAATCTTTACCAACATTGCAACCCTTTTGCAGGTAAGGCAATAGATCCAGGTGGTTACGGGATAAGTCCATGGTTGGGCTGCTGGTGTGTAAGCCAGGGATTGTCAGAGAACCATATTTCTGGGTTCATCACAACACTTTCCAACTTCCACTTTCAAACAAGTTTAATGAAATACTTTCTTTAAAAAATGTTTATTGGGGCGCCTGGGTGGCGCAGTTGGTTAAGCGTCCGACTTCAGCCAGGTCGCGATCTCGCGGTCCGTGAGTTCGAGCCCCGCGTCGGGCTCTGGGCTGATGGCTCAGAGCCTGGAGCCTGTTTCCGATTCTGTGTCTCCCTCTCTCTCTGCCCCTCCCCCGTTCATGCTCTGTCTCTCTCTGTCCCAAAAATAAATAAACGTTCAAAAAAAAAAAAAAATTTTAAAAAATGTTTATTTATTTATTTTGAGAGCAAGGGAGGAGCAGAGATTGAGAATCCCAAGCAGGCCCTGCACTGTCAGCACAGAGCCTGACATGGGGCTTGAACCCATGAACTGTGAGATCATGAACTGAGTTGAAATCAAGAGTCAGATGCTTAACCGACTGAGCCACCTGGGTTCCTCTGACATACTTTCATATTATACATAATTTTAAAGAGTGGTCAGGAATATTACCCATTGTTTTATGAAAAAAGAACACCAATATGTCCTTGAGCAAAGTCACTGGGTTCTATCCTGAGTCAGATGGCCTTTCGGTGGGGCCCCTTGTACAAAAAGTGTCAGTGTCAATCAGAGCCACTTCTGATCACCAAATACTATGCACTATTTGCAATTTGTAATGGAAACAGCAGCTTGGTGACCTTTAAACCTCTAGATCTGACTGCCTGGGTTCTCTGAAAACCTAAATTTAACAATTGAACTAAATGAGAATAGGAAAGAAACACAAATAATAATAAATCTCTTTCCTTCCTGGCCTCCAAGCTATATCTAACATCTTTCATCCACAATTTCATATAAACGGAAAAAGGAAGGAATCCCACACTTAGCCCTTCTCCAGGGCCCACAGGGGACACAGCCAGTACAGGCCCTCCTTCTGCTTCAGGAAGAGGCAGGGAGATGGGTGATGGCTCTATGTTTGGTTCTTCTGAAAGGAATATAAACAATGGAGTGAGTCTCATATTAGTTACAAATGAAAATGAATTTACCCATAACTTCCTCTTTAATGTTTCAAGTGTTTACTCCAATGAATTGATTGTTTGTAGGCTATGATTTTAAAACTTTTAAACTCAGCTGTTTCCTAGTTCTGCTTTCTAAAGTCATAATAGAGAAGATGTCACTGTCTTTCAGGGGACCATACTTGCTGAAACCCCCACAGGAGCCGGTAGCTCATAGGCTCAGCTCCTCTGGGAAGCAGGGCAGGTCTTGAAGCTGTGAGGCCTCTGGTGCTGGAGGAGGCAGCTGGCAAGCTGAGAGCCAGCCTTTCCAAAGCAAAGCTACAATGTAATGCCCTGACAGGATTTTTGACTAGTCCATTAACAAGACTGCTAATATTCAAGGTTAGCAAGGGAATAAGTAGCATTCACTCTCATACCATATTGGCAGAAGTGTTCGCTGTTAACGGTATTTTGGAGAGCATTTTGGTAACACCTATTAAAATTTGAAATTCACATACGCTTTGATCCAGACATTCCACTGTGGGATTTATAGAGTCCAGAAATACTTAAAGATATACAAGTGAGTGGTGAATGTGACTCTGTAAATGACATAAAAATTTGGAAATAATCATCAATAAAGGAATAAATAGGCCACAGAACAGCTTTTATAGAATACTATGCAGCTAGTAAAAAAATGATGTAATTCCATACACCACAATGGAAGGAATTCAGATTAATTAAGTGAAAAAAGGAAGAGTAGAATGATACATTTTGTTTGATAGTCTTTCAGGACAATCATTTGATCCAATAGATCCACACACAGACCACTGAGCAGTGCATGTGGGTGCAGCTATATGCATATATGAGGGTAAAGTCACCAAAGGGCTGATAGCAATTAGCTGTAAGATTGTCGAGGAGGACAGCTGACCCAAGCAGAGTCACTCTCCTGGTATTCTGAGACTGGGTGTCCTTGGGTAGCAGGACACCACCATATGTAAATTTGGTTGCAGATGGGAGAGCTGTCTTCCTCCCACCATGTGATTAGCTGAGAAGTGAATCTCTGGAGCATAAAAAAAGGAAACAGAAACAGAGAAGGGAGGCCCAGGAGATGGAAGTACTGTTGTGTGGGCACCAACTTTTCATCTAGCTTCCAACCTCTTCCAATGTGTAGCATATTCCCACCTTTGAGAGTCACTGCTCTGAGTCCCCTGGAAAACATGGGATAAGTTACTTCCTCTGTGTGTGGAGATGCTTAATTCAACCCAAGTTGTTTCTATTACATGTAAACACATTTGCATCTTAGTATATGTTAGGGAGCTACTTCTATTGATTGGGGAGCTATTTCTAAGTCTCTTGCAAAATATAGACTCATTGGTTATTCAGCATACTATGCCCTTCTCTCTTGACCTTTACTTTTATTTTATCTTTTCCATCCATGGTACTTAATGTGGTGCTTGCTGCTCAGCTGGCATTTAATAAATGTTTTTGGTGAATGAAAAAGTAGACATATTCAAATGAATCAATGATAGACAAGGACAGCCAGTGGATTTATCATATTCTAACAACATCATCCTATTGACTACAAGCACCTTTAATTGCTGAAAGTCAACTATTTTCACCACAAAATGGAAATTCCACATGCTATTATATTTTACAGTCTGTAAGGCATTTTCACATCCTTTGTCCACCAGTTGATGGGGCCAGGCTGTAAAGGAAGGAGGGATTCTTCCCAACACACTGAGTGGGATGGATTCAACACTCGATTCCAGCCCCCATGGTAACTTTGGCAATATTCTCCTTTGTTAAAGAACAAGTAAAGAGTAGCTTGTGCTGTGTTGCAACTTGGCCTTACTTTGGCTGAGCACACTGAGGAGACGGGGCAGAATCCAATATCCCCAGAAGCCACGCCCACCACATCCACTGTAATTCAAGAGACACTTGAATGGTGAAGTTGGCTCCCTCTGCCACCTCTCAGAAAATTCAGTGTTGCCCAAGCCCTTGGGGACTCATATTCAAAACTGAAAAGGAAGAGGGAGGCTTCCCTCTATGTACAGTGAGAAAGAACCCATTTCTCAGGGTCATAGATTCCGTTTCAAGATCTTGCCAGGAGCTTGGTTTATATAAACCAAGAGGCTTGTGATCAAAGTCAAATTTTCCTGTTAAAGTTGCTAAATATGTCACATCACAATAACAGGCACATTTTAGCTCTGAACTGGGATGTTTGAGAAATAATTCTAATAGCTCTTTTCAAAGTTTGGATTCCCACCAGCTGAGCAATAAACCCAATCATTGCCACTTCTTTCCTTTCTCTCCGCTCCCTATCTCCGACTTGCATTTTCTGGCTGTTGCATGCTACACGTGTAAACAAGCAATTGCAGGCCAAGCTTAAATGCAATCACGTGGTATCCCTGATATTTAAGTCTTCCAACAAAAGATGACAAGTAAACGGCTTAGTAAACGGCTACCATGGCTATACTGAGATGGTAAATATAACTTTTCTTGTATATCCAGGATGTTTACAATGAATGCTACACTTGAGTCATAAGCCTTAAAACTTTTATGAAGATTGAGAACCAACTATTAGTTACTGACACCCTTGATTCTTCATCCATTTTACCAGTTTTCTGTTACCACCTATTCTTTCCAGGAAAAGACAACCCCAGCTTTCAGGAATGCCTGTAATATTTGGTTTCCGTACATGAGAAGCAGTATGCATTCTAGTTGGACTTTTCCGACTTGTAACAGGAATAAGACCTGTCACCTGGGCAGCACCAGCTCACCCATGTGAGCCACACTTGGCCCCATCACCTAAACCATAGCTTGTATTTGCATTTCTGTCATTATTCAGCTCTGAAACTTTCAAAATCCTTGGGCAGTTGTCTTTCTAGTCACATACCATTAACAAATAAAGTAAAAAAAAATAGGTAAACAAAGGTAAAGATCAATAAGTAAGTACATAGATACACAGATGCAATACGTTTTGCTGTCTCAGAATAATGCAGGCACTCAAAATGCATATTAAATCTTTGATTACAATGAAAGAATTAGAATGGACCTGAATGCCTGTTCAATTCATTAGCACATTTTTATTTCACTATGTCTTTTTCTGTGAGAGTTCTCTGTATTTTCTGGATATACATCCTTACAACAGTGAGCAGGCAGTACTAGGATAGACAAGAAAGTGAACAAGGTTAGAGAAACCAGAGCTAGACCACCTGATTTACAACAAAGGGGCCTCTGAAATATAGTGAAGAAGGGTTTGTTTTTTTTTTTGTTTTTTTTTTTTTTTTTTTTTCAATAAACCACTGGGTCAGTTGGTCTGCCATGGGAAAAGAGTTAACTTTGACCCCTACTTCACATCATACACAGAAATCAACATCAGATACATAGATCTTACACTGAAATATGAAAGGTAACATGATAAAGGTTTTAGAAGCAAATGGGAATATTTTCATGACCTTGAGGTGGGCAATTTTCAGAACAAGTATATAAAAAGCAAGAACTTCAAAATAAAACATTAATAAAATAAACAATCTTGATGTTAATGTCTCATCAAAATGTATCAATACACAGATTTGGAAATAGGTTTACAATGCATGTAATATGTGTATTTTCAAAGTCAGTTCAAAACAACTTCACAGTAAAATGAAGTAAAATAAAGAATAAATACCATTTATTGAGCATGCATTCTTTGGGGCTGGCCTAAAGACTTTTCCCACCATGATCTAATTTAATCCCTATGAAAACCCCAGATGGTAGGTGCCATTAAATCCATGTTTCACAAGATAGGGGAGAGGGCTGTTTGAGGTTAAGTAAGCCCCCTAATCTCACCCAGGTAGCAAATGGCAAGGTTGGGAACTGAACACAACCCTCAGCCTCTGTGGAACTCTCAACCAGTGCACTCAACCTTCCATCTTTCTCTCCTTCCATTTCTTCCGTTCACGCTCTCATCCATGTATCCATTATTACTTCTTTGCTTCTGTTCATCCATGGTAGTGTAAGGTTTTGAATGAATGTCCAACAATATGTGCTGTTTGGACATTTGGTGAAATTGGGAGAGAAGAAATTGAAAGATTGACATGGAAGGATGATGAGTCAGACTTGGGCAGATGCTCTAACCTGTCCATTCCCTCTTCCCCTCCAAGCTGCTGGCTTCTCAGCTGTATGGATCCCCAGTTTTGCACCTTGAGAAAATTGTGTTCTTATTATTCCCTTAAGAAAGGTTTGAAGCCCCAACTTTGACTTTTCTACTTCAAGCAATGGGAAATATAGAGGGAAAACTCTCATGAGGAAATATGTCACTACCCTCAAAACTGTGAACATGAAAACTCTAATAAATTGGCCAAGTTTACAAGACCTCTAGTTCTATGGCAAGTTATAACAACTGTCATCAGGTCAGAGGTAAGAAGAGTTTCAATGATCATGCCATTCAAGTTTGTCAGCCCTGGAGGCATAGCAGAGGCAAATGCCAGAACCAGGCATCATGCTGTTTATAAAGTTCTCCATGTGATTCTAATATTGATGCAGGGTTGAGAACACAGAGGTACTCCAAACTTTCCTGACTACAGGAGAAGCTAGGAGGACTCAGGGATCCCAACAAAATGTGGGTACAAAATGGCCCACAGTCATCTAGAAAGGAACTCATGATGAATTAACCAGGTCAGCATTTTCACTACTCTAGAGAATTCCATAGCTCTGATCTAAGTGATTAATAAAGAACACCAATGGGGCCACCTGTGTGGCTCAATTGGTTAAACATCCATCAGCTCAGGTCATGATCTTGTGGTTTGCAAATTCCTGCCTCTCATCAGACCATCTGCTGTCAGCGTGGGACCTGCTTTGGATCCTCTGTTGCCCTCTCTCTCTGTCCCTCTCCTCTTGCTCTCTCTTTCAAAAATAAATAACCATTAAAAAATATAGAACACCAATGAAATTCATCTTCTTGCTCTCCAACTTCTTAGGAGACTGGCTGACTATCCATAGATTAAAACATAAATTTATACAAGATCTAAATATTCAGCAACAAAACCAGGGACAGTGCATGAGTCGTGTGAAAGAAACTCAACTCTATCCCACTCCACTGAGGATGGCACAGTTTTGTTTTGACTCTTCTCCATCTACAAAAAAAAAAAAATCAGGATGGCTTACAACCAGGATACACACACACATTTATACACAATACATTAGGAAAGATGATGTGATGAAATGGAAATAGAGATATTGAATCAGGAACAGGAAAACATTTTTAAGGACAAAAAATGCACATACAGAGACACTGAGTGAATAATGAGGCATTATTTGTGGATTCCTGAGACTGAAGAAATAGAATACCTAAATACTTATTAAAGGGATTTAATTAAATTATGAAAGGTCAATAAGATAAAAAATGAGGTGACTCTCTATGTTACGGTATGGAGGAATTTCCAAGACAAGCTGAAAAAACTAGAAGTTCGGTCCAGAGCACAGAACCTGATCCCCCCTCCAGAAGAGGTGATGCCAGAAGCAGGGGCTTCCTCTGCCTCTGGGGAGGGTTTCAGGATGGGTGGAACAGGAGGGAGTTGACATTCATAATAGACCTTTTTGATCTACTGGAATCTTTTGTACTATATGCTTTCCATTTTCCCAAATAAAAAACTAATGGAACACTACTAACACTGTCATTTAAAAGAAGTACATAATTTTTAGAGAAATAGAACTTTAAGACTAAGGAAAGGAAAAACCCAAGTTATTTAGAACTGTGAAGTCCTGAATACAGTATTTTAAATCTGTCTCCTGACCTGTGAAGAAAAGGAGAAGAAAAGAGATGAACTTACAAAAATCCATGTGAACATTAAGTAATGACTTTCCCAACCTGGGTCTGGGTTGCTCAGGCAAAAATGGACATTGTCACATTGTGTGGGCAACAACCATTCTGCCCAGATCAGCCAAAACTCATGCTCCCAGTGTGACCTCCTACTTGGGACACTTTACTTCAAACCAAGAACCCGAGTCCTTATGGAGCCCACCTCTGGGCCCAGCCAGATCCACCCAGACATACTCTCTTAGGGAAAGGCCACCACACAGTCCCATCCAGATGTTCCATCTCCCCATCCAGATGTCCTACCTCCTTCTAAGCTTTGCTGCATGATGAAGAGACTATCTCATCTTCTGTGGTGGTCACATGCTGCTATGCTGACTACAGATAATGCTGACTTGATGTATGAGCCCTTTCCTGGAGACAAAATACTGTTTGCATTTTCAGTGCTGGAAATTTTAGGCAGAATAACACTTTGAAAGATTCTAAGCTATAGAAACTTCCAGCAGCAACTCCTTGAATCATACCATATAAACAAAGTCTTTCATCTCCCCCTTGGGTCTGTTCTGTGAAACTATGAATGTCATGTTCATTTGGGGGATATTGATTTCTGTATTTTCCTGATGCCTCTCCCCTTTACTTCCCTCACTTAAGCTGATGGACAAGCCCCCATACTTTCGTACATTGCAAGAGGTTTGTGGCACGAGAAAGAAGAATTTGTCTGCAAGAGACTTCAGTTGCCTGATTTTGTTTCCCAAGGCCTATCCTGGTTGGAGGTTGCACCCATTGCCAGAAACACAGGAGAGGAGCAGCAGAGACTGTGTCCAGGTGGGCCAGGAGGATGATGGGAAGTGTGGCCTCGGGTGGAAGGCTGACAATGCTTGGCAGTGGGACACCCAGGAGGTGGTAGGATCAGAGCAGTCCAGACACCCAAACACTGAGCTCCAGAATGAGAGGTTAGGGCCCCATGCCCCAGCTACCCCTGTCCCTTTCAAGCTCCCTGAAAGCCTCTGAGGGGAGGGGTCCCCAATAATGCCAGGGTGGTGTCTTTTAGACATTTAGTTGAGGGCAGCAGTTCTGAGTCAGAATGAAGTGATTTGAGGGACTAGAGATAATTTTACTTCTTGCATACCTGAGTATGTGGGTTGAAATCCTACCAGTTATTCATAGCTTTCAAGAACTGTTCCAGATCAAGCCTGATAACTTCTTGTACACTGACTCTAAGTAGAATCAGAGGGAAAGAGAGAGAGAAAAATTTTGAAAGTGAGTCCTCTTTTGCCTCATGGTATGTTTTCACTATGAAAAAGGTGGTAATGGGGCAAGTTCACATTCCTCCTCAAGCCCTCATTCCTGCTTTCCTTAGGGGGCTGCCTCCACTCTCCATTGCTTTATATTTTGTTTTGTTTTGTTTTGTTTTTGAAAATAGGAGAGGCTCCAAGGCAGGGTTGGAAAAAACTCCATAAAAAGGTCTGTCTCCTGCCTCATGCCCCCTGCTTGACATGACCCAGGTTTGGAGAATGGAGGGCTGTGTGCTTTCTGGCATTCCAACAACATGTTTTATCTTCAGGGACTACATCAATGCCATGGAAGAAACCGTGAGTCTTCCAGATAAATCCAGCTGCAGGAGGAAGCTGAGGACATACCAGGAGACTTGCAAAGTATACGTATATGAAGAGGTAAACCTGTGTTTCCCAGTGGGAGCAACTGAAGCAGGTGGCTCTCACTGCTCATGAGGAAGGAGCTGGATAAGGTCACAGAGAATCGTGTTCAGGGACCAGAAAGGGACTGTTCTCAAGAGAAACCATAAACTGCCTAGAGATGATAGTCGCAGATAAGATCAAGTGGTGTCATTGTCATCCCATCTTTGCAGAAGTAACATGACAAAAAGCAGACTGGCTGACAAATGCAGAGCTTAGATATGAACTGCAGCCCTTACCAGGGAAAATAGAAACTTTGCTGCCAACCCTAAGAATGACTGTACAGAAGTGAATGCTGCTCCATGCAGGATTGTACTGCAAGCGGGGGTGGGGAACAAGTACCTCTGTATATCTACCTTCCAGGCTAATGGGGTTAATGACCACCACTTTTCACTTTCCCTCCTAAAGACCTGTGGCTGGGAGCACTCCCTGGCCCCACAACCCCTCCTGTGCAGACCTAACATGCAGAACCAGGGGGACAGACAGCTAAGGATGCAGAGCAGACAGCACCTACCCCCTGCTGCCCTGGCCACCCGCACCCACCATGCAGCCTCTTTTTACCAAGGCATCAGGTGGACAAATCACATCCTGTGGGCCAGATTCCACATAAACACTTGTCTTGTTTAGTCTGCACATGTTTTTAAGTAATTGCCAAATCATTTCTTGTAAAACGTGAACTGTGTAAAATTGGAGAATCTAGCAAAATGAGGCCCAATATCTCCACAAGCCCACAATCCTCTGGGGCTAAAGTGCACTTCCCTTTCTAGATGTGGACTAGCTCCCTAGTTGGCCATAGTCCCCTGCCACTCTCTATTTCACTGCTAGTTTGGTCCACTTCACTCACTTGTATTATTGCCTGGCCCATGTGGGTTTGGGGAACTGTGATCTCTGGGAGGATAGAATCAAAAGACCTGTAAAGCCCAGACTTCACTGTGACCTGGCTGGATGTTTCCTCCAGCATGCATGTAACCACTCTGAACTGGGGGTTTCTGGTCTCCAAAACAAGTCATGATATCTTCTACTGGTACCTCACAGAACAGTGGTGACACTAACTGAGATGGTTCTTGAAACGCTTTTTTTTTTTTTTTAGGTTTACAAATAGAAGATAAATCTGGAGTAGGTCAACAATCTTCCATTACCTCCTATTAGGTGTTCCTATGGGTGAGTTGGGCCAGAGTCTTTTCTCCCAATAAAATTCCATCTTGTTTGTGTCTGTACACACAGTGGCTTGGAACATACCCAGATGGGCAACCAAAGCTCAAGTCTTTGGGAGATGCTGGAATTAAAAAAAAATAAAAAAAAAAAGGAAACACCTTGCTTGGTATCCTTGCTACAACTCTTCCTCCCTCCCCTCCCCCACCTTTATGCCAATTACCACAGTTAGAGAATGAAATGCAATCATTTGAAGAAGCTTAGTGTCGAATCTATAATTTCCTTTGCTGTTTGGGTTTATAGACTATGACTGTCAGGCTCCTTGAAGGCTAGCCTGACACCCCCCAGGATTCTGAAGAATTTTAGCAAATTTGTTTTCTCAAAGGAAAATGCTGAAGCTCCCATGGAGGGGATTCTGAATTTCTCAAGCTGGGACAATGACAGGCCGGTAGTGACTGGGGCTGGCAAGCATCTGCACCCACGCCAGCTGTCAGCCTTTCAGCCTCATGTCACATAAACATAGTTTGTCCAACCCCGCCATTTGATCACCACAAAATAAACACTGTGAGAAATGCATGTGTAATAGCCCTTCCCCCGACTCCCACCCAGGGCTAGGGGAAAGGCCAAAAGAAGTAGGAGGGAGATGACAGCTGATCATGTTCCTTTAGCTGACACTAGTAAAGAAGGTAGTAGGTTCCAGCAGTTGGTGGGGATGTCTTAAGTGGAGAGAGGCTTGGTCTCGAGTGCTTGGTGCTCCCTGAGGATGGGAAGATCAACTACTCACTTTTAAACCTACCCCAGGGATCTCTGTCTAGCAATCTCTATGTAGCTAGCATGATCTCTAGTAACAGATGTGTTAGCATATGTACCTAATACCCATGCAAATGTTGAGTCAGGCATTCATATACATTCCCAGGCCAGATGTGAGCTCTTGCTGCCCCTTGGCATCCAGAAAGATTTCATTCAACCTTCCCTTCCCTGATTTGTGGAAAGTCTTCATCAAGGCTTTTTGCAAATTTCTATGAATCAGGGTTCTCTCAAGCACTTCTATATTGGGGCATTGTTTTCCAATTCTCATTTTTTTTTTTTTTTTTGTTTGGTCTCCATTTCATTGTTCCTCAGGGGAACTCGACACTATAATTTCATCAACAGACACACACACACACACATTTATGTCGGTGGAGGGAACACTTTAATAAATGTTTTGGGGATAAAAGGACTTTCATGAAGAACTGAAAACTATGAACAACTTACAATTTAATATCAGATGATTCTGCTCTTTAGATCCCTCCCATCACCTGCACAACTTGCTGGCCATACTGCTGAAGCTTCCTTTGTGCTTTCTCTGTCCATTCTCTTTCCCCTCACCCCCTCCATGTCTCCAGGGTCCTTTCTGTTTCTAATGTAAAGTGGGTTAAGCCAACCACTGGTGCTGTAGCCCTGGCTAGTCCATTTCCTCCCTTTTGGTCCCCAGGAGCCCACCAAGACATTCTCTCCTAACAAAAGTAATTCCCTCCCCATCAGAAATTATGGTTCAGGCTCTTAGAATAACCAGAGCACTCACTCTCCCCCAATGAAGGCTCCCCTTTCCACTTCTTAATCCTACTCTTTGGGAGCTGCTGCTGGTTGTTATAAATTTTGGCTTTCAGTACAGAGAAAGACCTGAAATGACTATTTTGCCCATGAAAATTAAGTTTTTCTCTTCTACCTATGGGCACTGCCAGGCTTCTGTCTGAAACCTGAAACCAGGAAGTAGACTATGTAAATTTTTCACAAACATTGGGCAGCTTGTTCTATTAAAGAAAGTATTCTCATATTTTGAGAATTTTGATGGTCTATGTCTTAGTTTTGGACCCCCACACAGGCCCTAAGACAAGGGCTTGGATCCAAGTGGTTTATTAGGGAAGTGATCCTGAGAAGCACACTGATGGCTTGCAGAAGCAAGATGGGAATAAGTGAAGGCTGTCAAAATGTGGGCTTAGGAGGGTGACCTCTGGAAGCCCCTGGAGGTCAGTCCCTAGTGACCTGAGAGTCTGTGGGAAGACATGCTTAGATCTATCTGTGGAAGGGCAAGGACAGAAGATATCAACCCCACACAGGATGGTCAGAAATGGAAGGTGACCTTATCAGAGGACCAGGGGATATGGGCTGGACACTGTCTCCATCTGCTACTGAGAACTAAGGTGACTTTTTCCAGTGTAACTTGCAGAGCGCCCATGACATGTACACTGTATATACCACTTCATTTGCTTCCTCCAGCAAATCTACGGAGTTAGTGTTCTCCCTATTTGAGAACAAGATGCCTAGAGCATTGGGAGTTTAAGCACTATGCCCTGGCTATGCAGCTGGTCATCAACAGGATCAGGGATTGACTCTTACATCTGATGCTCTAGGACACGGTCCTCAAGAACAGCCACCACAAATTCCCTCCCCGTAAGCATATGCTGTTTCATTCATCACGACATGTGGTCTGTGTCCACCACGACCCTGAATTTATACTGGCCTGTGACTGCTTTGACCAAAACAATGTGGCAGGGTTAACACCATAACAGTCCTGAGACTAGGCCTTATGTGCTTCACAGCTTTTATTTTCTCTCTTAAAGTCAGCCACCATGAAGACGGTGGGCCACACTGAGACCGCCATGCTGTGAGGAAGCTCGATTTAGCCTCATGGAGAAATGGAGCAGCACCAAGACACCAGTGATGTGAGTGAGGACTTCCCTGACCCTCCAGACCAGTCCAGAGGCCAGAGACACATACAAAATGAATGCCTTCTACAAGTGTTATGAGGAGCAGAGCCACCCAGCTGAGTCAAGTCAGCACACAGCATCATGAAAAGTAACAAACCATTATTGTTTTAAGCCACAACATTCTGGCATGGTTTATTAACTGAATAATGCTATTTTCCCCATAGTCACTATCTACTTGTATATAACTTAGATAAGCAGAATCATTTTTTAAGATAAAAAAAACAATTACATAGAAAAGATTTGACAGGAAAATCTTAAGTTTCTCTCAGGCATCATGCAATTTTGAAGCCATTTCTAAGGGCACTGTAGCTATGGAACAGGCGGCAATCATGTGCAATGACCTTACAAATGAGAACACAGCAGAATTCGCAGGCCCAAGGCCTGCCCCTGCTCTGAGTCCAGGATGGTTCATTAGTGTGCCTTTGATGGTGGATTTGCCTTGCTCTGTCTCCATTTGAAAGTGATTTATCAGGCTCAAGAGGAGAAACCTTAAGCCCAGTTGCTCCAGGCCCCATCATTAACACACAGGGTAACTGAAGGAAGGCCAAAAAGCCCGAGGACCAGCCTCACTTGTGGCTCAGGACAGCTGTGACCATGCTCTCCAAGACAGAGTCACAGTCAATGAGCTGCCCAGGCAACAGCTCTCTGGGCACTAGTAGAGGTGAGGGGTAGAGGGAAGAAGGAGGAGGCAAAGCCCTGTCCTAAAGGCACCAACAGCCTAGCAGGAAAGATAAAACTCATGTGAGACAAAATTAGGGGGCTCAAGAAGAACGAGGTTGGAGAAATGACACTGCCAAACTTCAAGTCTTAGTAACCAAAACAGGTGGTATGGAAAAACAAAACAAAACAAAACAAAACAAAACAAAACAAAACATGTAGACAAAGAGACCAATGGAACAGAATAGAGAGACCAAAAATAGACCCACTTAAAGATAGTCAACTGACCTTTAACAAAGGAGTAAATGTTGAGAAAAGACAGTCTTTTTCAGCAAACAAATGGTACTAGAAAAACTAGATGTCTACATGTGGGGGGTGGGGGCGGGGAGAACCTAGACACAGACCTTAATACTCTTCACAAAAATTAACTCAAAATGGATTATAGGCTTAAATCTAAAATACAAACGTATAAAACTCTTAGAAGATAACACAGGAGAAAATCCAGATGACCTTGCATTTGGCCAGACCTTTTTAGATACACCCAAAGGATGACCCATGAAAGAAAAAAAAAAAACTGATAAGGTGAACTTTCATTTGTATTAAAAACTTCTGCTTTGAGAAAGACATGGTTAAAGAAAGGAAAAGATAGGTCAAGGACTAGGAGAAAATATTTATAAAACAATTACCTGATAAAGGACTGGTGTCCAAAATACACACACACAAATCTCTTACTACTCAACAATAAGAAAAGAAAACAACCTGATTAAGAATGAGCAGAATAGCTGAGCAGACACATCACCAGAGCTGAAATACAAATGACAAAAAAAGATAGGAAGAAGATGCTCCATGTGTCCTTACGGAATTGCACAAGAAGACACCACCGCTCACCTACTAGAGTGGCCATAAGTCCAAACACTGACAACACCACATACTGACAAGGATGTGGAGCCACAGGAGTGCTCGTTCATGGCTGGCAGTAACACAAATGATCCAGGTACTTTGGAAGACAGTTTGGTGGTTTCTTATGAAGTCAAACACACTTTTACAATTCAGCAATCCCACTTCTTGGTATTTATGCAAAGGAGTTTAAAATGTTTGTCCACATTTTTTAGAAGATGGCGGCGTAGGAGGACGCTGGGCTCACCGCGCGTCCTGCTGATCACTTAGATTCCACCTACACCTGCCTAAATAACCCAGAAAACCACCAGAGGATTAGCAGAACGGAGTCGCCGGAGCCAAGCGCAGACGAGAGGCCCACGGAAGAGGGTAGGAAGGGCGGCGAGGCGGTGCGCGCTCCACGGACTGGCGGGAGGGAGCCGGGGCGGAGGGGAGGCTCGCCGGCCAAGCAGAGCCCCCGAGTCTGGCTTGCAAAAAGCGGAGGGGCCTGACGGACTGTGTTCCGACAGCAAGCGCGACTTAGCGGCTGGGAGGTCATAAGTTAACAGCTCTGCTCAGAAAGTGGGAAGGCTGGAGGACAAAGGGAAGGAGAGCTGCTGAGCCCCCGGACGACAGAGCTCAGTTTGGTGGGGAACAAAGGCGCTCGCCAGCGCCATCTCCCCCGCCCATCCCCCAGCCAAAATCCCAAAGAGAACCAGTTCCTGCCAGGGAACTTGCTCGCTCCGCGCAAACACCCAACTCTGCGCTTCTGCGGAGCCAAACCTCCAGCAGCGGATCTGACTCCCTCCTGCTGCCACAGGGCCCCTCCTGAAGTGGATCACCTAAGGAGAAGCAAGCTAAGCCTGCCCCTCCTGCCCCTGTGCACCTTGCCTACCCACTCCAGCTCAGACACCAGATCCCCAGCATCACAAGCCTGGCAGTGTGCAAGTAGCCCAGACAGGCCACCCCACCCCACAGTGAATCCCGCCCCTAGGAGAGGGGAAGAGAAGGCACGCACCAGTCTGACTGTGGCCCCAGCGGTGGGCTGGGGGCAGACATCAGGTCGGACTGCGGCTCCGCCCACGAACTCCAGTTATACACCACAGCACAGGGGAAGTGCCCTGCAGGTCCTCACCACGCCAGGGACTATCCAAAATGACCAAGCGGAAGAATTCCCCTCAGAAGAATCTCCAGGAAATAACAACAGCTAATGAGCTGATCAAAAAGGATTTAAATAATATAACAGAAAGTGAATTTAGAATAATAGTCATAAAATTAATTGCTGGGCTTGAAAACAGTATAGCCGACAGCAGAGAATCTCTTGCTACAGAGATCAAGGGACTAAGGAACAGTCACGAGGAGCTGAAAAACGTTTTAAATGAAATGCATAACAAAATGGAAACCACCACAGCTCGGATTGAAGAGGCAGAGGAGAGAATAGGTGAACTAGAAGATAAAGTTATGGAAAAAGAGGAAGCTGAGAAAAAGAGAGATAAAAAAATCCAGGAGTATGAGGGGAAAATTAGAGAACTAAGTGATACACTAAAAAGAAATAATATACGCATCATTGGTATCCCAGAGGAGGAAGAGAGAGGGAAAGGTGCTGAAGGGGTACTTGAAGAAATAATAGCTGAGAACTTCCCTGAACTGGGGAAGGAAAAAGGCATTGAAATCCAAGAGGCACAGAGAACTCCCTTCAGACGTAACTTGAATCGATCTTCTGCACGACATATCATAGTGAAACTGGCAAAATACAAGGATAAAGAGAAAATTCTGAAAGCAGCAAGGGGTAAACGTGCCCTCACATATAAAGGGAGACCTATAAGACTCGTGACTGATCTATCTTTTGAAACTTGGCAGGCCAGAAAGAGTTGGCACGAGATTTTCAGTTTGCTAGACAGAAAAAATATGCAGCCGAGAATCCTTTATCCAGCAAGCCTGTCATTTAGAATCGAAGGAGAGATAAAGGTCTTCCCAAACAAACAAAAACTGAAGGAATT
>NW_024412427.1:34540268-34541743 GCF_014898765.1 Herpailurus yagouaroundi
CTGTATGCTGAAAACTATAGAAAGCTTATGAAGGTAATTGAAGAAGATTTAAAGAAATGGAAAGACATTCCCTGCTCATGGATTGGAAGAATAAATATTGTCAAAATGTCAATACTACCCAAAGCTATCTACACATTCAATGCAATCCCAATCAAAATTGCACCAGCATTCTTCTCGAAACGAGAACAAGCAATCCTAAAATTCATATGGAACCACAAAAGGCCCCGAATAGCCAAAGTAATTTTGAAGAAGAAGACCAAAGCAGGAGGCATCACAATCCCAGACTTTAGCCTCTACTACAAAGCTGTCATCATCAAGACAGCATGGTATTGGCACAAAAACAGACACATAGACCAATGGAATAGAATAGAAACCCCAGAACTAGACCCACAAACGTATGGCCAACTCATCTTTGACAAAGCAGGAAAGAACATCCAATGGAAAAAAGACAGTCTCTTTAACAAATGGTGCTGGGAGAACTGGACAGCAACATGCAGAAGGTTGAAACTAGACCACTTTCTCACACCATTCACAAAAATAAACTCAAAATGGATCAAGGACCTGAATGTGAGACAGGAAACCATCAAAACCCTAGAGGAGAAAGCAGGAAAAGACCTCTCTGACCTCAGCCGTAGCAATCTCTTACTCGACACATCCCCAAAGGCAAGGGAATTAAAAGCAAAAGTGAATTACTGGGACCTTATGAAGATTAAAAGCTTCTGCACAGCAAAGGAAACAACCAACAAAACTAAAAGGCAACCAACGGAATGGGAAAAGATCTTTGCAAATGACATATCGGACAAAGGGTAGTATCCAAAATCTATAAAGAGCTCACCAAACTCCACACCCAAATAACAAATAACCCAGTGAAGAAATGAGCAGAAAACATGAATAGACACTTCTCTAAAGAAGACATCCGGATGGCCAACAGGCACATGAAAAGATGTTCAGCGTCGCTCCTTATCAGGGAAATACAAATCAAAACCACACTCAGATATCACCTCACGCCAGTCAGAGTGGCCAAAATGAACAAATCAGGAGACTCTAGATGCTGGAGAGGATGTGGAGAAACGGGAACCCTCTTGCACTGTTGGTGGGAATGCAAATTGGTGCAGCCGCTCTGGAAAGCAGTGTGGAGGTTCCTCAGAAAATTAGAAATAGACCTACCCTATGACCCAGCAATAGCACTGCTAGGAATTTATCCAAGGGACACAGGAGTACTGATGCATAGGGGCACTTGTACCCCAATGTTCATAGCAGCACTCTCAACAATAGCCAAATTATGGAAAGAGCCTAAATGTCCATCAACTGATGAATGGATAAAGAAATTGTGGTTTATATACACTATGGAATACTACGTGGCAATGAGAAAAAATGAAATATGGCCTTTTGTAGCAACGTGGATGGAACTGGAGAGTGTGATGCTAAGTGAAATAAGCCATACAGAGAAAGACAGATACCATATGGTATCTGTC
>NW_024412427.1:34541843-34554417 GCF_014898765.1 Herpailurus yagouaroundi
GTGTATATAAACCACAATTTCTTTATCCAAGGGACACAGGAGTACTGATGCATAGGGGCACTTGTACCCCAATGTTCATAGCAGCACTCTCAACAATAGCCAAATTATGGAAAGAACCTAAATGTCCATCAACTGATGAATGGATAAAGAAATTGTGGTTTATATACACTATGGAATACTACGTGGCAATGAGAAAAAATGAAATATGGCCTTTTGTAGCAACGTGGATGGAACTGGAGAGTGTGATGCTAAGTGAAATAAGCCATACAGAGAAAGACAGATACCATATGGTTTCACTCTTATGTGGATCCTGAGAAACTGAACAGGAACCCATGGGGGAGGGGAAGGAAAAAAAAAAAAAAAGAGGTTAGAGTGGGAGAGAGCCAAAGCATAAGAGACTGTTGAGAACTGAGAGCAAACTGAGGGTTGATGGGGGGTGGGAGGGAGGAGAGGGTGGGTGATGGGTATTGAGGAGGGCACCTTTTGGGATGAGCACTGGGTGTTGTATGGAAACCAATTTGACAATAAATTTCATATATAAATAAAAAAAAATGTTTGTCCACATAAAAACCTGTACATGAATGTTTACAGCAGCTTCATTTGTAATTGTCAAAATTGGAAGGAACCAAGCTGTCCTTCAATAAGTTAATGGATGAACAAAATGTGGTAGATGCAGACAATGTAATATTAGTTGGTGATTTTACTTATTTTATTTTTTAATGTTTATTTATTTTTGAAAAAGAAGGAGAGCACAAGCCAGGTAGGGGCAGAGAGAGAGAGGAGGACAGTGGATCTGAAGCAGGCTCTGTGCTGACAGCAGAGAGCCTGATGCGGGGGTTGAACTCACAAACCGTGAGATCACGACCTGAGCAGAGGTCAGATGCTTTACCTACTGAGCCGCCCAGGCACCCCACTCAGTGATTTTAAAAATGAGTTATCGAGCAATGAAAAGACATGGAGGAACCTTAAATGCATATTGCTAGGTCAAAGAAGCCAATGTGAAAATGTTTACATACTGTACAATTGTAACATGACATTCTGGAAAAGATAAAACTATGGAGACCGTAAAAAATTATCAGTGGTTGCCAGGGATTTATGGGGGCAGAGTTGGGGAAGGAAGGGGTGATGAACACGTGGAGCACCAGGGGTATTTCAGGGCAGTGAAACTATTCCGTGTGATACTGTAATGATGGATACATGTCATTATATATTTGTCAAAATCCTAGAATGGGAATATCAAGAGTTAACCCTAATGGAAACTATGGACTTTATTTAATAATAATTTATTAATATTGGCTCATCAGTTGTAACAAGTGTATCACACTAATGTAAGATATTCATAACAGGGGAAGCCAGGGTGTGAAGAAGGAGAGAATATGTGGAAATTCTCAGAACCTTCTGTCCCTTTATCTGTAAACCAGAAACTATTTTTAAAAAAGAATAAAATAATAAGCTCTACTAATTTTAAACAAATAAATAAATGTAGATATGTAGATATGAATGTCGAGGTAAAGAATATACACCGAATTCTTTCTCTGGGTGGTGGGCTTATGGTGCTTATTTTCTTCTCTTTTCCCATCAGTATTGTCTATTTTCCTGCAATAAAAATACAAAACAGAGACAGAGAACAAGAGAGCAGGTGTGAAAGTGCCTTTCCCTGACTTATGAAAGGGGAGAAGGGCCAGGACAGGTATACTGAGTAGGTTTCCAGGAAAAATTGGGAGTCTTGAGGAAGGAAGTAAACAGAAGTCTTGTTTGTGGAAGAAAAACCTGGGTAACATAAAGAGAGTGTGAAACACCCTAACAATCCATCCATAATGAGATTTTAATGTGTAGTGAGAATAATAAACACTGTGTTTATAGAAATACATATTCTAGAAATTATTTAAAACTTCAGAGCCTGAATATTTTGTATTGCACTATAAGTTCACACTGCTTCTTCCACATACCCATTTGAGCATCACAGAGCAGGTGCTGTAGTTCCTCTTCTTCCAAGAGCTGAACCAAGGCAAGAGAAGCTGAAATGCCCAAGGCCACATGGCACGCTGACCCCTCTTCCCATCACCCATCATTCTTGGACTTAACAGTGCTGCTCTTGAAGTGACCACCATGTAATTAATTGAGAACTCCAGATCAAGGGGCACAGATGGGCCCCATATAAGCAAACCATGTATAAACAAAATCTGAATTTAGCAAATGTATACGATTTTGTTCAATTTGCAAAATGATTTAGTTGAAAAGGATTTGTTTGGTCCTCAATTAACATATATAGTTTCACCAACTTCTTCTTAGAAATGATTTTGGAGAAGGATGTAGAAATTAAGAAAATAGCTAGAACACTGAAGGAACTAATAGCTGTTCCCTTGTTTGGCACACATTTATCCACTCTGTGCCCATCCCCAGGGACAGAGGAATGGACAAGTAGACAAAGTTTCTGCTGTCACAGAGCCAGGGAGACAGTCAGTAAACACAGAATTACATTATTATCTAGTGCTGAGTTATTCTAATGAAATAGGATAAAATGTGGGTCCAGCCTAGCCTGGGGGGTGGGAAAAAGCTTCTCAGACTAAGAAATACTTACACAGATGCTTGTCAAATCAGAAGGAATTGGCAGATAGTAGTGGATTGAGAGCCTTGGATATGAAGTCAAGAAAGTGTCAGGTGTAGGAAGCGGCATGTGCCCTGTTGGCAGGAAAGTGCTGGCTTGGTTGGACAAAGCTGACACTTATCAGTGAGTCTGAGACAGAGCTAGCAAGGAATCAGGTAAAAGAAAAGGCTTAGGAGATAGGCAAGATCTTACAGGTCAAGGTGAGGAGTTAGGACAATATTCTCAGAACCATGGAGAACCCCGAGGATTCTGAGCTCAGGGGTGGCATCTTCCAATCTATTTTAAAAGAGGATGGAGCTAGAGTATAAATATTACCAACGCGATATTTGTTTTAAATCTTTAATTATGATTCTTCTGAAGTTATAGTAAAAAAATATTTTCAAAATAATGCAGGGGCACCTGGGTGGCTCAGTCAGTTGAGTGTCCAACTTCGGCTCAGGTCATGATCTGTGTTTTGTGAATTCGAGCCCCACATGGGTTCACTGCTGTCAGTGCAGAACCCGCTTCGGATCCTCTCTCCCTCTCTCTCTCTCTCTCTCTGACCCTCTCCCCCTCACACTCTGCCTCTCAAAAATAAATAAAACATATAAAAAATAATAATGTTTGGTTTGCATCCATTATTAACCTGTTTCCAGGACTCTGGGGAACAGGAGAGAGGTGGTGGTCACTTCTGTGGTCCTTGCCTGCACCTGCCACATGGGGGCAGCACTTCACTATGGCCACCAAGGCAGGGGCGTCCTGAGCACAGCAGATGATTGCTAAAGCTGTGGATCCTGGAGGTGCCAGGGAGACACCGTCTTCCAGAAGGCCACAGACACTCTGTGACACACTTTATTACCCAGGCCTACAGGATGTGTTCTTGCCCTCATACCTGTTTCTGACGGAGTCCATCCCCAAGATGACCCCTCCAGAATTTTCCTTTTGGCTCTTTCCCCAGGCCTCTGATAATGTGTCCATCAATCTGAGACTGCTCACAGGAGGCCTTCTGCTCCAGGGCCCAGGCTGGTCCTGGTGCTCAAGCAAAGCTGATTTCGCAAAAAGGCCTGATGGTCACCCACCCTATCAGTCCCTCAGCGGTATTCCTGAGCCCCTGTGGGACCCAGCTAAGTCTATTGTTTTCACCTCTACAGAAACGGAGGAAGTGATGTTAGGCTCCAGGCTCATATCTGGAATGGGCATTCGTATTAAATCCTTATACCAAGTTTATAAGCACAACTGCACAAATACCTACTTAATAGATGAAAAACAGACAACAACAATAACATTGGCACGAAAATACAAGATGTCAGAGTCACAGAACAAGTAAAAGATGCCATTGGGATTTGAACCAGCACCTCCCTCCACCATGCTGCCACAAAAACCCAGGAACTGTGGACTAAATCACAACCCCCCAGCCACTCACCTGCGCCAACACTTTGCAAGAGGCAGCAGGCCCCCCAAGGGCAGGTTAACGTGGTGCAGGTGCTAAAAGACCACCCTTCAAAAAAATAATTCATGGGGTGCCTGGCTGGCTCACTTGGTGGAACATGGGACTGTCTTGGTCTCAGGGCGGTAAGTTCAAGCCCCACGTAGAGGTTACTATGGCATAAAAATATAAAAATAAAATCTCAAAATAATAATAATAATAATTCAGGAAGAATTTACTTTCACAAAGAAGACAATCACAAAGAAGAAATCAATGATGTCTGAACAACATTTTTTGTCTAAAAGTATACTATATTCTTCCATAGTTCAGTTCTGAATAAACTGAGGATCTCTTGGGGCAACTGAGTGCTCAGTCAGTTAAGCGTCTGACTTAGGCTCTGGTCATGATCTCACTGTTTGTGAGTTCCAGCCCCACGTCAGGCTCTGTGCTGACAGCTCAGAGCCTGGAGCCTGCTTCAGATTCTGTCTCCCTGTCTCTCTGCTCCTGCCCTGCTCATGCTCTCTCTCTCTCTCTCTCTCTTTCTCTCTCAAAAATAAATATCTTTAAAAAAATAAAAAACAAAAATAAACTGAGGATCTCTTTCATTCTGTGTTGCTTTAATATCTATTTATTGAGTACCTGCCTTTATAATAAGCACTTTATTCTGTACATTGTATTTTTTGTTTCCCTAATTTCCATTTTTTATAGGTTCCATTTGTTTACCAAAAAAAGTCTCTTTTCATTTATTATGAGCATGTTTTCTTTTACCTCACAGAGAATAGTTTCAACAGTTGCTTTAAAATCCTACTGATTCTAAATCTGGGTCATCTCCAGATTGGGTTTCTATTGTTGTTATTTTCCTGTTTCTTAATATATTGAGTGATTCTAGAGTCTTTTCTGGCATTGGGACCATATGCTTTGGAGTCAAGATTGCGAATGTTCATTTGTTTTTGCAAGAAGATAACTCATTTGAGCTCTAACTGAAAGGGAAACCCCCCTTTCCCTGACAGGAGAACAGATCTCAGCTCAGCATCTTGACCCTTAGCTGGGCTGCTTGAGCTGCAGTTCAGACATCAGCTGAGAGGCAGGCAGAACCATACACAGAATGTGGGTCCCCTCCCCCAACCCCGACTCTCCTTCTTAAGACTCTCATGCTCCAGCAGCTTCAGTGACCTTGAGCTCTGACCCCAGCTCTTTAAGCCAGTAAAGAGGTAAATTGTCCATTGGAGAGTTAGCCTCCCAGAATGGTGCAGACTGGGGCCTGCCCTCAGCTAGAAGCCTGAACAATACTGTGCCATTCCCTTCTTTCAAGTATTGATTCCCTCCCAGAAGTTTCTGTGGGACTCTGCTGAGAACATATGCACCCCTCATATTAGCCTTAGAGCCACCCCTGAGGAGGGTGGTGGCTTAGTAATCATCCCCATCTTACGGAATAAAAAACCCAGGCTCAAAGAGGGTAAATCATGGCTTCAAGATCAAGGTCACACAACTAGTATATGTCACAGCCAGGAATTGAACCTCATTCAGCTGGGCTCTGAAGCCCCAATTCTTAGTCCTCAAGCTGTGACATGCTCTCTGGTTGGCACGGTTGCCTTGGCTCAGCAGTGGTTGCAAGACAGCCATCGGTATAAGCTGAATTGTATGTGGCAGAGGGCCACAAAGTGAAGGGAGGTGCTTAGGGATGAGGATGGGACAAGGAGTGTCAGCAAGTCTCCTGGGAACAGAACTCAAGGACATGGGGCTGTGGTTCCTCCCCTTTAGTTCCAAGTGGAAGCACAACAGAGAGTCATCCCAGGGGCTGAAATAAGCTAAGTTGACAGGGAAAGTCAACCTATGACTTTACAAGATGTGCAGAGAATATTCTACAGAGTATTTAGAGGAAAGGTGTAAAACCTCCTTAACTGGACAGTCGTTGATAAAACCCAGTGCTATGGACTCCTACAGGTCCCTGGGCAAGAGCGAGGCTCTTCCTTACGACACCGAAGTGGTAACTGGCATCTGATCTGCAAGACCACACTGGAACTCTGCCGCTTACTGACCAGCTTGTTCCTGTGTTGCTTAACGCTTCCACGTTTCATTGTCTGAGAGGCAGTGTGTCTTTATTGGGTAGCTCCTAGGAGAAAGGAGACAGGGTATGCAAAGCACCCTGCATGGAGCTCCACACTACCAGATCCAAAAACATGGATACAAACCCTCCCTCCATCTGCATGCCAATAATATCCTAGTAGAGAGGCTTAAAGGAACACGGGGCTGCACTAGTCTAATAAAACCCACCAATATGTGAGCCTGTGAGGTGTGTCCTGTACTGGTTCAGGCAGGGGAGGGGCTACAAAGTTAAATCAGACAGACATGTCTCCTTCTAGATATCTAGTATAGGAGACAAGGAAGCCACAGAAACTCCCGCTAATCCAGATACAGCCCATGGACCAGCAGCATCAGCTCCCCCAGAGCTCATGAGAAATGCAGAGTCTCAGACACCACCCCAGAGTTGCTGAACCATGAACCACATTTTTTTCTGTTTATTTATTTGAGTGAGAGAGAGAGAGAGAGAGAAAGAGAGAAAGAGAGACAGAGAGAGAGAGAATGGATGGGGGAAGGGCAGAGAGAGGGAGACACAGAATCTGAATCAGGCTCCAGGCTCTGAGCTGTCAGCACAGAGCCCAATGCGGGGCTCAAACCCATGAGCCGTGATATCATGACCTGAGCCGAAGTTGGATGCTTAACTGACTGAGCCACCCAGGTGCCCCAAGCGTTCATATGCATATTAAAGAAGTGCCCACTTAGGAATCTAACTGCAATCAAACAGCTTCATACAGGTGTGTGTCAGGTGCAGGGGCATTAACACTAAAAGGGAATTGTTTGCTGGAGGAGACAGTGTTTGGGACAGTCACAGAAGCAGAAGCACCTGGTTCTTGATTTGGGTCTTGAGGGATGATGAGCAGCATTTATCAGAGGGGAAGGTCATTCCTGCTGGTGGGAACGGTGTCCTAATAGATGGTATGAAACGCTGGGGAGTGAGGGCAATACTAATTGTTTGCAACTGGTGTAGGGTTTGAGGGGTGACAAAAAGTAAGAAACAGACAAAGACCAGGACATGAACCCCTGGATCCCATGCAAAAAGACAGAATTCAGTCCAACTGCTGTCCATTTCTCGCTGTCCTGGAAGATCACCATCCATGACTCACTTCAGGGTGTGAAGATGAACACCTTCACCGAATATAATAATGGGAGTCTTATTTAGACAGGAGAGAAAAAACAAGTCAGAGCTGTGTTTACAGGAAGAGCATGAGCTGAAGTGAAAGTTGGCAGAGAGGAGCAGAGTCACAAATGCCAGTAAAGAGTGTAAGGCAGGAAAGATGAACCAGACCAAGGAGGTAGGAGGGCTTTTGACATCCTGGTCCTGACATTCAGGAATGATGTCCACTGAGAGGCAATCCTCATCCCAAAGGTCCTGCAACCTGGCACCTTCCATAAAGGATGGCATCTTCCTGTGCCTTCTGCTCGGTGGATGGGGCTCCTCTCCCCCAATGCCCTGATGGTGCAACATCATGCCCTAAGGGACCCATGTCCTTTCCTGCCTCGGGCTGGCCTCATGGGAAACCTTCACATGGCCAGGCCAGTCCACAGACATCATTTTCCTCCTGACTCCATGCTTCTTGTTTCTTGTTGGGAGAAATGAAAGGCAGACAGCAAAATCTAGACTTAAAACAAGAAAAACCCCACTGGCAGGTAGATCCCATTGGTAGGGTCATTTTCCCCAAATCCGGAGGACCATTTCCTTTCTATTTTATTCATCTCCCTTCAACAGATGCAAGCATGACTTTAAATATTTCAGTAGCTGTATTTTAAAAGGTAAAAAGAAACAGGTGCACTTGATTTATATAATATATACATGCGTGTGTGTGTGTATATATATATATATTATATAAAAGGGATTTCTTACTTATCTGAACTTCTAATTTAATTGGGCATCTTGTATTTTTATTTTTTAAATCTGACAAGTCCTTTTTGGGTCTGTTTTGAATATATATATATATATATATATATATATATATATATATATATATGTAAATTTACCAGTATATCCCAAATATTGTTGCAGCATATAGTGGCTATGAAAAATTTTAAGGACACAATTTACATTTGGTATATGTTTACTAAGGTTTTGAAATCCAGGTTGCATTTTACACATAAAGCACATCTCACATCCAACTGGCCACACTTCAAGGGCTCAATGCCACACCGGTCAATGGCTCGAGTACAGCCCTAGGTATTTATCATGTAGCCTTGTGCTCCTTTCTGATACCTCTTGGTTAATTTTGTAACTTAAGCTTGTTATGAATACCAGTATATTCCATTTTAGCCAGTATCCTTACCAGCTTCCCATCTAGTCAGCTTTCTGGCTTTTTAAAAATGTTCATTAATTGGGGTGCCTGGGTGGCTCACTCAGTTAAGCACCCGACTTCAGCTCAAGTCATGATGTCACGGTTCATGAGTTTGAACCCTTCATCAGACTCTGTGCTGACAGCTCAGAGCCTGGAGCCTGCTTCAGATTCTGTGTCTCCCTCTCTCTCTGCCCCTCCCCAGCTCATACTTTGTCTCTCTCTGTCTCAAAAAAATAAATAAACATTAACATTTTTTTAATGTTTGTTTATTTATTTTGTGTGTGTGTGTGTGAGAGAGAGAGAGAGGGAGAGAGAGAGAATATGCACATGAGTAGGGGAGGGGCAGAGAGAGAGAGAGAGAGAGAGAGAATCTCCAAGTAAACTCGCTCAGTGCAGAGCCTGATGCGGGGTTTGATCTCATGACTGTGAGACATGACCTGCACCCAAATCAAGATTAGGACACTTAACCGACTGAGTCACCTAGGAGCTCCAGGTTTTTGGCTTTTGAGTGTGGGCAGGACCAGGAGGGGAAACAGGCCATGTTAGGGAAAGCATGAATCATCTATTTATTTCTTCCCTGTCTGTTCCCACTTGTTCCAAAAAGCTTCTTAGGCCTTGGTCAGGAAATTATTCCACTTTTTGGGAAAACTTGTGCTATCCAATAGTTTTCTAAGAGTCTGCTGATTAGCTTAACTGGTGCAGTGGTTAAAAGCATCAACCCTGGATGGTGTGAGTTTGGAGCCCACCCCACTGTACTTACCAGCTGTGTGGCCTTGGATAAGTTGCTTCTCCTCTGAGCACCTCAATTTCCTTACCAGTATTATCAGAGCTACTACTGCAATTATTAATCATGGGATGAAGCTGGCTTATGACAAATGTGTTCATTCTCAAGTTCTCCATCAATTCAAAACAGACCCAAAAGGACTTGTCAGATTTAACAAATAAAAATACAAGATGCCCAGTTAAATTAGCAGTTCAGATAAATAACAAGTCCCTTTTAAATGTAAGTACATCCCATGCAATGCTTGGGGCTTACTTATACTGAAACATTGTTCATTGTTTACCGGGAATCCAAATTGAACAGGATGCCCTGTATTTTGTCTGGCAGCTGTATCCAGGAGATGGTTGGCGGTTTGCTCCTTGGGTTTGGTGCTCTGGGCTCACACAAAGCATGGTAGGGGCACTGTTCTTGTGTCCAGTTTTTGTAAGGGGTAGCACTGATGGCTCGATTTCTAGAAGCAGAGACTGTAAAGGAGATTCTGGTTTGTTTAGGACAAGGAGAAAGTCAGTGATGGAAGAAGGTAGAGAAAATGAAAGCTAAGTGAGTATATGGTAGCAGCAGGAAACCGGCTTCAGCCTGATCCCATGGAGAGCTGTGGAGCATGTCTGGTACCCAAAGCAGATCTTTCCTGCAGGCAGAGGAAACCTGCCTTTTGTACCCTCCCCCATAAGTCACTGGCCATGGACTATGAAAGAAGATAAGTCGCCTCTGGTCTGAAGTATCCTGGCATCTGCAGGCTTGCATCCAACTACCATAGTCATACTTAAACCAAACTGCTGCACAAGGATCAGATGCCTTACTGAGAGTGCCACTCAATGGCTGCCAGTGCAGATGCTCACAGCAGCTCGCCCAGGTCTCATCATGGACAATGCAGCTGTTTTCTCCATGCCTGCTTCCTCACTTGGGCAGAGAAGCAGTCAGAGGGCCGTGCTGTGCAGGGCACTGCCTGAGTGCCAGCTAACTCCAGTGAGCTCCGCTGAGAGGGCTGAAACCTTCTTCCCACATAGAGGTTTGAGGAATGCAATACAGACTTACGGGTGAAAGAATTGGTTTGGGTCAAGAACTCTGAAAAAAATCACCTGCATCTTTTTATTTATATATTTTTAATCCAGCAAGTCATAAACATGGGTTGTTTATTTTGAAAAAAAAAAGTCTGGACATCTTGGTTGTCAGATTTGAAATGAAGAAACACAAAACCAGAGTTTATTTACATATGTACCAATCTCCATTTTTCAAGGCCTGAACATTGCAACAACTAGAAACTTCTTTATGACTGATGAAAAGGTACCTGGTACTTTTTAAAGAAGGTTTGTTTCCATTGAATACCTTATTTTTAAAAAGAAAACTGTCATATTTAAAAGTTTGTGGTAGGGGATGAGGGAAGATGGCGGCGTAGGAGGATGCTGGGCTCACCGCGCGTCCTGCTGATCACTTAGATTCCACCTACACCTGCCTAAATAACCCAGAAAACTGCCAGAGGATTAGCAGAACGGAGTCACCGGAGCCAAGTGCAGATGAGAGGCCCACGGAAGAGGGTAGGAAGGGCGGCGAGGCGGTGCGCACTCCACGGACTGGCGAGAGGGAGCTGGGGCGGAGGGGTGGCTCGCCGGCCAAGCAGAGCCCCCGAGTCTGGCTTGCAAAAGCGGAGGGGCCTGATGGACTGTGTTCCCACAGCAAGCACGACTTAGCGTCTGGGAGGTCATAAGTTAACATCTCTGCTCAGAAAGCGGGAAGGCTGGAAGACAACGGGAGGGAGAGCTGCTGAGCCCCCGGATGACAGAGCTCAGTTTGGTGGGGAACAAAGGCGCTCGCCAGCGCCATCTCCCCCGCCCATCCCCCAGCCAAAATCCCAAAGAGAACCAGTTCCTGCCAGGGAACTTGCTTGCTCACGCAAACACCCAACTCTGTGCTTCTGCAGAGCCAAACCTCCGGCAGCGGACCTGACTCCCTCCTGCTGCCACAGGGCCCCTCCTGAAGTGGATCACCTAAGGAGAAGCAAGCTAAGCCTGCCCCTCCTGCCCCTGTGCACCTTGCCTACCCACCCCAGTTAATACGCCAGATCCCCAGCATCACAAGCCTGGCAGTGTGCAAGTAGCCCAGACGGACTAGGCCACCCCACAGTGAATCCCGCCCCTAGGAGAGGGGAAGAGAAGGCACACACCAGTCTGACTGTGGCCCCAGCGGTGGGCTGGGGGCAGACATCAGGTCGGACTGTGGCCCCGCCCACCAACTCCAGTTATACACCACAGCACAGGGGAAGTGCCCTGCAGGTCCTCATCACTCCAGGGACTATCCAAGATGACCAAGCGGAAGAATTCCCCTCAGAAGAATCTCCAGGAAATAACAACAGCTAATGAGCTGATCAAAAAGGATTTATATAATATAACAGAAAGTGAATTTAGAATAATAGTCATAAAATTAATCGCTGGGCTTGAAAACAGTATAGAGGACAGCAGAGAATCTCTTGCTACAGAGATCAAGGGACTAAGGAACAGTCACGAGGAGCTGAAAAACGCTTTAAACGAAATGCAAAACAAAATGGAAACCACCACGCCTCGGATTGAAGAGGCAGAGGAGAGAATAGGTGAACTAGAAGATAAAGTTATGGAAAAAGAGGAAGCTGAGAAAAAGAGAGATAAAAAAATCCAGGAGTATGAGGGGAAAATTAGAGAACTAAGTGATACACTAAAAGGAAATAATATACGCATAGTTGGTATCCCAGAGGAGGAAGAGAGAGGGAAAGGTGCTGAAGGGGTACTTGAAGAAATGATAGCTGAGAACTTCCCTGAAGTGGGGAAGGAAAAAGGCATTGAAATCCAAGAGGCACAGAGAACTCCCTTCAGACGTAACTTGAATCGATCTTCTGCATGACATATCATAGTGAAACTGGCAAAATACAAGGATAAAGAGAAAATTCTGAAAGCAGCAAGGGGTAAACGTGCCCTCACATATAAAGGGAGACCTATAAGACTCGTGACTGATCTCTCTTTTGAAACTTGGCAGGCCAGAAAGAATTGGCACGAGATTTTCAGGGTGCTAGACAGAAACAATATGCAGCCGAGAAACCTTTATCCAGCAAGTCTGTCATTTAGAATAGAAGGAGAGATAAAGGTCTTCCCAAACAAACAAAAACTGAAGGAATTTGTCACCACTAAACCAGCCCTCCAAGAGATCCTAAGGGGGACCCTGTGAGACAAAGTACCAGAGACATCACTACAAGCATAAAACCTACAGACATCACAATGACTCTAAACCCGTATCTTTCTATAATAACACTGAATGTAAATGGATTAAATGCGCCAACCAAAAGACATAGGGTATCAGAATGGATAAAAAAACAAGACCCATCTATTTGCTGTCTACAAGAGACTCATTTTAGACCTGAGGACACCTTT